>NC_050579.1:80471108-80838111 GCF_011100635.1 Trichosurus vulpecula
TATTACTTGAAATAATTAGGTAGACATACTTTCCTGAAACTAAAAATATCCTATCAGGAATTACATTTCTTTAAGAGTGATATATTTGGTCAAGAAACCACCTTTGCCATTGCCTTCAAATTCATGTTATGTTTTCCTTTCTGTCCCAGATGAATATCCTCTTCTATAGCCCTTAGCTTTTAGCCTTAGCTTTTATCATTTTTGACATTTTATTAATTCTACTTAAACATATTAATCAATTGTGCTTTTGTGGCATCCTTTTAAATTCTTTGTTTTGAAAACTGGCTCATTTTTTGACAGAACTAGAGTATAAGGAACTATTTTAAAATGTCATTAGAAGACCTGTGATTTCCTCAGAGCTTTGCTCTCCCTCCAAAGATAATGATCTTAACTCAGGCATATTGTTTTATCCTGAATGATTCTTGTCCTTTTAACCTTCATAAAAGATCTATCCAAAGTGCAGAAGGTCTTCCTCTAGGAAAATTTTATGGTGTCCATTTATTATTCCTCACTATCCCTATGTAGCCATCTATCTCCATTTCTGATCATTAATTTTCTAAATAACACTCGTATGCCACTTTAAAAAAATTTTTATTATGTCTTTTGTTTTTTATATCACATTCATTTCCCAATGAACTTTTCCCTTTCTATGAATTCCCTCTTATAACCAAAGAAACAAAATTTAAAGAAAATTGACCATATTTCGAAGCAATGCAACATTCTGTATATGTTGTCCTCTACCAAGAGGAAGGAATTATGCTTTATCTTTTCGGTAGAACCAAGATCAGTAACTGCAATAATGCTGAGTTTAGCTACATTTTGGTTTTTGTTCACATTATTATAGCTGATATCCACGTTCTTTTAGTTCTACTTTCTTTACTTGGCATTAGTTCATACAGGTCTTCTCAGGTTTCTCTGAATTCTTCAAATCTGTCATTATTCACAATGAAATAATAATCCATTACATTCATGTGCCACAATTTGTTCAGCCCTAATTGAACATCCGCTTTTTTTTCTAGTTATTTTGCTCTCACAGAGTGAAGAATTTGTATTTTTTTACATGATGACTTTTGTCATGATGTTCTTGGGGAGAGTATGGGCAAGCTTGTAAATTTTCTTACAAAATTCCAAATTGTCTAATAAGAATGGTTGCACCCATTTACAGCTCCAACAGGGTATTAGTGTGCCTGTCTTCCCAAAGCTCATGCAACACTTTTTCCATCTTTCACCACCTTAGTCAATTTGTTGAGTGGGAGGTGAAATTTCAGAGATGCTTTAATTTGCATTTTTCCTATTAAGTAGTTTGGAGCAGTCCTTCATATGGAGGTTGATGGTTTGCATGTCTTTTGAAAACTGATCAAGTTTTGACATGTTATGTACTGAGGAATAGCTTTTCACCTTATATATCTGTACTAAACCATTATATACCTTGTACATAAATTATCAGATTTTTGATGAAAAGTTTTCCCAAACTGGTAGCTTACCTCTTATCCTAGCTGCATTGATCTTGTAGAGAATGAAAGCTTTAAAACTTTAGTGACTGAAATTATTTATTTTTTATCATCACTTTTAGTCTTTGTTTGCTTAGACTTCTCACTCCAGTCATAGTTGTAAAAGTAACTCTTTTTGTTCTCTTGAAATGGTTTTAATGTTAACCACTATAATTTTTCATTTGAGATCTGGTAATGCTAAGCTGACCTCTTTCCTGGTTGGTTTGTTTGTTTTTTTAATTTCTCTGAGGAGTCTTGAACTTTTGTTTCTCCAAATGAATCTTATTATTTTGCCTAGTTCTAGAAAGCAACTCCTTTGTAGTTTGATTAGCACTGTAAAATAACTTCAGTGAAAACATTTTTATTATATTAGTGCAGTTCAACTATGAACAATGAATATTTCTACAGCAAATGGTCTTCTTTAATTGCTGTAAAGCTAGCATTTTATAGTTGTATTTCTGTAGAGTTATGTATGTCTTGGTAGGTTAATATGCCCAATTGTTTTGAGTTTTTTAGTTATTTTCAAGGGAATTCTTGTGTGGAAGTCATTCTTGCAAATACACTATGGCTTATTCAAACATATAAAACAAATCGTTTTTAAGTGCTTATTTTCTCACTGTAGATTTCTTAATAAGGTATAAATGTATTATAGGCACACGTAAAGCAAGCAAAGTTTTAAAAGAGTAACTTTACATTTTAGAACTTCCTAAAAATGAAGTAAAAATGAAAAACAGTTCATCAACAGATTTTAGAATTCTATTTGTTCCTAGATTGAAACTGCTTTAAAACGTCCTCTTCCTGGAGGCTCTCTCCTACTGCATTTCTGTGACAATACTCTTTCTTGGTTCTCCTTCTACCTGTCTTGCCACTCTCCAGTTTCCTGGGCTGGATTATCATCCATTTCCTGGCACCTGTGACCTCTTCTGTTTTCTCTATACTTTCTCAGATGACCTCTTCAGCTCTCACGGCTTCAATTACCATCTTTATTGCAGATGACTCTGAGATCTATAAATCTAGCCTAAGTCTGTCTGCTGAGCTCCAGACCCTTATCAGCAACTTCCTATTGGCCATTTCCAAATGGAGAGACATCTCAAACTCAATATGTCCAAAACTGAATTTATGATCCTCCCAAACCCATCCCTCTTTTAAACTTCCCTATTTCTATTGAGGACATAACCATCCTTCAGGCATCAAGGTTTGCAACCTTCCCCCTCATCACTGCCCCTTCTTCCCAAATGCAATATTAAGTGGGCAAGTGTTACAACCTCCATGACTCTCCTCTCTGTCCTATTCTACTTCCATGGCCGCCATGTTAATTGAACCTCTCATTGCCATCCCCACCACCACCCCACTTGGACTTCAGCAATAGCCTTATCTAGTTGGTATCCCTATCCCATCTCTTCTCTTCCCAAACCATCTTCCACGGGACTATCAAAGCCATCCTCTTAATACAGAGGTATGACCACTTGACTCTCCTGCTTGGTAAGTACACTGGCTCCCTAGTACGTCTAAGATCAAATACAAATTCCTCTTTGGGGCCATTTAATGCCCTTCATGATATGGCTCTGGCTTACCTATCCAGGCTCATTACATATTACTACTCGTCATGCATCCTATAGTCCAGCCAAACAGAATTTTCTGTTGTTCCTCACGCAGACTATCCTACCTACCAATGTCATGCTTTTGTGCAGCCTATCCCCATGCCTGTAATACATTCTATCTTTACCTGAACAAATTAGAATCTCTAATTTCTTTCAAAGCTCAGAGCAAATGCTACTTCATGTGTATGGCTTTTCCTGATTCCTCATTTGGTTTCCTCTCCATTATTTTATATTTACTTTGTATATAGGGCAGGAGAGAGGCCCAGTGGATAGAGTGACAGGCCTGGAGTCAGGAAGATTCCTCTTCCTTAGTTCAAATCTGGCCTCACACACTTACTAGCTGTGTGATCCTGGGCAAGTCACTTAACGTTGTTTGCCTCAGTTTCCTCATCTGTAAAATGAGCTGGAAAAGGAAATGGCAAACCACTCCAGTGTCTTTGCCAAGAAAACCCCAAATAGGATCACAGTCAGATACAACTGAAAAACCACTAAACAACAAAAAAGAGCTTTGTATAAGCATGTTTTTTTTCTCTCCTTTTTCCCTCCTTGAGAGCAGACTGTTTCATTTTTATCTTTGTACCCCCAGTGCCTAGCACAGTGCCTGGCACATAATACATGCTTAATAAATACTATCCGACTAACTGACCAAGTCAGGAAGAGTTAATCAACTTTCCCTACAAAAGTGCTTTCTTGTTTGGTATTACGTTAGCACATCTTCTTCACAATTCAGAATTATACTGGTTTAACTTTTAGAAGCTAAACAACGGACATTTTAAAGCAGCAATTTATTTCAGAATTGTTTAGCAACTCTGAGAAAATTAAATAATGATGTGATTGTTTCAGTTAACCAAACTAGCTCAAATAGATACCTGCAAAGTAAGTGAGAGGTAAACTATCAGTAGCTTAAAAGATTAATCATTAATCAGTAATCTTCAGTGGCTAAAAAGACGCAGCATTACCAACTTTACAGATCATAAAAATATCATACAAACAGCTTTCATTTTATCACCATAAAAAACAACTTCAGATACCTAAAGTCAAGAGTTCATTTTATTTGATGAAACATCTGAAAATGGTGTTTATAGTTCTATTAATATTAGTTCAGCCACATTATGCATGTTCCAAGTTTAACTGAGATGAATTTAAGTTTACATAAGAAATTTTGTCTTATTATTTTTCTCTGTTTAATTTTTTTATTTTAACTATAACTATCCACAGAAACAAATTATCAAATAAAGATGCAAAATGAGAAATGAAAGTTTTCAGAAAAGCCTTAATCTATTACAATACACACAAAGAACCAGAGTAACAAACAACAGATCAACAAAAGAATGTATTTGCTCGAGGTCTCCTTCTGAATCCGTCTCTATTGACACTAATTTTGGCTTTGCTTCTTAAATTCACGTGCACACACATCTGCAGTGTACATGTGTATAGTGTATATGTGCACATACATATATACATGAGTATGCATACTGTCATGTATATATGCTCAAATACATATAAAATCATGTGTATTTTGATTCTGCACTTTCCATAATTTCACAGATCTTTCCTTATTTCCTTGTATTTCCATTAATTCATTTTTATTTTTTATTACACTAGCTAGATTGATATGCTATAGTTTTATTCAACCAATCTCTGTCAATGAATGTATAGGTTGTTTTTATTATTTTGCTATTACAAATAAAGCCAGTCTTACTATTGTCATACAGATAGGTCCTTAAAGTGTTAGCCAAAGAAGTCCTGGCTCAAGGAATAAGATCAGCTTCCTGATTCACTTGCTGCATGGTGCCACATTGCTCCGCATGATGCCTGCATCACATCTGTGGTCCAAATAACAATGTTAATGGAGTTCCTGTTTCCCTACTGAAATTTCCCAATATTGAATTTTATAGTTTTTCACTATAAATAGTGAAATTTGTACTGAGTACAAAATCGTATTTCAAAGTAATATGGATTTGCATTTCTGATTATAAGGGAAACTGAGAGCTTTTTTTTACATTTGTTGTTCAGTCATTTTACTGGCGCCCAATTCTTCCTGACTCCATTTGGTGATTTTTTGTTAAGAGATACTGGAGCGGTTTGTCATTTCCTTCCCCAGCTCATTTTACAGATGAGGAACTGAGGCAAACAGGGTTCAGTGACTTGCTCATGGTCATTCAGCTATGAATTCAGCTATCTGTCTGAGGACAGATTTGAACTCATGAAGATGAATCTTCCTTACTTCAGGCCTAGCGCTCTATCCACTAGGCTACCCAGCCGCACTTTTTCACAGTCAATATATTTTATTTACACCCTGGAAAACTACCTACTCATGTCCTTTATCTATCGCTCCACTGGGAGCTTGTATTAGTTTTATCGGTATGTATTAGGTCTTTAAAGACGCTAGGTCAGTCTGCCTTCTTTGTGCCAGGCTCTTTGCTAGAAACCTGGGAAACAAAAATGAGTCTGCCTCTGCCCTAAGGAGTAGTAGGATACACATGTATATATTAATGTGCATCCCATAATATGTATAAAAAAGCACAAATTACTTTAGGTGGGGGGGGGCACTGGAAGCTGGGGGTAGGGGAAAATTGGGAATGACTTCATGTAGGAAATGGTGCTTGAGGCTGAGGTGAAGAAAGCTAGGAATTCTAAAAGGCAAATATAAAAGGGGAGTGAATTCCAGACATAGGGCAAGCTGTATAAAGGCATGGAGACAGGAGACATCATGTTGTTTCATGCGTGAAATGAGGCCAGACTGGTTGGATTGTAGACTATGTAAAAGGTAATAATATGAAATAATCCTGAAAAAGCTAGATTGTTAAGAGCTTTAAATGCTTTATTAAAGAAAAAAAAAGAAATTTGTATGTGGTCCTAGGAGCAAAAAAGAAGCACTCGTACTTATTAAGCAGGGAAGTATCATTTTTTAGACCTATAATTTAGGAATATCCCCTTGACAGCTGCGTGGAGAATGGAGAGGAAGTGGGTGGCGGTGGGAGGACTTAATTAAGGAAGGGAGACCAAGTAAAGCAGGCTAATTGCAAAAGTCCAGGCAAAAGAGGGTGAGGGCTGGAAATAGAGTGGTAGACTATGAATGGAGAGAAAGGGACAGATAACAAAGATATTGTGGAAACAGAATCAATAACCACTTACCCAACTCATTGGATATGAGTGATGGAGAGAGAGAGAAGTTGAGTATGGCTCTGAGGTTTCAAACTTTAGTAGACAGGCTGCACCCTTGTGACAGAAACAGGGAAGATAAGGAGAGGAGTGAGTTTTAGGGGAAAAAATAATGGGTTCTTCTTTGGACATTCTCATCTGAAACGCTGAGTAAGTAGTTGGTAATAGGAGACTAGAGATTAAGAGAGAGTAGATATGGATATGTGAGTATATAGATATAGATATAGTTAGATGTAGGCAGACTGATCTGTCCATATATCTATCCAGATACACATCTATAAGACAACAGCAATGATAACTGAACCCAAGGGAGCTAATTAAGGAGGTCACCAAGAGAGAGCGGAGATAGAGGACAGAAGAAGGCCCAAGACAGAGGCTTGCGGTACACTCACACTTAGGTGGCAGGATACGAATGATGAGCCAGAACTAGGAAGGAGCAGTGAAACAGAAATGTTTTAACTTCATTGCCAATGATACATTATTTTTTATTTTGTTGTACCATTTCTGCTATTTCTAAGATAATTTCAAAGTGAAAATGGACAGTCTTTTTTATATCTATTTCTAGGAATCGGAATAAAGAAGAGTTTGAATCCTACTTCAGACACTTGCTAGTCTTGGGCCTGGGCAGGTCACTTAAACTCTATTTGCTTCAGTTTCCTCATCTATAAAATGCGGATAATAGCACTACCTCATAGAATTGCTAGGAGAAACCAAATGATGCAACATGTAAATATAACTTACAGCATCTACTTTACTATGAAGATCAAATGTGAAATCTTAAAGCACTTTACAAACACTAGTTACTATTATTCTTGATAGAATAATGTTTCTCCATCATATACAATATTTCCCTGTAGGTTAAAATACATAATTTTACCTTAAGGAAATATATTGATATATTTTAATGATGTATTTTATTATTTTCTCAGCACATAGTGTTTAAATCCTCTTTATTTTGTCTCTTGCTCACACAATTTATTATTTTATATATATATATATATATTTATTTTTCAATAAAAGTTTCCTGTGTTCCCCTGTGAACAGTTTTACAATAAAGTCACTGAGTATCTGAGCATTTTTTTAAACAACGATTTTAGAAGAAATCTCTCAGTGAGATAACTCACCCTATTCCTGCAGACTGACAACTGTTTTTCCATTTGTATTCTAAGAGAGTTATCTTGAGCCAGGATCACACAGCCAGTATTGGCTAGAGGTGAGGCCTAAGGAAGCCCTTTATCCATTATGCAATTTAATTTGCTAATTTGCTAATTTGCAGTATTTGCCAAGTTCTTCAAAAAATTTGTTTCTTCATTTTTGGAAATGGATGTAAGTAAACTACGATAACCTTCATAACAGAGTATTTAAGCTGATCATGAGCAATGGAAAAAGGAACAAGTGTCCCATAGAACTAAGTTCCTCTTTTACTTTAGGTGAATGATTCAACCAATTCAACCTTCTTACTTCACCTCTTATGAGAAAGCCTACAAATCATCTTTCCATTTAGCTGCAACTTCTTTATTTCTTCTTTATTTATTTTATTTCTTATTTATTACAATGAGGAATGTCAATACAGAGGGGTTCACTTCCTCCAACAGCGTAATCTTATTTATGACCGGATAAATGTCACACATTAAATGCATCAATTGTTGTTTAACATGAGCAGATGGCATAAAAAGTAAATGATCCTTTAGTATCCTCTGTTCACTTCTCCCTAACACTACCATCGTCACCGTAGAAGTAAAAACGGATCACACAGAAATAGTGGACGTTTTGTATTTTTGTCTTTTTCATGGGCTGTGTGCCCCTGCCTCTCCCTGTGCCTCTTCTAATTACCCGTTGGTCAATCTTCTCTATACTTACTTCATTTTATGTCGTTTTAAAGTGCATGAAATAGTTTTCTCACATTATTATGTAGCATAATTCTATAAAGAATTGTACATTGCTATGAAGTTTCAGAACTGAAACCCAAACCCAGGTCTTCTGACTGCAAGACTGAACTTTTCTAAAATTTACTTTTGATATGCCATTTCGAGAAATTTCTATTCATTAAAAATAGACTGGTTTATTTCCAAATTCTGAATGTAGTGGTTTTTTTGTTTGTTTTCAAGTGATAACATCCTTGTCTTTATTCAATAGAACAACTCCACAAATGACATACTGCCATCCCAGTCAGCTCTCCTTTGATGGAGGTCAATTTACCCATTTAAAAATTAATATTTTTAATTAACAAAATCTATTCTCTCTTCCACTTGCCATTTAAAAAGAAAAAGAAAACCCTCATAATAAATGTGCATAGTCAAACAAAACAATTTCTACATTGCCCATGTAAAAAAATATGCCCTATTCTGCACTGAGTAAATTTTGAAAAAATAAATGCCTTCCTATGTCTTTAAACAAAACTTAAACTTGTTTCTTCTTTTCAAGTAAAAAACCCAAACTGCTTCATTTTTATCATCATGTGAAACAAGTCTAAAGTTTAGTTGTTATTTTTGTGAACAAAATCAAGTAATGCCTCGTTGTGGTTTTTCATTTTAACATCACTCTTCTACTTCATTAATATTTGTGCTAATCCAAAGACTGTACTGAATAATCTTTAAGATTTCAACAAAACAAAACCACAATATTTTAAATTATGTAATACCACTCAAAATAAACTTTTCTTACTGCCAGCTGTTTGGTTATTTTCAGTAGACAAGGTTAGTAATTATCAACTGAAATAAGGGTAGTGAAACATATATAAACATGACAAATTATTCTGCTGACTAAGAAAGTGGTTGCCACAATTGATAATTCAAGAAATGAACTGACACTTATGGCCTGTTCATATTATCCACCCTGAATTCATATATAATTTTTCCTTATCTACCAAGATATATATAAGGTTTAAGAGGCTTGTAAACAAATACTGTCAGGGAAGTGAAGGAGGGGAGAAAAGTGGCTAGTGTGAAGGAAGTAAAAAACATGGACTCCTGATCACTCCTCCTCTTGAGGTCTATTACTTACATTAAAAACAAGTCTCTTTCCCAGTAACAATCTCCATTTGGGCACCTGCACAATACGTGAGGCTCAGTCCCAAAGGCTTTGCTCTCATTCTTTCTTCCTCACCAGAAACACACAAGAGGAGATAATGCAATCAATTCACCTCTACTCAGTAATGAATGTTTTTGACTATGCCCAGCACATTACCCATCACATCAACCAAGCCAGCCCAAATGCACCCAACAAAGATTTCTCCGCACTAAATCAGCCCAGCCTCCACACACATTTACTGAACACAGGTTATTTTTAAGTGTAAATCTAAGATCAATGGAATAATTATGAATGCCTCTGAATGCTACAGAAATGTAACCAGAGAAAAAGAATATTAGTTTAAATTTGCTTAGCTTTGTAAAGGGACTCCAAATGTGATACATATATATGGAATATAGATGCGTATTTATAAAACCTATTCAAGTTCTAAGAAGATAGACACAAAACTGTTAATTAAAAGTTTCATAAAGATAGCATTTTAACACACCATCCAGGAGGTAGGAAGCATAGTGGACAGAGATGGACCTGAAGTATTAAATACTTTGATTTGGCTCTCCCTGAAATACACTGGCTATCTGATTCTGAGAGTGTATGTGAGCATGGTACCCTCTCACTGTACAAGGAAACTCTCTAAGACTCTAAGTTGCCAAAAAAAAAAAATTGTTAATCTACACTGGTAGAGGGAGTTTCCTCCATAGGAGTGCCCTACACCAACCAATGAAATTACAGCTTTGTGTGTGTGCATGCCTACAAACACAAAACAAAAAACCTGGAGGTTTCTCCTAGAGCTACCTTCACCCCTGAGGAAGGAGAAGGGCAAGAAAGGAAAAAAAAAAAAAAAAAGAGAGAGAGAGAAGGGCAGCTAGGTGGTGCAGTGAGTAGAGCACCAGCCCTTGAGTCAGGAGGACCTGAGTTCAAATCCAGCCTCAGACACTTAACATACTTACCAGCTGCGTGACCTTGGGCAAGTTGCTTAACCCCAATTGCCCCACCCTCCCCCTGCAAAGAAAAACAAAAAAGGGAGGCAATGTAGCCTAGTGGATTGAACTGGCCTCAGAGTCAGAAAGACCTGGATTCAAGTCCCACCTTTGACACACAATGGTCATTCATCCCCTTAGTGCTCCAACCCACTAAAACTAATCTTTGCAGCATAGTTGCCATCTGCATTGGTAGAGAGATTTTCCTCAAAGTAAGTTTCTTGTAACAAAGAAATCACAAATCCAGACCAATAATGATGATGATGATGATGGTGATAATGATGATAACAACAATAACACACTAGGGGCTAGGTCAAATTTATGACAGGAGAATTGCATTTTTATGTGCTATTTATATGAAAACTTTATGGCATACTAGTACCAACCGGACATTCTGTATATATAACACAACTGTGAATTTGATGGGAAGTAAAGGCTAATTTTACTATTAAGCCAGAGCCGAGCAGGTCTAAAAACTTTCTTGTTCTGGATTTGTGTTTCTATTAATTGAAGCTAAGATCACATTGGCTTTCTGGAGTGCCACTTCATATTGCTAATTCAGATTGAGAATACAGTCCACTAAAAAAACCTCAGGTTGTTTTCAGATGAACTGCTGCCTAGGCAGCTATTTTTTTTAATTCAAATGCAGGACTTTGTATTTATTCCTATTAAATTTCATCTTAATAAGCTTGGTCCCACCTTTCATTAGTTTGTTGGTTTAATATCCTTAAATACCCTTGGGATAACTAGTTAGATCTTTCATCAAGCTTTCTTTAAACTGCTTTTTTTTTTTTGTTAAATGAGGCAATATTGCTCATAATGTTCCATCATCTTTCTCTGTAAGATTTTACAAAGAAGTATTGCTCTTGGCTACCACTTCACCTCACAAATAAATCAAGTGTTAGTTGATGAAAGGTAGTTTTCAGGCTTTTTAAAAATATTCTCATTATATCAACTAATTTACATTAGTTAAACTTCTGAACACAACAGTTATAGGCAATATCCATGTCCTTTTCTCCATCAATTGCACTTTTTTTTTTCCAAAAAATCCAAAACACTTGTTTAAATAGGTCAGTCAAAAATTGCTTTATCTGTATGTCCAACAAGATGTCTATTCTATGATTCCATGAAAAAACCTAACAGAGATAACTATCTGACAACCCTCTGATCATATTAAGCAAGGTATAAAAAAAGGGAGGTGTATGCTCACCAAAGGTGTTCATCATTGTCATGGAGATCCAGCACAGAATCCAATCTGAAGAGGAATTCCCTACAGATAAAGAGGTCTTCCAGATAATCTTGCTTGCATATTACACTGATCGATTGCATCAAATCCTGGAACACTGCAGTCTTCTAAATGAGATCCACAATTGTTCAAAAGAATTTGGCCTAAATATCCACATTGCAAAAACCAAATGAATAAAAAAATTCCTGTAGTGAAGATAAATATTCAGCTGGATAGATATCTATAAGAATTAGTCCTTCGGTATACGAATATTGCATAGACAAAACAAATGGACTCAGTGCCAGAACTGAAAAGGAGTGGGCTTTTGGGAAAATGTCAAATTCTTTTAATGACCTTTTCCCTGAAACAAAGACTCAATATTCCTTCAGTGATATTGTATGGTTTGAGACAAGCAATATTAAAGCCTATGAAGATCTGAATTTAAGGATCACCAAAAGGACAATGGAAGGGCATACGATGAGTGTAAGGGGGCTGCAACGTATTACAAGGAAGCAATATGAAAAAGCGAAGTAAAAAATGACATCAAGGATATGATTGAAAAGTATGGACTGGTCACATGGAGCAAAGGATAATAGATGGACAGCCCATAAACTCCATCGGTATTTCACAATGTCCGCAGAACTTATGAAAGGCATGCAACACATTGGATGGCCCCCGTGTGGCAAATTTACGGAAGGACAAGGACAAGAACAAGAACTGGACAGACAGGATGAGTAAGCATGATTGGGTAGAGCTCTACCCACACTGATGATGCGGTCATAGAACCACTGGCATATCTGACATTTAGCCGTGTTCAGGCCTGTCCAGATATTTTTGGATTCAACACTGTCATTCAACAGGTTACCTATCTTTCCTAACTTTGTGTTTCCTAACTCTTGTCTCTGCCTTAATCTAAGTCACTGATAAAGATATTAAACAGAACAAAACTAAGGAAAGGGCCCACTGAGACTCCTATAGGAAGCTTCTTCCAGGCTGGCACTGAGCCATTAATCACTACTCTTTGGGTCTGTCCATTAAACCTGCTCTGAATCCACTAACTAGTATCATATAGCAAAAATCCAGCACTGGGTTCACTTGGACATTGGGGTCAAATCCCTTGCTGAGTTATAGGCATATGATCTACCACTGTATCTCCCTGAGCTATTGGTAAATGTAACCAAAAAAAAGGAAATGTGGTTAATCTGGTATGATGAGCTTTTGATGAATCAAAAAACTGGCTGATAGTGATCCCTGCTCCCCTTTCCATGTATTCACAAAACATGTATTCCTTTATTGATGGCTTCTTGAATTTTTCCAGGAATGTCAAGACCACAGCTTAGAAGGATCCACCCCCTTTCTTCCCCTTTCAAAAAATTGGGACTTTTTCCGTTACCAGTCACAGGATCATTGATTGGGAACTGTGACCTTGGCAAGTGACCTGGTCTAAATCTCTCATTTTACAGATAAGAAAACTGAGGCCCAGAAAGGTATACTTGGCAAAGGTCACAAAGGCAGGAAGTAACAGAGTTAGGCCATGAACTCAGATTATCTAACTCCAAATCCATTGCTCTGTCGACTGCTCCATCCTGCTTCTTCGGCTCTCCAGTTTTTCAAAGATCACAGGCAGTAGTTCGGCACTTACATGGACAAATTATTTTAGTACTATGTGTTCATGACTGGCATGAATTTAGGATTTGGGTTAGCTTAATAAGGGCAGCTACTTTCTAACCATCTCCTCACTTACGTTGAGTTTCAATTCCCTGTTAAACATTTTTATTCTATTTCTTCTCAGACAGCCAATAATTTTTTTTTCTTTTTCAATAATTTTCTTAGAAAATAGAAAACAAGATTTGAGTAGGTTTGCCATCTCTTTGACATCTGGTGTCACCACCTCCTTGAGCCACGGTTCCATCCTATCTTCCATCTTCTGGTCCCAAACTTAACAAATTCCTGCTTTGGCAGAGAACTGGAAGGAAGGTTGTCGGGGGCGGGGTGCCCTTGGCATTCATTTACAGGGCTCAGCTCATTATTCTGACAGGGCCATGCCACTCTTTCATCTACATCTTCAGTTATCTGCTTTTGGTTTCTATTTTGTATTCAGTCATAGATTTAAAGCTGGAAGGGATCTCAGAGGTCATTTAATCCAACACCTTTATTTTGCAGATAAGAAAAGAGACCAAGGGAGGCTGACTTATGCCACCTCACACAGGTAGTAAGGGGCACAGTCAGAATGATTTGATATTCAGCACAATATCCAACATTTTGTGGACCAATTTGCCATGTAGAATTTTAAGACGCAGGATATTAACTATTCATTCTTTGAATATTTTGAAATCCATTCTTTCAAAATCTAGGGTGATATAGGGTGATTATCAGACTACACCCAGCTTTACCACTCTTGTATATCACAAACACTGAGATGGCACAGTCACTTTTCCCCAAGGACCCTGGCACTTCTCCTTTGGCAAGTAGTACCCACAATCAGGACTGTTGCCCCCTCTGCCTTTTAAAAATATGATCAAAGCCATTTAAGAATCAATCAACTGTTTCACTTTTAGTGGAGAGCATTCTAACAGAAATCTGTACAGTTAAGGTCCTGCATCATTACTCTATCATGTCTGTTTGCTTCTTGATTTGTTTCTAGAACTCATATATTTTTTCCTTCCAGTCAAGTGGTCTTTAGTATATTCCCACCACAATATCACATCTTTTCCTCTACCTATTAATATAAATATTTACCGCTATGATTTTTTTTCTCACAGGGATACAGCTTCTTGATATAAGATACTCTATCACTCTTCCCCCATCCCAACCTGTTTCTTTTTAATAAGGCATTCCCTTCTATTACCACATTTCTGTAATGAGTCACATTCATCACTACTCAGTGACCACTAAGAGGTTAGATTTACTGATTTATAGGAAGATCTCTGGCTTCCTTTCTTTATCCATATTTTATGTAACTTTTGCATACACATTTAAGGCCCCATTCTTGAATCTGTCACTTGTTAATTGTTCTTTTTCACTGTGTTGTGCCTGCTATCAGTAGTATTTGGCTTAATGGAGATATGAAGGGGGGAGGGGAGTAGTTTTCTCCTATTTCCAATTTGCTGTCTTCTGGATAAGATTCCCAAGTCTCTCGAAAAACAGTCTTAACCAGCCTTTGTTAGTTGGACTCTATCAACAATCTATCATTCCTGTATCTAATCCCTGGTATAAAAATACAAATTCCACTTTATGATAGCATCTTCTTGACCAGCTGCTCCCTTCTCAAACCTATCTTTCTTCTACCAAAGTCCTTCCCTTTGTCATCAGCACTAATGTATATATCATTTGTGTCCCTAAACTTCCTCAGTTCCTTGCCAAGATATAATAATCCTGAGATCCTTTTCGCTGAAGCGATCAAGGAAAGCAATCGGATTTCAACTGGATTTCAAAGTATGAAAAGGAATTGGAAAGTTGGGGAGGATGAGAAGTAGATGCACAAGAAGCATTACAGGTGGGTGGGACAGCATGTATGGAAGTGGGAAAATATGAGATGTGTTTTTGGAAAGGTAGGGGATTTGGAGGAGATAGTTAATAAAACAGATTGACTGAGGCAGAGGGTTTTGGAAAATGAATACCTTGATATAAGCCTAGAAAGGCAGGTTCAAACTAAACTAGAAAATCCAAGTGTCTTGGACTTTGGCTACAAAAACTTTTGGAACCAAAGTCCACACCAGTGTGTGTGTGTGTGTGTGTGTGTGTGTGTGTGTGTGTGTGTGTGTGTGTGTGTGAGAGTGTGTGTGTGTGTGTGTGTGTGTGTGTCTACTTTAAAGAATCTAATGCTTTAGGAAAATCAGACTAGTAGGAGTGTATGTAATCAATCGGACAGGGGAGTTAGTAAATGCATGGAAAACAGATAGAAAGCAGTAGTCCAGTTTGCAATGTCAAGACAACATGGTAGAGATGGAAAAAGATTGGAAATATATCCTAAGTAAAGGATCAATGAAGAATGTGATTAACTGGATAGTGACAGAAAATAAGTCAAAGAGGACTGAAGTTTTCATCCTGGGAGGTTAACTGTACCATTAAAAGAAAGATGCGTGGTGGGGTGAGATTTGCAGATGGGAAGCAGGGGAGAGAAGATAAAAGCAAGTTTAACTTGAGTTGATATTAGAACAGAGAGAATGAAATGAAATGTCCAAGAGGCAACTGTAAATTTCAGTCTAGAGAGTGGGTGAGTGATCAGAGCAGAAGATATAGATTTGGGACTCATTTGCAAATAAGCACATGACACAATAATGGGGCAAGGGGATACCTAACATGGAGGATGACAGATTCCAAGATGATGGTGACAGGCTAGAATTAGAGGTCAAATCTTTTTTTTTTTGTGAGTGGGGAGAGTGGGTCTCCCTATCTTTCAGAGGCTGAAGTGCAATTGCCACCCATGGGCCATATTCCAATACTGAAGAGCACAGAAACATTAACCTGCTTCATTTTCCCAGCCTGAGCTAGTTTACATAACCATAAGCAGCCTGTTCGATCTCAAGGGACTCACCATTTTGGTACCAGGCTTAGTGCAGACACTTGATCAGTGTTAGACCTATTGAAGATTAGATATCCCAAACTTAAGCAATCTACCTACCTCTACACCCTCAGCAACAGGGACTACTGGCATGTACCAGCAGACCCCCAAATCCAACAAGATGAAATAAATACATTTCAATACTTCAAAGGATCCATGATCTTGCTGATGTGTGTATTCCCTACAAAGATGAAAGAAACCTACTTATACCTCCTCATTTGGTGTGATTCTCGTCCACATTTAGCACAAAGCCCCACACACTGAAGGATCTCTTCTAGGTCTTTTTATTTTTAAACCTCAGACCAGGGGTTGGCAAACTACATCTGAGACAAAACCTGGCTACCACCTGCTTTTTATGTCTAGTGAGTTAAGAACGTAAGAGCCATTCTTAGCTCATTGGACATAAAAAAACAAATGAACAAAAAACCAGACTGCAGGCCAGTATGCCAACCCCTTCTTAGATGATGTATTTAATGTCTTGCTCTTATCATAATCATGTATTTCATGGATGGTATCCTTTGTGTCACTTCTTATGCAAAAATCATCACCACTAGAAATATGCTACAGCCTACGTGTCTTTGGATTGATTCTTTGAATAATGCTCCAGGATCCAATGGTCATGGACCTCACTGAAACACTAAAATATTTTGTTGCTCTAAGCCCTCACAAGGTCATCTGTAAGCAGGAGTATTTGTTAATGGAGGCCCTCACGATCTCTTTCCTGTGGGCTTTGTGCAAAATATCTTCCATGACAGTGGTAAACGCTTTTGGCAAATATATGTCCTTGATTATTAATAATCAGAAGGATTTATCAAGGAATCTTGACTGATCTTAACTCCTTGTTTGACAGAGAACCTTGAGGTCTGCTTTTTTTCTCTACTAAGTGAAATGTATGTTTGTGGTAAACAAACACAACAGGATCCTGTATACTCTACATCAGTTACCAGTATAAATTCCTATGCTAGGATATAGTCAATTTTACTTAATGTGATGTTAAGTGCTGTGTCCAGGATTATAACTTTTGCCTTATTGAGAGCACAATAAAAAGGATATAGACCACTGGCTTTGGAGTGCAGACCTATGTTCAAACCTGACCTTAGACACTTAGTAGCTGTGTGGTTGTAAGCAAATCCCTCAGCTTCTCAGAGTTCCAGTTTTCTCACTCATATGATGGGGATAATGATACTTTGTACTTCTTATCTCAAAGGGTTGCAGCAAGTAAAACACTTTGGAAACCTTGGAGTGCTATATAAATATATGTTGTTTTTATCATGCATATGTATGTGAGGTTTCTGTGTAGGTCATCGGCTTCTTTCATTTCCCAAAGCTGACTCATTTTCTCAACACTTTTTTTATCATCTTCCCTCAAGTCTAATTTCACATTAAACTCAGTCAGCAGCAAAGTATGTGTGGACTTGGTACAGAAGACCGTGTCATATTCTTTTTAGATTTCTCTACTTCCAGCTCGCAGGACATCAGAATTGAACAGGACCTCTGAAACCATCTAATCCAACGCAAATCTGAACAAGAATCCTTTCTAAATTTGTCCTCCAACCAATGCTTGGTGAAGTCTTTGCTTCTTTATCCTCTATAACAAATGCTGGTGCATAAGCTGCAATTATCTTCCTTGTGGTCTTTTTCTTATGCTCACCATAGCACCGAAAGGCAAGATGACTAAGTGTCCCATGAAATGATGTTGCCTTGGAAAGAGCAATGAAACCAAAGCCACAGATTCTGCTACTTGCCTCTCTAAGTACTTTGAGTCGGCCTAACATTAGCAGCCACTTTCTTGTCTTCTGATTTAATTTTTCTGAAAATGTCAATATTTATGTGGTTTAGTTCATCCAATAACGTCACTATTTAGAGTACCAGTGGAACTGCCATCATTGTAGAAGTAAAAGCATCCTACAGACATTTTTAAATTTTTATTTCAAGGGTTACCGTGTCAAGCATCCATCGCCTATTGGGCCTATTTGTGATGAGATTCTCTGCCCTTAGCTAGGATTATCCTTGGACAGCGGTGGAAGCAAACTACCTCCGTGTCACGGAATAGATTGACAATGAAGATGAAATATAAGAGAGATAAATGCAGGAAAAAAGCCTCAACAACAAACCATCCAACCTAGTACTGTATGAGGGAAGGGTGGCTAGATAAATGTTCATATAAAAAAGGTCTTTTTGGGGGGAAGGGGTCTTGGGGTAAAATTAAAGCTATATAATCAGGTGGAAGAGACTTGAAGATCTTACTTCCAGTTAAGTATGCTATTTAAGAAAAACTTTGCAATACTCACTGCATTTGGCATGCAATGTTTGTATTTCTGCTATAAACAAGGGACTGCCTGCCCTCTATTCTCAAATGGGAGACTGGTCCTCCTTCTAGATGAGACAAAAGAGGACAGAGGTGGATATTCTTAATCCATCAATCAATAAATATATTAAGTACCTATTAACTGCCAGGGACCGTACTAGCTTCTGGAGATAGAAAAATAAAAATTAAAGTTCCTGCTCTTAAGGAATTTACATTCTTTGGGAGAAGACAATATATAGGTGTGTACATATGTAAACATGTGTATTACATGTGTAAACACAATACATACAAAACAAAGGGGAGGCAAACATTAGCAGCTGGAGGGAATCAAGACGGGGCAGAAGGGGGCATTTGAGTTGAACTTTGAAGGAAAGTAGGGATCCTAAGAGATAGAGGTAAGGTGAAAGTACTTTGTAGGCACGTAAGAAGGCCCGTGCAAAGGCACCGAGATAGGAGATGTCAGTTATATTCCGATGAGACATCATCCAACAGGGGACAGAAAAAAGAAGATTAGTGGGTTGCTGACTGAAGATTCCTGAGGCAGATACTTGGAGATCAAATTCAAGAAAAAAGGCAGGAGTTAAACCTGCAGCCTCCAATGTCTACATACAAATGAACAACTTAGAGCAACAAGTATGAGGAACTACAAGTCTTCATTCAGTCCTAAGAAGATAGGAAGCTCTGAAGAATGAAATTCTGAAGACACAGAAATAATTCCAACTTAAGGCAAGAAGAGTTGCCACACCAAAGTGAACGCACCATAGTTTTAAGAAGACAAGGACGTAAAATGAAAACAGGGTGAATGAAGCAACAGAAGATGAATATTAAAGGGTTATACACACTATGAAAATAATATTGGGAATCCTAGCACTCACAATGAGCTGAACATCATGAAGGAAGCTAAGGCTAGCGAGGGGTTTTTGTTGCTGTAACAAGTTACGGGGAGTGAAGGAACAATGAGGAACATCAAATACAGGGTGAGACCAATGCTCAGGGCACGTAGGACCATCAACTAAAGAGAGGGACGGTAGAGATGCCCAGATCTTATATGGCTACTATTTTCTCCCACAAAGAGAATGATCTTTCTGCAAGGAAGGAAAAGACAAAAGTGGCAAAGGAGTTGATAACCAAATTAAGAAAGCAATGAGGTACCATTAATGACAGACAAATCACATTAGGAACCAAAAGAACTGGGAGATATGATTAATGAGCAATTATCAGCCATCTTTGAAAGATCATTGAGGTATTGGTAACTGTATCATGAGACTGGAGAAGGGTAGGTAAACGTGGTCCTGATTTTCCAAAAAGGGAAGAAAATGGGATCTTATAAACTCTCGGCCAGTGAGATTAAATCAATCCCTGGCAAAATTCTAGAATATACTATTAAAGAGATAGTGAATATCTAAAAAAGGAAGCTAACTTAGTGACTCCATATCAAGGACAGCTCATGCCAGACTACCTTAACTCTTTTTCCCTCAGGGGAATTCTACAGCTTATCTATATTTTAGTAAAGCATTTAACAAAATCTTTCTACTATTCTTGTAGAAAAGGCAGAGAGATGTGGTTTAGGATGACAGGTGCTGAACTCCTGTAACTCCCTTGCAGACCAAACCAGATTAAAATATAACTGGGAAATGTTTAACAAAATAAATAAAAATAAAACGGAACAAAGATAATGTTAATTTGAGGTTTTCTGAATCAATAAGTGGCTTCAGGGATTTCTTTGTATTTTAATTTTATACCACTGGTTTAGGGGAAAGCATAAGATGTGATATGGAACTGGGTGAAGAGTTGGACCCAAAATATTCATTAACAGTTTGATGTCAGCTTGGAAGGAGAGCTCTAATCCCCCAGAGATGTATTCATGGACCTGTGCCGTTTAACACTTTTACTTGGAAAATTGCAAAGGTTACTTGGAATTACTCTGAAAGCGGCAAAGATGACATGAGTAACAAATCTGGAGATCACAAAGCTAAGAGGGATAGGTTTAGATGAAAGTCAAGATCAATAAAGACTGACAGCGCACTGAGCTAGATTAAACATAAAATAAACATAAAATGAAACAGATAAAATTAAAAGTCCTACGTTTGGGTTCATGTAATTAGCTTCACAAATATAAGACAGATGAGGTACAGGTAGACAAGTTTGTCTAAAAAGATCAGACAATGGACTCAAATGAAAACTCAATGAGTAAATAACGTGATACGGCAGTTAAAAAAATCTAATGTAAGCCTGGGTTGCATTCTAAGAGGCAAGGCTTCCAGAAATAAGGACATTTTAAACCTGTTATACTCTTTCTTGGTCAAACCACACTTAAAGTATCATGTTCTGTTCTGGGCACAATATTTTAGGAAGGATTTTCAATAAGCTGGAAGGGGGGGCAGTTAGGATGGGGGAGGTCTTAAGTTCATGCCTTATGAAAATTGGTTGAGGAAGCCTTAAGGTGTTCAGCCAGGAAAAGAAAGGACTTGGGGGCGATATGATCATAGTCTTCAGATTTTCAATTCAATAAGCATTTACTCTGTGTTTCAGGGATGAGGCTAGATGTGGGGGATACAAAGCCCTTAGAGGGCTTATATTTGGCTTACATTTTACCACAGGAAACAAGTACACAGGTAAATAAGTGTAGTATCCTTTGCAAAGGCATAGAGGCAGGAGAGAAAATGTTAAGTTCAGGGAACCAAAGCTGGCTTCATCAGCTGGAACGGAAAGTGGATGAGTTTAGCACTGAACAAGGGTTCTTCACTTTTTTCTGTATTATGATTCCCTATCGTCAATCAGAGAAAGCCTACGATGGACCCCTTCTCAAAAGGATGTTTTTAAATGCATAAAGTTAAATATAGAGGGTCACAAAGAAAGCCAATTATAATGAAATACAGTTATCAAAATATTACCTCCCCCAAAAAGTTAAGGCCCCAGATTAAGAATCCCTAGTTTAGGAGGATGGGTTGGTATCAAAGTCTTAAGAGCTCTAAAAGTTAATAAGAGGAGTCTATAAAATTAAAGGCAACAAGCAGTGTTGAAGCTTCTTTAGTGAAATATCAAACCTGTGACATTAGGAATTATCAATCTGAAAACTTAAGAAGAATGGGTTGATTGGAGAGGGAGAGAAACCAATTAGGAGGCTACTGCGGACAGTCTAGGCTGAACTAAGCAATGTGAATGAAGGGCTATCACATGAAAAAGGAAATTAGACATGGTCTGGTTCCAGAGGACAAAACTAGAAACAATTAGGAGAAATAGCACAGGGGCAAATTTAGGCTTGAAAAATGCTTCAACAGTTTGAGTTATCCAAAAGTATAACGTTATGCTTTTTTATTTTTGGGTTTCCCCTCACTGGAGGCCTTCAAATAAAGGCTCGACGACCACTTTCAGTATTAATGTAAAGGAAATGCTTACTGAGGTACAGGTTAGACTAAACAGCCGCTGAGCTTCCTTTCAACTCCAAAATTCTATGACTCTGTGGCTAAGTCAATGGTATAATACAGCAGCCAAAAAGATAACATGACTTTAGGCTGCACTAGATAGGCATTGTGTCCAGAATAAAAGGGGATACCCACCCTCGTCAGAGTACTTCAAGAACACTTCTGGTGACTGTATTTTAGGAAGGACACCGACAAACTGGAGTGCATTCAAAGGAGGGTAAATAGGATGGTCAGATATCCGAAAACTATGCCATTCAAAGACTGGTTTAAGGAACTAGGCATAGTTAGCTTGGAGAGAAGACACAATAGGAACAAACAGCAGTCTAAAATGTTGAAGGACTATCATGAAGTTGAAAAGAGGCAGATTTTGATTCGATAAAGAAATATTTGGCAATTAGAACTGACCAGAAGTAGAATGCATTAAGTTCCCCATCATTATCAAGCAGAGTTTGGATGACCACTTGTTTGAGAATCTCTTCTACAATATTCCAGTTTTCTTTTGGACAGTATAACTTCTGAATCCTTTTCCTTCTTACATCATGCAACATTAGTAATAGCTGAAGCCAGCAGGGTGGATAAGCTCTCCAAGGGGCAAAGTTAAAAAAAGAGACTGACGAACAGAAGACTAACAATTTGGGAACGGAAACATTTAATGAACTGCAAGACAACAAGGAGTTAGACACAGAGAAGAAATGTAAGATGGGCAGAACAACTAGCAGTAGTATGTATCATCATGGAAAGAAAAAGTTTCAAGGATGAGACAGAGGGCCAAATGTTTCAGAAAAGTCAGGAAGAATGAGGACTGACAAAAGGCCACTGGGTTTTATGAAATGTGTAGGCCACATTTGTGATTTACCTTTTCCAAGTTCTTGGTGAGGCAAAATTCCAAATTGTAACACTGTTCCTCATGGGAAATTATGAGCTTTCTTAAGGTTTCTAAGAATACTGATTGCATGTATGCATGCATGCATATATGTATGTACGTATGTATGTGTGTGCATATAAAACTATTCTTCAGTCTTATTCCACTCCAACATCTTGAACCAACATATATCCATTAAGCTGCAAGTCTATAAAGAAATAGAAGTCTGTCAAGTAATACTGATTAATTTCAGCAACACCTAGGGATTAAGGTACAGAAGTGAAATTAGGGTGAAAGAATCATTCTATCTATCTTCAAAGTTCTCCTTTTTGTCCAGGTACAACTGCACCAATCTATTCAATGACTTCATTGAAACATTTTTTTGTGTACAGTTTTACAGCTCCAGGAGGACAGGTCAGGTCTACCACTTCCTATCTCCTTTTCTGTTGTTAATAAGAATATTATTTCTATAGGCACAAATCTACGTTTTGACATCTAGAAGTATCTCATGTTTAAATGAACCTCTCTGATTTAATGAAGGTCAGATTATTGAATACTTATATTTTCTTTTTCACTTCACATACATAAACATTGTAATTTATCTAGGAGCTTCTGAAAAATCTCATAAGGTTAGGTTTATAAGTTATCCCTGACCTAGTGTGAACTATTCATAAAAGTTTTTTAACTTCTCTAAGTTTTCTAGGAAAGAGACATAGTTGCAAATATTATATAATTAGAAAATACACGTGATATCTTTGAGAAGCAATGTCGAACTATTAAGTGACTGTTTTGTTGATTTTTTAATAAGGCCAAAAAAAAAATCACTCTATCATAAATTCCTTCCATAACCAATTTGTTTCTGCTCAGTAGTATACTCTTGATATTATCTTAAAGTTGCAGTTCTTATCCCTCAATATTTCTGATGGGCACTGATATTACTAAAACTATACTGAGTACATGATACTACTTCATCAATATTGGGAATAAAAATGTTTTGCTGTTGTTTTAGTTTGATATTAAACTGAAATGGACAGATATTTATTGCAACATGGGTACGCTGTATTCCTTGGGAAGTTTTTACTAATTATTTGAGGTTATTAGGAAAGCACTGGGGTAAATCGCTGTTCTGTTACAATGCCCTTTTGATGGCCTCAAACACTAGCAGATCCCCAAAGTGGCCCAACACACACAAGATGGGAATTACAGCCTCAGAAATAAATTTGCTTTTATAGAAATATAGAAATCTTTCCCTTTCCCAAAAGATTCTAGCAATTTCAATATATCTGAATACCAGGTATAAGAAAATGGTGTCCCTAAGGTTTAAAAAACAAAGCTAAAAGCAAAACACTACAAAATCTGCCTTATTCATAATTGGGCACAATACATAATAAAAGTAACTAACATTTATATGGTGCTTTAAGGTTTGCAAAGCACTTTATGTACACCTCATTTGCTCCTCACAACAGCCCCATGAGGTAGGTAGTACAAATATTATCATCTCCATTTTACAAATATGGAAACTGAGGCTCAGAAGTTGAGACTTGCCCAGGGTCACAAAGTTAATAATGGTAAGCAACACGGCCAACCAAGATACATTAATTACAAGGATAATATGCAAAACAATACATCTGATGTGATTCAAGCAAACAAGAAAGCAAGACAAACACTGTTCACCAAATGTGTACCTAAGCCTCCTAACCAACAACATCAGTCAGTGACACGTGTACCTTTTTGGCCTATGTATTTTGGAATTGGCCAAATGGTGAGGAGAAAATTCTATCTTTGTATTATAAACATATGCAATGTATTAAGTATAAAACAATTTATAAAACACATCAGAATTTTATTGCTTGAAGAATACAGCATATGAAAGCATAAGAATGTCCAAAGGAAAAGTCACAAGGATCCAAACATCATACATACCAGATGCAGTAAAATATTAACCTGAACCCTGCATCAGAAAAAAAAAAGTGTGAAAAATATCTAAGTTAAGAAAAAGATTCACTTAAAATAGAAAGCATAAGGATGTTACAGTACAAATTAGAAAAGCCAACACTGCATATTAACATATGATTACTCTCAACTAGCTTTACTACCTTTGGTACTTACTGATACCTTTAAAAAACTGAGTTGCTTACTCAGATTTTGCCCAACATATTTCATGCAATATCCATGAAATAATTTCAACTTAAACACTCCAACAAAACTAACCTTTTCACTGGGGGAGGAAAGATGGTGTGTTGAAAAAGAGGGATGTATTTAACAAATACTTGATAATTTTCATTTTCTGAAATAGCAATATCTGATCATTAAGAAATTCGAATTCCTATAAACCTTACATGTTTCATTTTCTAATTAAAATGGTCATGTAATTTTTTTTAGAACCCCAGAAGTTGCCAAAACTGCTGTGTAATTTTTTCAGCTCTGCTTGAAATACCCAAATTCAAGAATATGGATATCTGACATAAGAATTGTGGCTTTTCCTTTCTGTTCCCAAAATGTGAACACGTATGCTATTTCTTCAATACATCAGAATTAACAACCATTAATGTGCTTTACTGGAACAAAATAAAAGTGTTTCTTTTAACTAACAGATTAAAAGTAACCATTAGTTGTCCTTGTGGTGCTGCTCATCAGTCACATGGCGTGCGGTCCTAACTGAAACTAAACCTGATTAATTTTTCTGCTATTAAACTCAATTAGGATTAAGAAGACAACGATGCCATTTCAAAAGGTAGCATAGAAATCTGCCTGTAACCTAGTCAGGAAAATCAAATTTCTGTTGATAATAAGTAAACTATAACTACTAAGGGAGATATTTTAAAAAAAAAATTACTCTTTTCCTGCAAGCATGCTCATTAGCTTCCATTCCTCCCCACAATGGTCTGAATATTCACCAACTCCAGTTAAACCCACGGAACCCAAGCAAACGTTTCATCAAGTTCCACCTACTCATTTTAATAATATGAACATGGTTGGACAAAGCAAGTAACACTATCAACAACAATTATTGGAGTGAAATAATAAGAATCATGACAGTCCTCAAAATAGGGCAGTCTTTGAAATGTAATAGTTTAGTTCAAGATGAATAGATGCCATAATAAAACCTTGGTTTTTACCCCTATACAAAAACAAAAACAAATAATTGAATTTGTACAACTCCTATTAAACATACATCTTCCTAGCACTGTATGTGTTTGAGTTTTTTAACAAGTGTTTTTAACTGAGCATATATATTTATTACCTTTTTATTTTTATATATATATATATATATACCTCCGCATTTTTAAAAGGACAAAAAATTCAGACACTGTAGAACTGAACTCTTTGTCTTTTTTAATCTAACCTGATCCAATGTCTACTTCGTCATTCCCACCCGACGCACCCCCCCCCGAAAAAATAATTAAAAATTCCCCATATATGATTTTTTATAGTTTAGTTAAAAGGGCAGAGGAAATGCACATGTAGATTTAGAGCTTCTGTATAAATCTCAATGTATTTTTATAAACTTGTAGTTTACTGTAACACTGTTTATTGATCAAATAAAGGACTCACTGCTATCTAAAATTTCATAAACACCATTAAAAATTCAAAATTGATATGATACTGAACCTTAAATCTTCAAGAGTTCAAAGAGAGAGTTTTTACATGTATAGCACACAACAGCTGAAACTTAACAGCAGACATCCCGAGAATACCAATGGCCAGTCCATCAAGATGCATACAAAATTACAGATAAGCATTCTTTTCACTTTTTCATTGTGCAGGAAAAAAAAACTGTGAGAATAAAAACTCAGCTGGTGAATTTCAGATGTCATCTTCATCATCTTCGTCCTGAGAAGATCCTGCCTGATGGGATGCACTGGCTGAAGCAGCAGCAGCCAGCTGTGCTTGTTGGGCCGCTTGCTGCATCTGGAGCCATTCTTGCTGAGCCAGTTCTGCTTGCTGCTGTCTAGCCTAAAGAGCCAGACCACCCCCAAAAAAACACTTTGGTCAAAGGCAAATATAATCAATTACAAATATAAAAGGCAGACATTTTCCAAATACTGTATAATATACAACAGAAAGACCTAACCCTCCCATAAGAAAATGTAGCCTGAGGAAAATATCAAAAAGCAGTATTTTTGCAAACTTGGGTCTCTGGATTCCTGGGAGGTTTCCCCTTGATATCAGAGAATCCTTGGCCAATGTCTTGGCTATGGATGAAGAACAGCTCATTTATTTATTCATTTGTTTGTTTGTTTGTTTATTCATTTATTTATTTATTTATTTATGTGTATATGGATGAAAAACAGTTTATGTATATGTTTGTATATATATACACATATATATATGGTCCTAATACTCTTTGACTACAGTTCTTTTACTTACATGTAACACCCTGATGTCTCTATTCTTTCTCTACTACAATCCCTTGCTATCCATGGTTTTGAATTGTGATTGAATTTTATAGTACAAAAATTATATGTCGTAATTTAAAAGTTCTTGACATGGCATTTTAGGATCTTAAAAGAGGTCCACTGCATGTAAATCTAATGTATAAATACTCAAATATTGCTCCCAAGCATTAGCTTTTGTCTGCCTCCTTTCCCAGGTATCCTTAAGCTTTTGCTTCTCACCATGCTACTTAAAGAACAAAATATTGATAAAACAAATGAGGTATGGAGAGTGTGAAAAAATTAGTCAAACAGATTTAGGGAACCAAAAGAAAATTAATTAGAATGGTAATGACAGAATGAGAGAGAAAAAGATACAATCTGATCAAATAAAGGACTTGGGGGAAAAAAAACATAAAAAGCAACTCAGAATATCTCTCTGGATTGAACCATGTAAGATTCATCCAGACTAATCTGAGTAAAAGTAGTTATAAATCTAATATTTGATTGTCACAAGTAAGCACTGACAGACAATGCAAAAAAATTTATTCCCAATTAAAGAAATAGTTTAATATTTTCCATTAGCCTGTTCAAAACTCAATCACTTATCCTTTCTTCACTTTCTAGAAAATACCTCTTTCCCTATTTATTCTGTAAAGATGGCTAAGAAATGATAATACCTGAACCCTTTCTATACAAGGAGAGGTCCCAGTAATGGTGCTGGGAGGATCGGGTCAGGTCAAAAACAGAAAAGAATTTCCCTATAAGTGTATCGAGAAAATGCCACATTACATAAAATTCTGTCCCTTGCAATGGCAAATGTTTTATGAAAAAACATCACTGCCCTGAATTAATTTAATCCAAGAGATTAGTTCTATATTCAACATCCTTCATTTCTCTCAATTTTTTAAAGACTCTTTTATCCATACATTAATCTAAACCGCTTTCAAACCTATTTTCAGCTTGTATCACATCTTGGGTTAACAAGTCCAATAGGCAAAAGTTGAAAGCACTTGAAAGCACAACAGTAGTTCACATTTATGTGTCACTTTAAAGTTTCACAAAGTACTTTATGTACATAATCTCATTTGATCCCCACAACAATCCTGAGAAATACGTGCTGTTATTATCTTCATTTTAAAGATGAGGAAACTGATAGTGATTGCCTAGGGTCACAAAACTAGTTAAGTGTCTGTATGTTAGCATATCATTAATCACAAGTACCCGAAGAGTGGTATAGACAGTAAATGCCACAGAAATCATGAAGCAGGGATCACCGTGGGCTAGGAAAGCCTGGGGAAGGATTCATGGAGCAAGTGGGATTTGAGTTAGGCCTGGAATAATAAAACAGGATTTCAACAGGTGGAAAAAGTGGGAAGACATTCCAGGAACAAAGGGGAGGGAAAAGGTATGGAACTGAAAATAGACAAGTTGACTAGTCTTATTGGAACAAAGTAGGGGAAGATATGCCTTGAAAGACAGGCTGGGACCAGACTGAGGAATACCTTTTCTGCCAGACTAAAGAATGTGGACTTTATCCTGAACTTAATAGGAAGGTATCAAAGGCTATGGGGAATGAAAATGACATGATAAAAGCTCTTTTTAGGAAGAGCAATCTGTCGGCAATTTGTAGAAGGGACTGAAGGGGTAGAGGAGTAGAAGACACTTTACACACGAATACTTAAAAAAAGCTATTACAACCTTAGTGTTGGAGGATGAAGGTTTAGACTAGGCTAGTGGCAATGGAAAAGGGTCTTAGGACCATAGATTTGGAGTTGTGAATGGGACCTTAGAGGCCACTATGGGTAACTCCCTAATTTTGTAAATGAGGAAAGCAAGAAATTGAGTGGTTAAGTGACCTGGTCATAGAACTAGTGAGGATCTCTAGGTAGGATTCGAACCCAAGTCTTCCTGACTCCAAGCCCAGAATTCTATTCATTATACCATCCTGCCTCTCAAGGAGTGCCAAAGACATTTCAAAGGAAGAACTGACAAAACTTGGTGATGGATTGGGTATGAGAAGCAAGAGGCTAGAAGAAATCAGAGTTGGGGAGAGATTTTAAGCCTGGGTGAGTAGAAGAACATTGCCACTGAAAGAAACAGGGATGATCAGAAGGTAAAATAGTTTTTTGGGAGTGGAAAGAATAATCGCTAACCAAAGTTTCAGAAATGCTAGCTGGTGATAGTTTAGAACACCCAAAGAGAAACGGCCAGAAACCAATCAAATACACTCTTAACACTATAAAATACACTCTTAGACTATAAACTCCTTGACAGCAAGGAATGCTCTGCACATAACAGGCACTTAGTAAATGCATTATAGTGTATAATATAATTGGATTTAAGGGAAGAAGTTAGAATTAGAGATAAAAATTTGAGATTCAGGTATAAAGGTAATGGATGAAAATATGTGAGTGAAGGAGACAATGGAGAAAAGACCAAGGATTTAAGAACTGAGCATTCATGCATTACTAGAGTTGGGGAATGGGAGACAAAGGATATAGAAGGGAGGTAGAAAAAGAATAAGAAGTGTCATGAGGGCCAAAAAAGGTCAGTTTCAAGAAAAAAGTGGTCAATGATTTCATAAAGGTCATAGATGGGGCCTGAGAAAAGGAAACTGAATTTGACGGTTTGGACATGTCTAGCAAACAGCAAAAGTAAACTGCTCAGTAAATTAAGGGGAAAAAATACATTATAAGAGATCATAGAGGGAAAAAGGCGGCAGATGCAAATTATACATTCTTAAAATTTTGCAGCAGAAAGAATGAAACAAATAAGACAGTAGCTTGAAGGGTCAACAGGAGTAAAGGTTATTTTAGGATGGCTGTGCACGGTTGAAGGCAGAGGGACAGAATTCCAAAGAGCGATTGAAGGTGCTAGAGAAAGGTGTTAATCAAAACCCAGAGAAGACTGGGATGAAATTTACAGCAGGGGTATATAGGAAGCAAGTGTAACTACACAGGAAACAACAAAACAAAGAGAAAAAAGGTCACGAACAAGCCAGAAGCCTAATTTTATTCTTCTGTTTCTAGGCTTAATTATTCAACTGCAAAAAAGGTATTTTATTACAATAAGTTTACTATCTCAATTTCTATAAAACAATTTGGATAGTACAGTTATTCTAGCAAATTTCCTTTGGTAACAAAACCACTGGGAATTCTCAAACTGTCCAAACTGTATTAAGGGTGGGCAAAAATGTTATTATTTCAGGTATAAAGAAAACTGTAGTGCTTAGCAAAATGATAGATGAATTTAAAGATTAACTACTGTGCTTACCAATAACACAATTCTAGGTATATAAAATTTCTCATTAAAATGAATAAAATTTTCAAGTAAAATCATGTACTTAGACATGTTTGGAAAGAAATTCAAGCAGCCTCAAATCACTAAAGCTACTTGGACATTTTCCTTTATTAAAGTATCTTGTTGACTCCATAAAACAAAACAAAACAATCTGATTCCTTTAGTTAGGTATAAAAGTAGGAAAGCAACCTAGGATATCTGGCCTCAAAATTACCACCACTGAAGTGTCAATCCCAAGCCAAAATCCTACTTATACACCTTACTGTGCCATAGCAGTGGCCCTGAGATCTCGAAGGCTAGGTACAATCTCTTGTAGGTTTTACATTAGGCTGTAAAAGTTTTAAGTATGGGCTTGATGACTGTGTATCTGTTATGTGAGCCATCAGGTGATGAACTTTTTTGGCCATATTAACAGATAAATATTTAAAATGGCACTCGGTCTCAGACAGCCCTTTTTTGCTTCCAGATTGAAGTGCCAGAGTAAGAGACAAATGATGTTAAGAAAAAGAGTTTTAAATAATCTACATATTAAATTTCATACTGGTACCTCAAAAAGATACAAAATTGGGGCAGCTAGGTGGTGCAGTGAGTAGAACACTGGCCCTGGAGTCAGAAGGACCTGAATTCAAATCCGGCCTTAGACACTTGACACACTTACTAGCTGTGTGTGACCTTGAAGAAGTCACTTAACCCCAACTGCTCTGCCAAAAAAAAGGCAAAAAAAAAAAAAAGATACAAAATTAGCGGGGAAGCTAGAAAGCAGTAGAGAGAAATAGCTTTTTGTGTTTGGGGTGGGCAGAAACAGATGGGAGACTTATACTCATAAATGATCCATCATCTTCTTTAAACTGTTTTTTTAATGGCAGAGAGCCTAATCTGACTACACCTGCAACCTTCTTAACTTAAAATGACCTCCTCCCTCCACCATATTTCTGCCATACACCAACATAATTACTATGCCTTGGACCCTTTTACAGCACCACTTCCCAGTTTCTGAAGTTCAAAATTCTACTCTCTGAACACAAAACTCTATCCTTTTGCCTCACTCACATTAAACTTTCTATTCCCTCATGACCCCTATATTTACCTCATGAAGGAGTCACAGGACTCCTTCCTAGTCTCTAAGTGACTCTGACTTTACCTATCTTTTATACTTGGCCTTGACCCCATCATGTGCCACTTTAAAATTTCTCCAATTACCACTCAAAAAACCACATGATCACTAACCTTCTGTTATTCACAGATCCTCAATCCATGGCAATTCCCACTATACACTTCTCCTGCTTTAAAGGATGTGAACTATCACTACAGAAAATCATGTAACTGAGTTGAATTCATCTGTTAGAAGTTACTGGTGCATAATCTCAGCTAAATCCTTATTCCTGGTCAGCAATCCTTATATTCTAATCTTTCTCATCACAATGTCTGTTCTAAATCTTCTCTTCTTTTCTCAAGCTCTTAATCATATTTTGATCATCTCCACACTTAAAGCAGATAATCTAACCTGCTATTTATTTCACGGTCAAGTTTGAGGTCATTCGATGAGCTCCCTCAACTTGTCCCCAAATTCTCAGTAGCAGCTGTTATTGCCTCCTTCTGAGGAAGAAGTCTACTTACTCTTTAATAATAACTAGAACAACAGCTAACATTTATATAGTGCTATGTGCCAGGCACTGTGCTTTACAATTATCATCTCCTCACAACCCTGGGAGGCAGGGGATGTTATTATCCCCATTATGCACTTGAGGAAACTGAGGCAGACAGAAATTAAGTGACTTGCCCAGAGCACAGTTAGTACATGTATGAGGTCAGATTTGACCTCCAGTCTTCCTGACTCCAGGACCCACATTCAATCCACTGTGCCACCCAGCTGCCCTCTCACTGACTCATAACCTCCTAATCATCAAATATAGTGGTCTTTTGTCAATCTTCATCCTCCTTGACCACCCTGAAGCACATTCAACTTCACTGACCACTCCACCTCCTCTGGAAATGTTCTCCTTTCTTGCCTTTCTCAAATACTATTCTTGTTTTTAACCTCTTTCCTAACAACAACTCCTTGTTTTTTCTGGCTTGGCTCCTCCCTATTTGCCCCTTAAAGCATCCCCCTAAAATCTTGCTCTTGGGCCTCTTCCCTTTCTTCTACACTCTCTCCTAAAAAGTCCTACGCTATCTCTACAATTACTTGAATCTATCCCCAAATCTCCATTCTATGCCATCATTCCCATAGCCTTCTTACATATCTTCCCACATCCATGATCCCTACTTCAATCCATACTTCATACAACAGCTAAACCATTCTTTTTTTCTGTATATATCTGATCATACCACACTTCCTTTTAAACCCTTTAATGCTCCCCTATAAAGTAAAGGTCAAACCTTAGCCTGCAATTCAAGGCCCTCCATAATTTGATGCCACCCTAATTACACTGGACTCCATTTCACATACTGTTTCAGGCAAACCAGAGCACTTGCTACTCCATACTCATGCCCTGTACTTTCCCATCCTTGTTTCCTATGCCTGGAATGCCCCATCGCCATATGCTGACTTCCTATCGTATCCTTTAAAGCTGAAATTAAATATCACTTTCTCCATTAAGCCTCCCACGATCCCCCACTCCTGTTAATATTGTGATTTCCCCTTTGAACTCAGTACTGTTTGTATACATCCTATGCTCCATATCCTGTAACTACCTAAGTCAGAGGCTGTGCTCTATCTAAACTGTGTACTACCTCCTCCCACATCCTCAGCACGTGGCAGATAACTACGAAATTCTTTTACCAGTTCCCTCTGTAACCAATAGCATATATTTGCAAGACAGCTGGCCAGAAAACAGAATGCACTGCCCACAGAAGTGTGACCTCAGACTTAACATTATACTCAAAACAGCAAAATCAACTCAGGCACATATGAGGTTACATTAGATCTTTTCATTCAGAAGAATCTTAGTGGGAGGGGGCAAGAAGAATAAACAGAGCTGCAGCAATTCTCTTTAAAATTCAAAAAGGCCAGTCTTTTCAAAGGTGTCAGGAACATAATTTAATCACAAATAGGAAGCTATTTGAGCTTTTCCTCTATGCCATTAATCATAGTTTTCATAATATTTTTTATCAAGGACTTTCATTATGTTGTTGTACCTTAAATCATACACTATTATTTGTGAATTGTCATTTTATATGAAAACTTCAAAGTAAATTTCACATTAAAAGATATTAGTTCTAAGATTACTACCTTAGAAAATAGACAGAAAATATACACTGCAAACACTTACTATTTTTTTGTAGAAGTCAAAATTTGACCAGATTCAAACACTAGACTCTCTCATGTGAAAGAATGGGGTTCTTTTGGGTGCACAGGCTTTTCCAGACCCAAAACATCACAGTTCAAAATCTAGTAAGATTTCTATAATGAACTAGAAAACCTGAATAGGATTCCATGTAAAACCATAAATAGCATGATACTTACTTTGGCAAATAATTCCTGTTGCTGTCTTAGTAATTCTTCTTCAGGAATGCCAAGGTTTTCCAAACGAGAGTTGGCCTTTCTTCTTTTTAGGGCTACTGTTTTGCATTCTTGTAAGACTTCTTTCACTTCACTGATGTAGGAGCCAAAGCCCAAACTTTCTAGTGCTAGAGGGAAAAAACAAATCAAATTGAGTTTCTAAGTCATTAAGATTAAGGGGAGGTAGTGAGAAAGTAAATAGCACTTTTCCTAGGTAGGGGCCATTAAGTTTTCGTTGGTCTTTTTTGTTTTAAATTAACTTAATCCATTTCATAGCTATACTAAAAATTATCTGAAGGCATCTTGAAACATTTTACCAATATACCCAACATTAAAAGCAAAATCAGCTGACAGATAGGAACAGGTTTCAGCACTAAGACTTCCACTTTTCCTTCTCCCACTGATTATAATTTTTAAATAAGATCAAAGCATTTCCTATGAAAAATTGCCAATGTTAAAATATGTGGTTTTGGAAACACATTCAACCCACCTACAGTAATTCATGATTCAATGATTTAGTCACCCTCAAAGGACCAAAAAAAAAAAAAAAAAAAGAAAAAAAAAGAAAATATTTATAAATTATTTGTTAATAGCAGATTTTTATGCCAATTGGCTTGAGAAGTTGGTACATATCTTACTAAGTTTCAAATGGAGAAAATGAAAAAAAAGATAGCTTTTCTTTTATCCAAAAGACAAGCAGGAAATTTTTTTTTAGCAAAACCCCTGAATAGCCAAATTTAAGATTTGCTAGTAGAAATGAAATGCTACATACACAGCTACCCATTTGGTTTTCCCAGATATTGGAAACTAAATAGGAAACACTACAAAAATAATTTGAAGTGGTGTAATAGGATAAGTAGGGGTGGAAAAGAGGTAGAAGAGATAGGGATAAAGAATTCTAAACTCTTATTCTTTCATAAAGAGAACACTCTCCAAATGCTTTCTTTAATCTAGAAATACACAAAGTTATAATTATTTTTTATTTAATATTATTTTAACAAGAAGAGTTGCTGCTACCATTTATATAGTGCTATGTGCCAGGCATTGCTCAAAGTGCTTTATAATTATTATCTCATGTGATCTTCACAATAGCCTTGGGAGGTAGATGTTATTATTCCCATTTTACAGATGAGGAAAATTTTGAGTTTTCCTCCAGTTTTCTGATTTCCTTTTAATCTTGGCTGCATTGGTTTTGTTTCTGCAAAACCTCTTAAATTAATCAAAATTAGCCATTTTTCATCCTACAATGCTCTCTATCACTTGTTTGGTCATAAATTCTTCCCTTATCCATACATCTGATAGATAACATATTCCATGCTCCCCTAGTTTGCTAATATCACCCTTTATGTCTACATCATGAACCCATTTTGACCTTAGCTCAATATATGGTATGAGATATTGGTCTTCACCTAGTTTCTGCCCAACTGCTTTTCAGCAATTTTAGTCAAACAGTGGTTGTTATCCCATTAGCTTGGATCTTTGGGTTTGTCAAACATTAGATTACTATGGTCTTTTACTACTGTGTATTGTGTACCTAATCTATTTCACTGATCCACCACTCTATTTCTTAGCCAGTACCACACTGTTTTGATGATTACCACTTTGTAATACAATTTGAGATGTGGTACTGCTAGGCCATGTTCCTTCACATTTTTTTTTTCACTGATTCCCTTAACATTCTTGACATTTTGTTCTTCCAGATAATTTTTAAATTATTTTTTCTAGCGCTATAAATTTTGGGGGGGGGGGTATTTGACTGGTATGGCACTGAATAAATTAATTTAGAAAGAACTGTTATTTTAATTTTATTGGCTGAGTCTACGCATGAGCAATTAATATTTCTCCAATTGTTTAGATGTGACTTTGTAAGAAAAGTATTTTGTAATTGTGTTCATATAGTTCCTGGATTTTTCTTGGCAGGGAGACTTCGAAGTATTTTATACTGTTTGCAGTTATTTTAAATGGAATTTCTCTTTCTCTCTCTACCTGACAGACTTTGTTGGTAGTATATTGAAATGTTGATGAATTATGTGGGTTTATTTTATATCCTGCAACTTTGCTGCAGTTGATTTCTAGATTTCTCTTAAGTATACCATCAAATCATCTGCAAAGAGAGACAGTTTTGCTTCTTCACTGTCTATTCTAATTCCTTCAATTTATTTTTCTTCTCTTATTGCTGCAGCTAACATTTCTAATATGCTACTGAACAGCAGTGGTGATAATGGGCATCCTTGTGCTAAGATGACATTATTCACGTTTCTTTCATTGGTTTCTGCAGCCAAAAGAACCTCATAACCATTTAGTAATAAACGTCTCCAAATATGTCTAAGCTTGTCATTAGACTACATGTGTGACATACTGTCCATCACCAAGTATAGTATAATGGATAGAGTGCTGGACTTGGGAGTCAGGAAGCCCTAGGTTCAAACATTATCCAAGATACTCACAAATTGTGTGACTTTGAGCTTATCAGTAACCTCTCTGGTCCTCAGTATTCTCATCTGTAAAACGAAAGGACTGGATTCAATACCCTTTGAGGTCCTTTCTAGCTCTGAATCTATGATCCTCTAATACTCAAAATCTTTACAACTTAGGAGAACTTGCCACAGCTTGTGCTCTGCTAGAACGTAGAGTAACCTCTGTACCACAGAAGATGTCAATGCAGGAGTTTAATGGGGATACTTTGTAAAGATTTCCAAAATCCTGATTTCAGGGAACAGGAATTTGAGCATATTCCTTACCATTTGGCTACATTCCTTTAGACATTCTACCTAATGTCTGAAAAAGTTCTGAGTCTGTGACCTTTAGGACAGTTGCCAAATATACACTTACAGATTCATATTATCATGTAGGTGGTGGTTTGTATAAATAATCTTAAAACACATTTGGCATGCTCTTGTTGCTAATTTCTATGTTATTTCTATTGATGATGTAACCTATTACAATATGCAATTATGTGATTAAACTAAAAAAATTCTACTCATACCTCTACTAATGTGAGATAGAAAATGACAAAGAAAACACAGAAATATTGGCCCTCATCTGAACTAACAAAGTATTAGCAGATGCCTGTTAATACTGGAAACTTCCCTTTTGTCTCCTTCAGCATTATGTGAAAAAACATTAAAAATAATAAATCAAGAAAAGCCATTCAAATTCCTTACATTGGCATTTCAGACCTTGTTTGACTACTCTACCCAATCTTTCCCAGACTTGCCATATTTTTTGCATTGATAGGCTATTTTGACATATGAACATTCTTACCAATGAACACTTCCCCCATAGTACCTTCCCATAAAAACAGAATTAAGATAAACCATTTAATGTAGTGATTATACTCAGTTCTAGGGGCCACCATTTCAGGAAAGATAAATTAAACTGGAAGATGTCCAGAACAGGGCAATAAAGATGGTGAAAGGTATAGGGTAATCCTCAGATGGGGATTAGTTGAAGAAATTATGGATGTTTAACTTAGAGAAGAGATGGCTTGGCTAGGATGGGGGACATGGTAATTTGTCTTCAAGTAGAAGAAAGACTATCACATAAAATGGATATTAGACTTATTCTGCTTGGCTCCAGAGGACAAAACCAGGAGCAAGGAAGGGGGTGGAAGTCCAAGAAAGGCAGATGTAAGCATGACACGCACAAAAATCTTAAAAAATAATTATAGTGATCCAAACATGGAATGGATTGAATTAGGAGGTACTGGGATCTCTCTCACTGTTGATTTTTCTAGAAAAGGCTAGACTGACCACTTGTCAAGTATGCTGTAAAGGAGATTCTTGTTATTGTACTAAATTGGACTAGATAGCCTCTGAGGTCCCTCCTAATTCTTAAGACTCAGTGACTGACAGTATATGAAAATTTCCATTTGTATATTTTATGATTTGTTAAAAATAAAGGTAGGATGTGTGTTTTAGCTTCAGTCATCTGGAACCAGTGTATTTGGACTTTTGTCTCTTATTATTGTCTTCATTAGTTAAGCTATAGAAAAAAAAATATATATGCATATATATTTTTTCTTGGTCTGATAGGTATAAAAGTATCACTTAGACCACTATTTCAGGAAAAGTCCTAAGTCATGCGTCATTTCACTCCACCCTCTCTCTCCAGTTATCTCCTTGCCCACACACAGATACCCTTTCTTTCCCCTCCTCCCACCTTTTTGGAACTATGAAACATGATCAAATCAACTCTGGCAATTCTCTTGGATAGGAAGTGTCAATTTACTCTCCCATTTTACTCAAAATCTCTATAACTTTCTGGACTAAAGTCACCCATTAACCTTTGTGTGTGATCTCCAGGGGTCATCTTTACTTTTTGTCTTTGTATTCCCACTGCTTAGTCTTTACTTTCTGTCTTTGTATCTCCATTGCTCAGCAATACTTGGCACTGAGTAAGCACTTAATAAATCCTTTTTTTTACTCGTTCTACATCATTTCAAAAGTTCTTAATATTTATCATAGAGATAGGGGAAAAAGTCTTCGCATCAAATATTCTAACAAAAGTCTGAATTTATTTAGGAGACTTCTAAGTGCCAGGCATACAGAAAAATGAACTTAGCATCTAAGATCCTTGAGTTTATACATACATGTTCATATACATATACATACATACATACATAAGAAATAGATGTGAAGCAGTTTTGGAGAGAGGATAGATTAGCTTGGGAAGGATTGAGTGGCGGATCAAGAAAAGTTTCACGTGAAAAGTAGCACTTGAATTAAATCTTGAAGAAATAGGGATTCTAAGAGGCAGAGATGAGGGAGTGAATTCCAAGACTTATAAAGAATTGACACAAATATATTAGACTTAAGAGCCCAACAGAAAAAATGGTCAAAAGGCATGCTTTTCAGTGATAGTTCACATTTCATGTTCTGAAAACTATCCATTTTCTTTGACCATTTTTTCTACTGGGGAATGGCTCTTAATGTGATAGATATTAGTCAACTCTATACATCCTGTAGTATGTCGGATTTTTGTGAGACTGTTTTGGTTCAAGACTTTTATCCCAACTCAAAGTTTTTCTTTTCATTTAAGGTTTTATTTTGGTTATATAAAAGCTTTTTATTAAAAATAACATTTTGTTTTTTATAATCTCCTCTATTCCATGTCTGGTTATTATGTTTACAGTGGAGCATAAGGTCCTTGAAGGTAGGAGTTATTTTGGTCTTTTGTCCTTGTATCCTGGCACCTAGTAGGAGTGATAGCATTGGAGGTGTTCGATAAATGCTCGCTGAAAAAATGGAGATACATATTTGCAATAGCAATTTAGATCTGAAGAGCTTTCCTACCCATTAATAGGTCGTGTGACCTGCTTACATCGTAGGAAGCCTAAGACACATGCGGTAGGAGGAGCTTGCTGAGAAGAAAAGGAAGTTGTGTCACAGGAAATGCTGAGAGAGCCGTTTATGGCCGTTATGACAGTTAGAACTGAGGCAGAGAGAGCCAACCTGGGATAGCTGAGCAAACTGTGGCAGCTGTCAGTGAGTGGGTTTTTGGGAAGGCCCCAGCAGGGGGTCGGACAGGTTTTGGGATGGTGAGGATCCATGCTGTGATATTGTGTTAAAACAGTTAAAAAAGTTCCTTCTGTTATGATAAAATGTGGGCTGACTCGTTGTGGGAGCAGATTGCCTGGTTATGGGATCTGGTCCTCTGGTGTCTGAATAAAAGTTTTACTACTTCTACCTTCTGTATGGAGAGCCTTTCATACTTTGCGATACAGAACTACACAGGCATATTCAGATTATTGTCGATGTTGTTTTTATTGCCTTATTGATTCGTTATTTCAAAAACTCTGAAATTGCAACATCACACTCATCAAGTTGGCAAAGATGATAAAAGACAGAAAAACTAAACGCTAGAAAGTCTTGTGAAAAGACGCACACTAATTCATTGCTGGTGGGTCTGTGAATTTGTCTAACCTTTCTAGAAAACACTTTGGAATTATGCAACAGAATACACTGTCTGTACACTTTTGTTTCGTTAGTGAATAGAGAATACCCAGTGAGGAAATCATCGGCGCTAAAGTACATCAGCAACTGATCTTCGATTTAAAGTCTTAACAAGAGTTCCTTAGGGACTCTGAAAAGTTAAGGGACTTGTTCGAGTCACATACCAAGTTATGCGTCAGAGGTTGGACTTTAATCCAGATCTTCTTGCATCCTTTACATCTAGTGCCTTATCTGATTGAGCAAAGCAACTACTAGGTTTCAACCTCAAGTACGTCAATAACAGAAAGGTCCAATGTGTGACAAAATATTCCAAGAAGCACCATGTTATAGCAAAAAGATGGAAACAAATTATGTGCCTAATGACTGGAGAATGGTGATATACAGTACACAAATGGATGCACTCATCATTTTGGAAGTTCACTCTGTGCAACTCTTAACTCTTGCCCATGTCCTCTCATACTCCTTCATGTACTTTACTGTACACTAAAATTAAAATTATTGGTATCGGCCTTCAAAGAATTTAGTATCTACTATATGGGTTGTGTTTGTCCTTCATTTTCGAAGAGGACCATGGCATCAGGGAAATGATGACATGACTTGCAGTTGACTTTGCTCTGAGTGAGGGAGGGCTATGCAGAGTCACCAGCCTCACTTTCTCCTCCAGAGCCATCTGGATCCAGTGACCTGATATTAATCAGGATGACTACAGATAACCTAGGATGCAATAACCCATAAGGTACACAGACAATCATGATAGAAGGCAGAATACTGTGAGTGCAAAGGAAAGATTTAGGTGAAGTATGATAGAAAATCTGGAGAGGAAGAGCTCATTTCCAGCAAGGGCAATCACGGAAGGCTTCACAGAAGAGGTAGAAAACTACAATAAGCCTTGAAAGAACAAGATTTTGACAAGCACAGAAAGAAGGTACTGGTGCTTCCTCAGGCCCAACATTCCACCTCCTGTTCCTTTCTCCACACCTTAGCAGCAGCGGCTGCTCCCATGCTTGGAATTCACTCCCTTCCTCATCTCTGCCTCTTAGAATCCCTATCTCTTCAAGATTTAATTCAAGTGCTACTTTTCACATGAAACTTCCTCGATCCACCACTCAATCCTTCCCAAGCTAATCCACCCTCTCTCCAAAACTGCTTCACATCTATTTCTTATATATGTACATATGTATATGTATATGAATGTGTGTGTTTATGATGCATAAATACACACATTCATATACATACACACATACATATTTATGTATATATGTTTATCTGCCCTGGTAGATATCTTTACACTCAAGGAGCTTAGACGCTAAGTTCATTTTTCTGTATTCCTAGCACTTAGAAGGTTCCTAAAGAAATTCTTGCTGATCGGTAAGTTCACCGGAAGATTCCACTCAACTTGCAAGTGGATTTTCTTTCTCTAGTCCTTTTAACAGCACACTGGTACTAAAGTAGTATTCAGGCTATCCACTTGTTATCTCTGATTCTGGCCCATCTCCTTTCCTGCTTATACATTTCTTCAGTGATGTGTACTATGCTACCTCTTATATGCAAGTCATTACTGGTAACATGCTACAACCAACTTATACCTCCTGTGAGTTTTTTTAATGACCTTTAGGTTACCTGACATTTGATTCTTCCTAAATCATGAAGTTCCATTCACAGCCATATGAGTCTTTGTATAACAAGACTTTTCAAAAATGACAAACAAGTCCTAAAACAGTTATCAATGAATCACAATTCGCAAATATTACTAACAGAATGAATTTGCATACATTTTATTTTAAAAATATGGCACAGATACTGAGCTAATATTTCAAGACATTTTGCATGATAAATGTCACTCACTACCTAAAATATAATGCCATGCAAAAAAAAAGGAACACTTTTTACAGTGACTTATTATCTAGTAATAGCAATCATTCTAGTTTTACACAAAACTCTGAGGTGTTTTAAACTCTAAGAATAAGTAAAAAGTCAAACCTTTAAGAACTGTGAACACAAATAATTCATCACATAACAGACACACACAGGAGTACAATCAAAATATACAATAATAATTACAATGTGGTATGATGGGGGGAAATGACTACCTAAACAATATTTAACTATGTATGAGTCATTTTCATACATAATCAATGAATTCTGAAATTTGGCACAGTGGATAGAAAGTGCGGAGCCTAGAGTCAGGAAGATTCATCTTCCTGAGTCCAAATGTGGCCTCGACACTCACTAAGCTATGTAACCCATGGCAAGTCACTTAAACCTATTTGCCTCAGTTTCTTCATCTGTAAAATAAGCTGGAGAAGAAATGGCAAACCACTTCAGTATCTTTGCCAAGAAAACCCCAAATGGGATCACCAGGAGTCAGACATGACTGAAAATGAGACTGAGCAACAAACTGACAGTTAAGCTTTTCAAAAAACATTCAAAAAAGTAGTTATTTGACACTTCAAATGTACCAGAAACTGCTGGAGTAAAAGAAACTCTTAGGTTGGTAAACATCATCAAATGAGTAACTAGTCAGGAAAACAATATACACAATGACTACCATAATGTAATGGAAAAAAGCAGCAAAACAAAGCCAAATTCTGTGTAACTGTAATTACCAAGAAATCTTGGCCACAGGGAAGAGAAAGATGGAAGACTAGTCTTAACCTCCACCTCTAAGCACCTTCCATTCCACAAATGTCAACTTTCAGCATTATAATAATAATAATTCAAACTTTAAACCTGCCTACTAGAGTGCCCCTCATTTTAAGAGCACGGGATAATTTGATGGACAGTCAGCCTGTATGATCCACTGATATTCCCGTACTGCCAAGAGAAAGTGAGGAATGTCCCCAGAAGATCAGATGGACACCCTGTGACAAATGTATGAAAGGATATAGATCAGTCACAGAGAAAGGGCAAGCATGGATAGTTTTCAATCTGCATCAGAGGGAGTACCCACATGGATGACAAATCCACTGATTGTGACATGCAAACTACACACAAATCGCAAGCCCCTTTGGAAAAAATAATCCTTTTGTAATTAATTTTTTAAGGATTTTAAGTTGGCTTTTTTTTTTTAACTAAGGCAAGTAAGTGATACAATTAGAGCACTGGACCTGGAGTCAGGAAGATCTGAGTTCAAATCCAATCTCAAATCCATATTGTACAGTGAACAGCAACAGAACTTCAGTACAACAGAAAAGAGCATTGGGATATAGTAGACAACCAGGGTTGCAATGCTGAATCTTCAATCTTAAACAAACTTAACAACTTCTGTGCACTTCAGTTTTCCCATCTGTAAAATAAAAGGTATTTGACTAGACTGCATCCTAAATCCTTTCAAGCTCTAAATCCTACAATTCTAAAAATAAAAAAAAAATAGCATATGGCATCTAAAGCTCTCAGAATTATTTCAAAGTTGATTCTGAATTGAATATGGCACTTTTTAAAAAGCAGCTAGATAGCACAATGGATAAGGAGCTGGGCCTGGAGTCAGGAAGCCCTAAATTAAAATCCAGCCTCAGACACTTACAAGCTGTGTAAACCTGGGCAAATCACTAAGCCTATTTGCTTCAGTTTACTCAACTGTAAAGTGAGGATAATAATAGCACCCACTTCCCAGGGTTATTGTGAGTAACAAATAAAATAACATTTGTAAATCTTTTCTCCCCTACACTTCCTTTACTTTTAAATTGTGCACAGGACAGGAAAACCAAAGTGAGGGTTTTTTCCCTCTAAGGCCATAAAATTTCTAATGAAGATCCACAAATCCAGTGAATGTTAGAGACAGAATGGGACTTAAGAGATCATCTAGTGCAACATTGATTTTACAGATGAGAAAACCAGAGACCTGAGAGGCTGTCTGCCAATAATAAGGCAACAAAGCAATGTGCTGAAATCCACACCAGAAAACACACAAACAGGCAAAGACAGCGACACAAAGCACAATCTGAGAAACTCAGAACCTTCTGTAATGACCTGTGACCTTCACACAAAATACTAAATGTACTCTCTCAACTGAAGATATAAAACAACTTTTTGAAATAAAGCATATAACTGATATCATAAATTTTTTCGCATCAGTTACTTCACAGATCTATTCAGATTAATTGTAACCCTTCCTTCTTCTTTATCTTTTTATTTACAGTGACTGAATAATAATTTGCTGAATCCAGTCTTACCAGAGCTTTGGTCCCACTGTTAAGAAAGTGGCAAGTTAAATGTCCAGATGCAAAAGTCTAATCTAGTTCGTTAAAGAACTCAACCCTGAAAGTCTAAATTCTTCAGCAACCTAAAACCACAAGACTTGTGCAGCTCCATCATCTGTGTAAAATGGTGTGTTTCTAACTGAAACAAATATGTACAATAAAGTAGGCGCTATATCCACATCTATATTTTCATCTCCAATTCGCCCACACTTCCCAAACCTAAGTTTCCACAGTGTAGAGACATTGCTTCTCTGTAAAAACACTAAGAACACATCTTCTAACAATTTTTTAAAGATACCTGCAATGAAGGAGCTCCAAATAAAGAGTCTATATCATTTCCAATTTCTAGGAGTGAGGAAGAGAGGTAGAGATGGCGTTTTTAATAAAATGTGATTTTACATTAACACCAAAAAGGAACACTTAACTACAGCAGTCCCCATAATGTCATGTAAATAGCACTAAAAGCAAGAAAACTTGGACATAATCCCCTGCAAGTCACTAAACTTGCCTCTAAATTTTCTTTTACAAAAAATTGTCTACCTGAAATAGCTATTATGAGACTCAAATGAGATACTGTTCTCAAAGCACTATAACTTTCAACTATTATCATAATATCATCATGTTATTTGTAAAAATGTTATGTGCTTGGCACGGTGCCAGCCCTATGTAAACGTTTATTTCTTTTCCCTTCCTCTGTTATCATTGTTTATTAATTAGTAAAATAACTGTTTTACTAGGATTCTTAATCCTTGATTCACTGGTTAGTGACAGTTATAACCACTGAAGTATTCAGAACAGAATATATTCTAATGTTGAACTAATACTGTTTGTTACACCAGCACTTTCAAGCTATTATGTTAACACAAAAATATTCCAGAATTGATTAAACTCTATCAAGAAGTTCACTTGCAATTGGTTATTAGATTTTGGAAAGAGCATCACTTCAAAGGTGTTAAAAAAAAAGTTAAAGCCCTTAGAAGTGTTTTGTATTTTTCCATGACAGGCAACGTTGACAAAAGAACCTTTCCATTTTTATATGAATTGTAAAAAGAAATTGTAATCTGTGGGGGAATAATGTTGTATAAGAAAAAATGTTTCAGTAGCTGCATAGTACAAAATAGCAATACAAACAAAAGCATATCCTTAGCTTTCATGTTGTAGGTTTAAGTATGAACATCAAAAAAGCTTTTAAAAGAATACACTTTCACCACTTAACTATTAAAGTTGTCAATCTACTTCACTGGAGTTTGTTTTCCACCCCCCATTCAGTTACTGAGAAGTCATGGTATATTTTAAAGCTACTTTCAACATTTCAAAAAGGATCATTTAATTATTTTGTCAATATTGACAGTTAAATGTCACCAGGGCAGTAACAGGTACATTTATTAGCATAATATCACATCTGTACAATGCTGGAGCTCAATTATTTTCCACATCATTGTGATGAGACTGTTACTATATATATAATAGCACTTACAAAACTCAAATGGTAAAAAGCAAACTAGAAGCCCACTTGACCATCATGATGTACTAAGTCTCCTGAATATCTCCCTCTCTTGACACTTGACGGTACCCTGCACACGATCTAACTGATGAAGTTGTTCTAAAGTGCCACTCATGAATGGCTGTCTGTGTAAATCCAAGCGAGCAATTTAAGGAGGGGAGAACAGAAAAATATTCGATGTACCAGGCATATTCAAATACTTGCTCTTTGCAGTACATAACCTGTCTATGGATACACAAAACAAAGACAATCACAGTCAACTTAACATCCATCCTCTTCGAAAAAGTTATCTCTGCCTCCACAGCAGAGATAAAAAACTTTTTTATTTTTCTTTAAGTATTCATGTAATGAGGAACTCCCACGAAGTAGAGACAAGGTACACTTGGTTTTCATTCAAACACCATCTTAGGCTGAAAATTTTTACTCTCTCGTAAGAAAAAGATTTCGAGGTGTTTTCATTTGTCTTCGTATTCACTCCCCACCCCCCCACCCCCAAAACTAGTCTTTCTGTAAAAATGATGCAACGAAGCCAGAAATCTCGTGTTCTCTTTCCAGTCGTGCTACTCTCTAGGTGTGCCCGACGTGGGGCAAGCCCAGTCAATCTTGTTGCTTCACGCACCCCTCTGGGAGCCTACTACTTGCTAATTATCTCTTCGGGACGTGTTACGGGACACAATGAATGCCTGCGATCATTAACCGTCCCTGTGCCTGGGCACTTTGGGGGTGCAGGACCTCACGGTCCTCCTCTCTGGATGCCAGCGCTGCTTTGGAAGGACGACACACGCTGGGGGCCAAGGCTCCGCTCCGGCGCAGGGAGCGCGGGGGGCGCCCTCACGGATGCCGGCGCCTCGCACGGAGGCGGCGTTCAGAGCATTGTTCCGCCGAGTTCCACTGAACCAGCGACCCCGCTCCCCGCTTCCCCCCACCCTCGGCCCCCCGGCGCTTACCTTGTATGACATGTTCCGGGGAGATGGTTTTCTTTTCCGATTTGTTGCAAATCTCGTTGGCCTCGGAGGAGATGAGGTGGATGAATTCAGTGCAGCAGTTCACCACCAGCTCCCGGGCATCGTTGGCCACTCGGACGTTGGGGAGAGTCTCTTTGATCATCTTATTGATAGCAGCTCTGGGGATAGTGAGATCGTCATCGTTGCCAGACGAAGAAGCCATCGTCTCGTCTCGTCTCGACCGCCCGTCTCTCTTTCTCCCGGCGTATAAAAATTCCCTGGTTCTGGTCCACCGGCCCGCAGAGACCAGAGAATCTTCCTCACACGAGGACCCGGCCGCCTCTGGGGGCGACGCAGCGTGGGCACAAGTCCGGGGAGAGAGTGGTGTGTGTCTGTGTGTGAGAGGGTGCGTGTGCAAGGGCGACTTGGGGATCGTGAACACGGGAGAGGGAGGAAGAGCGGAAAGAGGAGCGCGGCGCGGTCCGGGAAGTGGGGGAGCTCGGGAACCACCACCTCAGAGTCGTCTCCTAAGGGGGGCGGGCGCCGTCTCCGCCGGCCCCGTCCCCCGAGCCCTGGTGCGATCCGGGGGCCTGGCCTGGCCGCTGCACCGGGCCGACACCCCAGGCAGGGGGCTCGGCTCTAGAGAGCCGGAGCCGCCTCCGCCGCCGCCACCACCTGCTGCCGCCGCCGGCGCCACCAAACCATTCTTCGGGCACCGGCACCGACGCCGCCGACTCACAGCATGTCGGCCGCCGCGGCCGCCGCTATCGCCGGGGAAGGAACACGGAGCGAAGTCGGGCAGACGAGGAGCCGCGGCGGCCGCCGCCGTGGCCGCTTAGCCCGGATGCAGGTCGCGGAAGCCGGAGCACCGAGAGAGACACTGCTGCTCCGGAGGCCGGGGAAAAGGGTTTGCCAGAAGCTGCTCCCGAGAGCCTTTGCGCGGCCGGAAGCGCCGGCCTCCTCAAACCCCTACCTCACTTCCGGCGGGGAAGAGCCGCTGCCGCCCTTCCCCCCGGGCGTTCGAGGAGGTCCGAGGCGGGAGCCTCGGGCTCCGTCGCGGGCCTCAACGGCCTCTTCTCGGTCCAGTTTACCCGGATGGGTCCTAAGCGCCCCCGCGGCCAAGGGCGGAACCCCGAGGAGGGCCGGCGGCCGGAGGGCGGGCCTAGCTTCCTGATACCGAGAGCCCCCTCGGAGGAAGCCCCTTTGGCTGGGGTCGCGGAGGGGGCCGAGCCTAATAGATGTTGAGGTCTAAAGGCAGCGCCCTCCTCGGCAGCCCCTCCGCCGAGCCGGATCTCGCGCCCGGCCGCCGCCCCCGCTCCTCCCGGGATGAGGGAAGGCGGGCTTGTCTGGCAGGAAGCGGAGGAGTTAAAGTGTTGGGAGAGGGGCCAGGGTTTAGGGCCAGAAGGGCAGCTGGGGCATCGTGGACCGAGAGCCTTTTTCCTGTGTCAGTTCGAGGGTGAGGGGCGAAAAAATAGTCCTCCTTTTTGGTTCACCATTGGTCGTAGGCACGGGAACACTGAAGGGCCCCATCTGCACCCCAGAACTTCCTACTTGTGTGACTCTGGGTATGGGGGTAGATCACTGGACCTCACTTCGAGACCCTTACGACCTCCTAACCACAGTTTATGGAGAGGTGTGGACTAGGGGACTTAGGAGGTCTCCAGCCCTAAATTTGTTATTCAAAGGACCTTTTCTGGGTCTTGATTTCTATCAGAATGGGGATGCTGGCATTTTGATGCCTTACATTGATGATGGGGGCCTGGTTTAGAATGCTGCTACATTCACACTTACCAGCCGTGTGACCTTGGGCCAGGCACTTGAAACTAAGCCTGTAAGTTGTAGAAGTGTCAGTCTGCATTGATGGAGGGAATTTCCCATACTGCTAAAATCACAAGTCTAGACCCATCACCGTAACAAGGCCATAAGGGGACTTGTGCTACCTGCCTCAAGATTGTTGTGGTTTTCAAAGCACTATACGTATTGTGAGCTATTATTCTTCGTAGTCTCCGGATAAAGCTGTTTTTCACGATCTTGTGGCATCTGGTTGTTTTTGTTTTTTAATGTCAGTTTTGTCAGCAGGTACTGAAGGTGACTAGGAACTAGTGGAGTTTCCACTCTGGAAAAATGGTGTGAAAATTGGAATTGGACGTATAGTCAAGACCACTCCTAGACATTTGGCTTGCCCAGAGTGCATCTCCAAGGGCACTCTACCTCTCTGCTTGAATGTATCATAGGCATATCTTAAGCAAATAATACACTGGTGAGACAAAAATGTTGGGAGAGCTGGGTAGAAGAGGAATACAGTGGTGAGAGACACTTCTAGTATTTTTTAAATGCACATAATTTTAATGCTATAAAATTCCACCCTTCATGGGAAGTAAATGTTATTTATATTGTGATAAATCTTAATGTCATAGTGACAATTGCCATGGAAAACAGGTACAATTTCCAAACCTTGCTTGGGACTCACAAATACCTTATCCTACTTCTTATTTCAGGAATAGCAAGATGTCATCAAGTTCTCAAAACAAAGTGAGTGCTTTTAAAATTTTAAGACTATTCCATACAGTGATCTAGGAGGAAAAGTTCCCCTCATTTAACAATGATAAGATATTGTTTTAATATCAAAAAGGGTGACTTTCTCTGCTATAGGTTTTCTTAAAAGCAAGTTGAACCATTCATGAATCCTGATGGGTCTTTCAGTTCATCTGATAGCAAACTGGAATAGTTGTCAAACATTTGTATTGTCTTCTGAAACCACACTTCTCAACAGAACTTCATTGGCAGGGTTTTGTTACAGTGAGGCAATTTGAATATCCTAGCCTCATCCCTAAAGTTGGCCATTAGCTAAGGTTGGAGAAAGGGAGTCAGCTGGGACCAGGCTTATGGAGGCCTTGTTATTTAGTCATTTTTTACTCTTTATGATTCCTTTTTTTAGAGTTTTCTTAGCAAATGTACTGGAGTGGTTTGCCATTCTCCAGCTCATTTTACAGATAAGGAAGCTGAAGCAAATAGGATTAAGTAACTTGCTCAGGGTCACACAGCTAGTAAGTGTCTGAAGCCCATCTGAACTCAGGTCTTCTGATTCCAAACTTGGCATTTATCCACTCTGCCACCTAGCTACCCAAGGCCTTCTTGGGACAACTGACTTTCCTCAGAAAGAATTAAGCCAAAGGAGTGGGTTGGATTAGGAAAACGCTTCAACCCCAGTTTCCACAGCCTGCCCCTACAAGATATTAGTTCCTTATCACTTTTACTGCTCAAGAGTACTTTGAAGTTAGTCATCCCCAAAGTACTGGGATTAACGATGCAGAAAGTGGCTTGTTTGTCTGTTTTTCCCCAATGTCTAGCTGCAGGTCAAATTGGTAGAAACTAATAGCTAATCAGTCCACTCATGCTAAATAGCCCGACCGATTTGAACCAGTCAATTCATGGAGCCACTCTTCTTTCAGTGACTTGGGGGTGGTCAAATCTATCTTCAAGAAAAAATGAGGATAATGAATAAATGGAAGAACCTTCCTGGAGAAAACCAAAGATTACAGATTTCAGTGCCATACCCATCAAACTACCAAGTGATTACAGAATTAGATAAAATAATAAAATTGCTTGAAGGAAAGAAAAGCTCAAGAGTCTCAAAGGAAATGATGAAAAAAGGTAGGAATGAGGAGAACTTAAAGTTACCAGACTGTAAACAATGTTATAAAGCAGTAATTGTCAAAACTATTGGCATTGGTTAAGAAACTCATCAGTGGGAAATGAAGTACTCAAGACTGTGAAATAAACATAGTAATCTAATGTTTGATAAACCCAAGAGCACAAACAAAAAAGCAACGACACAACCTCTGCCTCAGTTTCTTGAGTTGTAAAATGGGGAAAATAACAGCACCTACCCCCTAGGGTTATCATGAGGACCAAATGAAATATTTATAAATCAGCACCATCCCTGACAACACAGTGAACCTTTGTTTCCTTCCAGACAAGAATTGCTGAGAAAGCTGGAAAGTAATTTAGCAGAAATTAGGTTCAGACCAACTCCTTACACTACATGCCACAATCTACTCTGAGTGCATGATGTAAATATAAAAAATCATGTCATTTTTAAAAAACTGATTAAATTGATTAATTTGATTAAAATGATTAAATTAAATTTAAAAAAGATACTTCAAGTCCAGGGAGAAAATTCTTAAGGAATAGATAAAATTTTAAGAGAGTAGGTAATTTTGAATGCATAAAAATTAAAGGATGTTACATAAGCAATTTCTGCAGTCAGAAATAAGCTGTCAATTGGAAAAAAAAAATCTTCATATCAGATAGATAACAAAATGATGAAAAATTGGATCAGAGAGAAGAGAGGACATGGAAACCAGAGAAATTCATACAGAAAGTACTGTAACAAGGAGACCCACAGAAACTAAAAACTGCCTTAGCAAAAAGTTGATAGTGAGGTGGTAGCCAAGGTCCTCACCGGTTTAGAATATAATTTGCAAGTGTCTGGTAATTGTTTGATTTATGAGAATATATAGGATATTGAGACAAGTATATAAGAAAAGCCATCCCTCATTAAATAAATGTCAACTAATATGAACAGGCAAATAAAAAAGAAGTTATTAGCCATTTAAAATAATGCTCCAAATCACCAATAATAAGAGAAATGTAAATCTAAACAGCTCTGAGGTTTTACTTCATACTCATCAGATAGGCAAGGATGACAAATGGTAAATGTTGAAGTGGCTCTAGGAAGACAGGTACATTAATGTGCTTTTGGTGGAATTATGAATTGATCCAACCATTTTCTGGGAAACAGTTTGGAATTATATTAGAAAATGCACTAAACTATACATATTTCTCGACTCAGCAATACCATTATTGGGCATATTCTCTAGAGAGGTGAAAGACATTATGAAAGATACCATGTACATAAAAAATAGAGCAAAACTTTTTTGGGACAGCAAAGAACTGGGAACAAAGTTGGGATATGGTTGAACAAATTGTGGTATATGAATGTAAATGAATTTTGAACCATCAGAGAGGAAAATCAATTCAATGAAACCTGTAAAGGCTAGTCTGGACTGATGCAGAGCAAAACCAGCCAAGATTCAGAGAGATTAAAGACTTGTCCATGCTCATTTCTTGATTTAATCCAATGCTTTTTCTACTCTACCATACTGCCTTTAAAGAAAATTCTGACTCAATAATTATCAAATACTTTTTTCCTTTTGATTGGCTTTGAAGGGCATATTACCGGTGATAAAGCTCAGGAAGGTACTTCCAACATGGAAAAACTTCTAAAATAAGCCCAATGATATAATGTTTTGTATATTCTAGATGTCTGTCATCTGGGAGGCAGCCACCTGATTTTGGAAAGACTAGCCAGAAGGTCATCTACCTTCTGATGAATTGTTTAGGCCATGGAACCTAACAAAGCCCATAGGTGTATGGGGAATGGGTCCGCTGAAGGGAATACCCCACATTAATTGAATTAGATCCTTTGAGGTATATTAATAGAAATATCAGAAATTTATGCAAGAGCAAAAAGAATGCCAATAAAAGCCGGTCTCCTGGGTAAATACTTTGCTCTTTCTAATGTACCATGCTGCCTGAGTATGCATAACTTCAGAGAGAACATTTTACACCAGTATATTTGCTTTGCAAAATACCATTACATTCTCTCTTTTGACCACAGATGTGCTCTCTGAATGTACTTTGTGTGCTATTGAAGAAAAGTTTTTAAAAGATTGTTGATTTTTCTTTACAGCAGGAAAGAAAAAACTCCCCAACCCTTTTTTCAGTGGTGGGAGAGTAGTTTCAATTCTCTTTTCTATCTGAATTTCAGTTTTAAAGGTCTCTTTGAAGACTATTTTAAAACTGGAGGATCTCATAACTCTCCCTTTTTCTAAGTATTTGTAATATATACCTCATTAAACTGAAGATATTTGTGGCTACGTGCTGAAAATATGTGTATAATCCATGGTGTTAGAGGGGTACATGGATTGTCTGGGAAGGTTTTAAATCTGTGGCGGGGCATTGTCTCAACTAATAATACTCATATTAGTTGACAAAAAAGTATTTTAAAAAAAAGTACCCTTGCCTATCCTGGAGACTTTTTGTAGTTGGAGAAATGGAAAGAGGGGTGTTTAGTAATAAAATCATGCTACACACTTTGAGAGATTCTTGTGTACTTCATATAGTAAGCAGTTAAAATGACTACTTGTGGCAATGGTTTACTGCCATATGTCTATGGGTAAAGAAAGGAAACAAGCATTTTTTTTTGGAGAGGGGAAGGCCAGGCAATTGGAGTTAACTGACTTGCCCAAGGTCACACAGCTAGTATGTGTCAAATGCCTGAGGCCAAATTTGAACTCAGGTGCTCCTGACTCCAGGGCCAGTGCTCTTATTTACTGAGCCACTTAGCTGCCCTAAAACAAGCATTTATGAAGTACCATCTGTGTGCCAGGTACTGTGCCAAGCAGTTTACAAATGTGTCATTCGATCTTCACAACAACCCTGAAGGGTGAGTGCTATTATTATCCCCATTTTAGAGTTCAGGAGACTAAGGCAAAAGTTAAATGAATAAAAGGATGGTTTCCCCAGCCATTCTCATCATCCTCCTCTTCTTCCTCACTCAGTTGATTAGTGATGGAATTCAAAGTAGCTCACTTTGCTCAGCCCTAGATGCCAGACTGGGTTTGGGCTTCACATGCCATCCAGAGATCCACCTAAGTCATCTCATAAAATGTTACAAGCACTCTTTCCATTCCTTCCTCCCTTCCTACCTCTCGCTCTGCACACAATAAATCAATTGTACCCTTGTTTCTGGAAAAGGCATATTAGGTACACCAATTAGCCATCTCAGTGATTTCCCCTAACCAAAACTCCCTTTCCTGGCCATCATTCCCTTATGTGTTGTTTTCCCCCATTAGACAATAAGCTCCTTGAGGATAGGAACCACCTCCCTCTTTATAATTGTGCCCCCAGTGCTCGGTACAGTATCTTGTACATACTAAGCACTTAGATGTTTTTTATTCATCTTTCATTCTTAGACACTCTTCTACTAGCATGTTCACCTACCTGAATGTCCATGTATGTCCATATAACTGAAGTGGGCCTTGGTGATCATCTAGTCTAACCCTTTTACTTTACAAGTGAGGAAAGGGGTCCATATAGGTTAAATGGCTTGACCATGGTCGTATAGCTTTTAAGTGTCGGGGGTGGAATTTGAATTTCTAAATCCAAATCCAGTGCTATTCCACCATACTATACTAGATTTGAGATGCAGCTCAAGCACAACTTTCTACAGAAGGCCCTTCCCAGGCCTCCCAGCTGCACATTCTTTCCTCTCTAAGATTACCACCCATCTATTCTGTATGTATCATGTGTGTACCTCACTAAGAATGTAAGCTCCCTGAGAAAAGGCACTTTGAGGCTTTTTTATACCCCTAGTACACAGTATTGATTAACTATTCATTGCATGTATTAGGGGTATACAGATTTATGAATCATCTAAATAAAGTTGGCAACATGACTTTAAATGAGTTTTCCAAGAAAATGAAAACAAAGGAGCAAAGGGCTGTGGACAGAAAGAAAGAAAGAAAGAAAGAAAGAAAGAAAGAAAGAAAGAAAGAAAGAAAGAAAGAAAGAAAGAAATAAGGGGAAGGAAGGGAGGGAGGGAGGAAGGAAGGGAGGGAGGGAGGAAGGAAGGATGGAAGGGTAACCCCAGTCCCAAGGGAGGTCAAAGAAAAGAAAGAAAGGATAAGTATTTAATTTATTAAGCACTTACTAAGGGCCAAGCACCATGCTAAATGCCAGGAATACAAGTAAAAGCAAAAAGAGAAAATCATACACAAGTGGTCTAGAGAATCAGGAGCAGAGCTGAATTAGAGGTAAGCATGACTGGCCTGAGTGGTTCCTCAACGGGAGGTTCCTGAGGAACACACCAATGGAGGAAGAGATTGTGAGAATGGAGGTGACTTCAGCATGAGAAAGTTTCTGGAAAGGAGAGAGCAAGGTGGAAAAGTAATCCAGAAAGAATCTGGATAATTCAGTGTTACAAAAATCAGGAGAAGAGAGCGTGTCAGGAAGCAGTGGGTAGTCTGCAGCTTCAAATGCCAAGACCAAGTTGTTTCATTAAATGGCATTATACTTGAAAGTCCTAGTTATGTTGTTTAAGTATACTGTATCTTGAATCTTTTCCAAAAGTCCCATCCATGCCAATGCTTGATCATGCCCTAGAGGGAACCTTAGGTTCTCAAAGGTTATGTCAATGGAACACAAGCGCAGGCAATTTCTACCAAATTAGCAAGGCTTTAACTAGATCTAATGGCTGCCTATGTCTGCTGTCTGAGGAGCAGCATGGCAAAATTCAGAGGGGCCTATTACCAAAAACACTGGATAAGTGATGATTTTTTTTTTGCACAGCTACCCATGAAAAAAAAAAGTGTAAGACAAGCCTCAGTATGTATGACCCTCTTCTATTTCTGTAGTGATGACAGTAACAAAAAAGGGAGCACTGGGAGTCAAGAGAAAAAGAATACTTTTAGACTACCTACAAACATAAAGAGTGTACTCTTAAATATTCTTCCAAACAACAAGAATCGTATGCTACTAGATGAACTGAACGTCAATATTAACATTCTGACTATAAATAAAGCCAGGAGACAGACATAAAGAGGTCGCAGCTAAAATAAAGTATAGTTCGCAGACTTTTTAGGAAAGCAGATAAACTGGTAGAACTGGTTTCATTATACACCCAATAGCAACAAAAACATCATTTCATAAGATACCCATTTTGTAGTGCTTAGAATGAGCACAGACAGACCACCAAGAAGTTAAATGCAGTTTTACACTCTCAATATCCTTTGCAAAAGATGAAGTAAAGAAATTCCATACAGAGCAAGATCCTCCAAACTGACTCTGTACTTTGATAGTGAAATCAATGCAAAAGCGCATACAGGAGAGAAGAATAAAAATTTATATTGGAAAATGTGGCTTGAGATTTTTAAAAATGAAATAACCTAAAGATTTGTAAACTACTTCTTGAAAAAGAAAATTGGAAGGAGCTAAATCTAGTGAGTACCAAATGACATCGAAGTCACTTTTTAAAAAATTTAATATGAAATTCCAGGTTACAGATATAGTAATAGACGTTACCATTTCTGAGTGAACTTCCTGTGTGCAGCCAGATCATTAACTGGTTTAGCGCAGAGGTCAAAGTAAATGGCTCTAATTTAAAACAAAAGGATGACCAGAAAACATTGAGTTCAAGTTTAAACAATTTCAATCCAATATGTTTAAACAAATTGTTGGGTAAAAAATGGAAAGTGGACAAAAATAAAAATGATCACCATTACTTAGAGAAATTGAACTGATGCAAAACTGTAATACAACAATGAGGAAGCTAAAAAAAAAGTCCAAAATTACCTTGCTTGGGAACATTTAGTTACCTCCCCAATCAGGAATATAGAATCAGCTCTCATGGATGACCAGTGTCACCTCTTAGAAGACTAAAAAACAGTTGATGAGAAAAATGAAGAACCAACCAGGGTTGTGGAATAGTAAGTAGTAGAGCTCAGCCCCCTTGACAACTATTCCAGCAAGGTTAGAGGAGGATCAGACCAAGTTAAAGATTAGGCTTTCCAGCACAAATCTGAATCACAAATGACCCAGGGCAGGAACTGTGGAACAGGGATGGTCTGGGATTACAGAGCCAGGCCCCAGAAACAAAGTAGGGCCACAGCGCTGTGTTTTTGATCCCTGAAAGCAGAACAAGATCTTAGAATCAGCCCCCTGGGCAAAGGTCTAATCTGAAGAGGGACTCTCAGACTCAGCCCCTTCTGCTTCCAATGGTAGGGCTGATAGCTTTATCACTCTAATGCAGTGAAGGGAATCTTGGACTCAGCCTCAGCCCTGTCCCTCTAACCCAGGAAAAGGAATATGGGCGAAATGGCATTGTTGTTGCTCTGAACCTTCAGAGTCTTCCAGCTATTTGATGTGAGATCCACCTAGGGGCAAGTCTGCAGCTGTATCACCTTGACCCAAACCAGGGTCTAGAGTTGGGAAAGCCCAGGAGGGCTTTCAGATCATGCCATTGATCAGACCACATAAGGTCCACTGAAAGTTTATAGCTCCCAGACCCAAGTTATCCTTGAAGAACACAGAATGTTCTACCCAAAGAATGTAGTGTCAGGACACCAGGCCAAGTCTATACAAGACCATGATGGTCCCACCAGAAGTTCCCAGAGCCTAGCCTCAATACAAAATCCAAATTTTGAAAGTTCAACTACAAGAATGAGTAAATAAAAAAAGATAAAGAGCTATTAGTGTGATGCCAGAAATGCACAGGACGTAAAGCTAGAAAAGGAAAATGATACCAAAATACCTACAAAGCCCCAAAGAGTAACAAGATCACATACAGTTCCTAGAAGAAATGAAGCAAGAGTTTAAAAGTTTAAAATTATGTAAATGAAGTGATGACACTAGAGGAAAGATTGGGAAAGGAAGTAAGAACTTTGGAGGAGAGCCTTGGAAAGACAATTAATAGCTTAGCACAAGGGGTTCTTAGCACGAGAATTAACAAGCTTAGCACAACAGACTTTCTAAAAATTAAATTTTAGTAGATAGAAGCTAATGTCTCTATGAGAAAAGACAAATTAAAATGAAGTCAAAAGATTGAAAAATTGAAGGAAATGTAAAGTATTCTACATTAAAAAATTGACCTGAAAAGCATATCAAAGCTCAAAAGAAACTAGATATCATATCTGAAGAAATGTGAATGGGACAAACTCTCTTAAAATATAAGAGGATAGTAGAATGGATTAGTAAACAGAATCAAGCAATATATTGATTACAAGAAACACTCGAAACATATTCATACAACATTAAAATAAGAGGTTGGAGCAAAATCTATTAAACCTCAGCTGAACTTAGAAAAGCAAGGATAGCAATCATGGATGGGTAGATAGATAGATGGACTAAGTATTTCTTAAATGCCTACTATGTGCCAGAGAGAGGTTAAGTGACTTGCCCAGGGTCACCCAGCTAGTAAAAAGATAAACAGGGAAATCACATTTTATGGGAAGGTAACATAATTCATTTAAATACTTAACATGTAGGCACCTAATAGCATAGCATCTAAATAATTAAAAGACAAATTAAACACATTAGGAGAGAAATGGTGACACTAAAATAGTCAGGAAAAAGAGGCTCAATCTACCTCTTTTAAAGCTCTTTAGAGCTAATCTAACCAAAAAATAAACAAGCAATAAGTTGAGTGTCTAAATAAAATCATAGGAAAGTTAGCTAAGATAGATCTTTAGTGATTATTATATGGGAATAGAAAGAGGTATACATATTGCTCAACTGTGCATGAGTCCTTTACAAAAAATGACCATGGAAAAGGACACAAAACCTCAAAGAAAAATGCAGGAAAACAATAATATTAAATATATTCTTTATATACTACAATGTAATAAAATTATATTCAGCAAAGGGCAATTTAATAAAGAATTAAAAATTATCTAAGACCAAGTAACAATCCTAAGGAATAGGTGGGTCAAAGAACAAATCATAGAAATAATAATTTCATTGAAAATAATGACAACAATGAGACAACTTTCCAAAATTTGTGGGATTAAATCAAAACAGGCATTAGGGGAAATTTTATATCTCTAAACATTTTCATCCAAAAAAGAAAAGGAGAAAGATCAATTATTTGGGCTTGTAACTAAAAAAAAAAACATTAAAAAAGCAAATAGTAAAGCTCCAATTAAACACAAAAAGAGAAATTACTAAAATTAAAAAGATTAATAAAATTTAAAGTAAAATATTGAATTAATAAATAACACTAGGAGCTGGTTCTTTAACTAATAAAATAGATAACCATTAGCTTATTTGATTTTTAAAAGAAGAAAACTAAACTACCAGCATAAAAAAATGAAAAAAATTTCACAATTGCTGAAAAAAGAATATTAGGAGAAACTTTTGCCCATATCTATGCGAATAAAGCAAATGGCTTAAGTGAAATAGATGAATATTCACAAAAACATAAAATATCAATTAAACAGAACAAGAAATAGAGAATTTAACCAACCCAACCTCTGAAAATGAAATTGAACAAATCATAAATGAATTTCCAAAGATAAAAAATCCATTACAGATGTATTTGCAAATTCTACAAAACATTCAAAAAACAATTTTTTCCAATATTACACAAATCCCTTGCAAAAATAGTAAAAGAAAAGATACCCTTAAAATCATTCTGTGATACAAATATTGTTATGATATGTAAACTGAGGAGAGTCAAACAAAACTATAGACTTGTATAAAAACATAACAGTAATGCAAAATATATATATAATATTAGCAAGAGGCTACAGCAAAATATCATAAAGATTATATACTATGACTATGTTGAATTCATACTACAAATGCAGAATTTGTTTACTATTAGGATCACATTAGTAACAAGAACAATAAAAATCATGATTACATACATTAACAAATACAGAGAAAACTTTTAACAATATACTCATTTCTGTCAAAAAAAATTTTGAAAACAGGAATGGACCTTGCCTTCACATAATAAATAGAATATATCTAAAACAAGATCCACCATTATATGTAATAAAAATAAACCAGAGTTCTTACCAATGAGTTCAGAGTGTCCACCGTCAGCACTATTATTTGATACAATGCTAGGCATGTTAGCCATAGCAGCAAAACAAGAAAAAGAAATTCAAGGAATGAGCAGGAGCAAAGAAGAAACCAAATATCACTTTTTGCTTACGTGATGGTGTACTTAGAGAACTCTAGAACATCAACTAAAAATTAATTTAAATAATAATTTCAACCAAGTTTCAAGATAGAAAATAATCCACTTGAATTGCATTTCTATATATTACCAACAAAACCTATTAGGAAGAGATAGAAATAGAAATTCCATTTATAATAACTACAGAATGTAGAAAATAGTCAGGAATCTAACTACCAAGATACACAAAGGAATTATATGAATACAATTATAAAACTTTGTTTACAGAAACATAGTCCTAATTAATTGGAGAAACATTAATTACTCATGAATAGGCTGAGCCAATATAAAAAAATTAAATAAAATATTTAAATTAATTTATTCAGTGCCATACCATAAAACTACCAAAAGACATAGCAGAGGTGTCAAACACGTGGCCTGCAAAACTCCCTAGTGCTGCTGGGAACCAAGTTAAAATATAATTGGGAAACATTTCACAAATAAAAATACAATAAAACATAGGTAACATTACATATTAAAACTAATTGAATATCAGGGATCCTTATGTATGGATTAGTGACTCCTATTTTTATTTGAGTTTGACATGACAGCTTTATAGATTATAAAAATAATCATGAAATTTATCTAGAAGAATAAAAGGTCAAGAAGATCAAGGGAAATAATGGAAAAAAAGTAAGAAGGAAGGGGGCCTGGCAGTACCAGATCTTAAAGTATAGTACGACATAGTAGGCAAAACAACTAGTATTTCTTAAAAAATAGAGCTTGATTAAGGAAACAGATTGGGTATACGACATACAGAAAAAAAATGAACCTAATAGCCTAAAGTTTGATTGATGCAAAGATCTGAACTATTACAGTAAGGACTGGAAAAAAAAAACCTGGGAAAACTGGACAGCACTCTGGCAGAAACTGAGTTTAGAGCAATACCTCATAACATATAGCAAGATAAGTTCCTACTAGATTCAAGACATATAAAGGGTCACATTATAAACAAATGAGAAAAACATGAAAAATATTACCTTTTAGATCCATAGGATATGGGAAGATTTCCTTGCTAAACAAGAGTTGGAGGACATAGAAGATAAAATAGATGATTTTAATTACATAAATTTCAAAAATTTTGCACAAATCCAACGCAGCTAAGATTAGAAGGAAAATAAATAGAGGGAAAAATGTGCAGTAAGTTTTCTGATTGAACTCTTATTCACAAGATATATCAGGACCAGATTCAGATGTATAAAAATTAGACATTCCCCAATTGACAAATAGTCAAAGGTTATGAAAAGTTAGTTCTCAAGGGAAAACAATCTAAACTATCGATAGGATATGAACAAATGCCATGATCAATAAAAATTAGAGAAATGCAAATTAAAGCAACTGAGAAGTTTCACTTCACATCCATCAGGTTGGCAAAGGTAATAAAAAAGGAAAACAGGCAAATCGATATATCATTAGTCCACTTTGGGACCAACTTGATGAGGGGTGAGTCGCTGCTTAGAACCCTCATATAATGAGAAGTCCTGACCACCATGCTCACTTCACTTCTGGCTCACTCTCCAGTGTGTCGAACTTCTTCATTGGCTGCCTTTCCCTCATGTGAGTACCTTCCTTCTCTTTCTTCTTCTTTTCCCTCTCTCCCTTCCCCTGCTTTCCCCCTCCCTGTTATGTTGTCTTCCCCTTCAGAATATAAGCTCCTTAAAAGTAGAGACTGTCTTGATTTCTTGTTTTTGCATCCCAAGCACTTAACATAGTGACTGGTACATAGTAAATACTTAAGAGCTCATTCTCTGTCTCTGTCTCTGTCTCTCCCTGTCTCTGTCTGTCTGTCTCTCTCTCTAGCTGAGAATTGATCCAGCCATTCTGGAAAACAATTTGGACTATGGCCAAAAAGTTATAAAGTGTTCCTGTTTTTTGACTCAACAATACTACTACCATTAGTTCTATGCTCCGGAGAGATTAAAGGAGAAAAAGTTCTATATGTACAAAAATATAGCCATTCTTTTTGTAGGGGCAAAGAACTAGAAACTAAAGGAGTTCCCATTAGTTGAGGAATGGCTCGACAAATTCCTGCCTAGAACTACAATGAAATACTATTGTGCTATAAGAACTTATGAGACAGTTTCAGAGAAATCTTGGAAGATACATATAATCTGATGCAAAGAAGCAGAAGAACAAATTATGCTATAACAACGTTGCAAATGAACTATTTGAAAGATTGAGGGGGCAGAGCCAAGATGGTGTCTGGAAAACAAGGACTAGCATGAGCTCCCTGCCGAGTCCCTCCAAAAATCTATAAAAAATGGCTCTGAACCAATTCTAGAACTGCAGAACCCACAAAATAGCAGAGGGAAGCAGGGCTCCAGCCCAGGACAGCCTGGATGGTCTCTGGGTGAGGTCTACCCAGCATGGGAGTGGGGAGCAGAGCAGAGCAGAGCCCAGCGTGGGCGGTGCAGACCAACCAGACCAGGAGCCAGGCGGAGCGGGCCCTAGAGCCCTCAATCAGTGAGCTGTGGCAGTTGCCAGACTTCTCAACCCACAAACACCAAAGAAAACAGAGAAGGTTAGTGGGAAAAGCTGCAGGAGTATAAGGAGTTCGAAGTTCGGCTACCACCCTGGGGGCAGTGGAGGTGGGGCAGCTACAGAACTACAGCTGCAGTTGCTTCCAGCCCCAGGCCCACCTGGTGGGAGGAATTAAGTGGCAGATCAGAGCAGGAGTGAAGAGCCTGCTGAAGATCTAAGCCCAATCCGGGTTGGGGGTTCTTGGAGAAGGAGTGCTGGTGTGGCAGAGCTGGTGCATCCCCCCAAGCTTAGAACATAGTTCTCCTAACTCTACAAGCAGTCATACCCCGCTGAAAAACTCAAGGGTCAAGTTAGTTGGCTGGGAATATGGCCAGGCAGTGAAAACACACCCAGATTCAGTCTCAGACTCTGGAGTCTTTCTTTGGTGACAAAGAAGACCAAAACATACAGCCAGAAGAAGTCAACAAAGTCAAAGAGCCTACAATAAAAGCCTCCAAGAAAAATATGAACTGGTCTCAGGCCATAGAAGAGCTCAAAAAGGATTTAGAAAAGCAAGTTAGAGAAGTAGAGGAAAAATTGGGAAGAGAAATGAGAATGATGTGAGAAAACCATGAAAAACAAGTCAATGACTTGCTAAAGGAGACCCAAAAAATACTGAAAAATATACTGAAGAAAACAACACCTGAAAAAATAGACTAACTCAAATGACAAAAGAGCTCCAAAAAGCCAATGAGAAGAATGCCTTGAAAGGCAGAATTAGCCAAATGGAAAAGGAGGTCCAAAAGACCACTGAAGAAAATACTACCTTAAAAATTAGACTGGAGCAAGTGGAAGCTAGTGACTTGATGAGAAATCAAGATATTATAGAACAGAACCAAAGGAATGAAAAAGTGGAAGACAATGTGAAATATCACATTGGAAAAACCACTGACCCGGAAAATAGATTCAGGAGAGATAATTTAAAAATTTTTGGACTACCTGAAAGCCATGATCAAAAAAGAGCCTAGATATCATCTTTCAAGAAATTATCAAGGAGAACTGCCCTGATATTCTAGAGCCACAGGGCAAAATAGAAATTGAAAGAATCCACCAATCACCTCCTCAAATAGATCCCAAAAAGAAATCTCCTAGGAATATTGTCACCAAATTGCAGAGCTCCCAGATCAAGGAGAAAATACTGCAAGCAGCCAGAAAGAAACAATTTCAGTATTGTGGAAACATAATCAGAATACTCCAAGATCTAGCAGCTTCTACATTAAGAGATCGAAGGGCTTGGAATACGATATTCTGGAGGTCAATGGAGCTAGGATTAAAACCAAGAATCACCTACCCAGGAAAACTGAGTATCATGCTCCAAGGCAAAATATGGACTTTCAATAAAATAGAGGACTTTCAAGCTTTCTCAGTGAAAAGACCAGAGCTGAATAGAAAATTTGACTTTCAAACACAAGAATCAAGAGAAGCACGAAAAGGTAATCAAGAAAAAGAACAAGAAAAAGAAATTGCAAGGGACTTACTAAAGTTGAACTGTTTTGTTTACATTCCTACATGGAAAGATGATGTGTATGATTCATGAGACCTCAGTATTAGGGTAGCTGAAGGGAATATGCATATATATATATATATATATATATATATATATATATTTATGTATATATATGTTTACGTATATATGTGCATATGTGAGTGTGTATGTATGTATATATGTATGTGTGTATATATATATATATATGGGCGTATATATATATATATATGGAGAGAGAGAGAGAGAGGGCACAGGGTGAGTTGAAGATGAAGGGAAGACATCTAAAAAAATAAAATCAAATTAAGGGATGAAAGAGGAATATATTGAGAGAGGGAGATAGGGAGAGATAGAATGGGGTAAATTATCTCACATAAAAGTGGCAAGAAAAAGCAGTTCTGTAGGAAGAGAAGAGAAGGCAGGTGAGGGGGAATGAGTGAATCTTGCTCTCATCAGATTTGACCTGAGGAGGGAGTACCATACATACTTAATTGGGTATCTTACCCCACAGGAAAGGAGGAAGAAGATAAAAAAGGGGGGATGATAGAAGGGAGGGCAGATGGGGGTGGAGGTAATCAAAAACAAACACTTTTGAAAAGGGACAGGGTCAAGGGAGAAAATTCAATAAAGGGGGATAGGTTAGGAAGGAGCAAAATATAGTTAGTCTTTTACAACATGGGTATTGTGGAAGGGTTATACATAATGATACGAATGTGGCCTATGTTAAATTGCTTGACTTCTTAGGGAGGGTGGGTGGGAAGGGAAGAGGGGAGAGAATTTGGAACTCAAAGTTTTAAAAACAGATGTTCAAAAACAAAAAAAAAAAGTTTTTGCATACAACTAGAAAATAAGATACACAGGCAATGAGGCATAGAAATTTATCTTGCCCTACAAGAAAGGAAGGGAAAAGGGGATGGGAGGGGAGTGGGGTGACAGAAGGGAGGGCTGACTGGGGAACAGGGAAACCAGAATATACGCCATCTTGGAGTGGGGGGGAGGGTAGAAATGGGGAGAAAAATTGGTAATTCAAACTCTTGTGAAAATCAATGCTGAAAACTAAATATATTAAATAAAAAAAATTTAAAAAAAAAGAAAGATTGAGGTAATCTAATCAATGCACTGATTGACAATGATTCCAGAGAACCAATAATAAAGAATGCTGCCCACCTCTTGACAGAGAGGTGATGGTCTAATATGCAGAGTGTGACATATTTTAAACCACAGCCAATATGAAATTTAAAGACAGCTAGATAACTCAGTGGTTACAGTGCTGTGCCTGGACTCAGGAAGACCTGAGTTCAAATCTGCCCTCAGACACTTAATAGCTGTATGACCCTGGGCAAGTCACTTAACCTCTGCTTACCTTAATCTACTGGAGAAGGAAATGGCAATCCACTCCAGTATCTTTGCCAAGAAAACCCCATGGACAACATGGTCCATGGGGTCATGAAGAGTTGGATATGACTGAACAACAACAACAATATGGAATTTATTTTGCTTTACTATGCAAATAACAAGAGACTTTTTCCCCCTTTTCTTTTTCCAATGGGAGGGGGGAATGCTTGATAATGGAGGAAAATAAAATTTAACAAAAAGAAATGAAAGAAAACTTTAAAAAGAAAAGACATCTTCACAGAACTGTATGAGATTCAAATAAGGGAGATCATCCCAAGAACATTTATTTCATTTACATTAAAATATGAAAACAGACATGCAACAGATACAGTTTGCCTCATTTCATTGTCTACTTCAGCGAGGCTGGCTTGCCCAACCTATGGATCACAGTTGCTTGGCATTTGATAGAGATTGCTGGCCCCTTCTTCACAGTCCCAAGTCTGGCAGTAATGAGAGCACCACATTTCCAATGAATTACAAGAGGAAGTTGCAATGGCATTTAAGATAAACCAAATAAACACAGAAAACATCTTCCTTGAGGTGACACAATTTTAATTCATATTAACTTATATTTCTATCTTTTGTTTCAACAAAATTTTATTTCCCAATAAATTCCTTCCCCATTCAGTGTCATGACTTATAACAAAGAAGAAAAAAAAAGAAAAGGTTTTTAAAAAAAAAGTTTGGAGCAGCTAGGTGGTATGGTGGTTGGTACTCCATTGGTCCTGGAGTCCGGAGGACCTGAGTTCAAATCCGGCCTCAAACACTTGACACTTACTCGCCATGTGTCTCTGGGCAAGTCACTTAACCCAGATTGCCTTGCAAAAAACAAACAAAAACAGTTCAACGAAACTAACCAATACATCGATCAAATCTAAAAGAAGATGTAGTGTTCCACATCTATAGTTCCCCCTTCCCCCAACTCTGCAAAGAAAGGAAGGGAGGAACTTGATGATAACTCTTCTTCAGGGCCAAATTTAGTGATTAGTATTACACATTTCTTAAAAAAGAAAAAAAAGGATCAGGGAGATCCTACATTTTTATCTTTATAAAAATTTTGATAATGGTATAGTCATAAGTCTAGCCTAGGTCACATTTCAGTTCAATTCAAAATATTGTATATTTAAAAAACACTTACATTTACAGTATTATGTGAGGTGTTAGAGATAGAAAGACAAAAACAAAACAGTCCTTGCCTTCAAGAAACTTATAGTCCACATGAGAAAAAAACAAGGTAGACTTTCAAAGACAAATTTCCTTTTTTTAATCCTGCATTTCTTTTTTAAAATGTATTTATTTTTAGTTTATAACATTCAGTTCCGCAGGCTTTTGAGTTTTAAATTTTCTCCCCCTCCCTCTTCTCTCCTTTCCCCAAGATGGTGTGCAATAGTCTCTACATAAACATTCATATTAGACATATTTTCACATTAGTCATGTTGTAAAGAAGAATTAAAACCAATGGGATGAACCATGAGAAAGAAGGAACGAAACAAAGCAAAACAAAAAGAGAGAGAGAGAGAGCAAATAGTCTGCTTCTTAAATCTTCATTCAAACTCCTTAGTTCTTTCTCTGGATGTAGATAGCATTTTCCATCATGAGGCTTTTGGAGTTCAAAGACAAATTTTCAATCGAATATACAGGATTAAAGGTCAGCACTGGCAAGGACTTAGAGACCATCTAGTCTAAACCGCTCATTTTAGAAGGACAAAACTGAAGCCCAGGAAGGCGAAGTAATTTGCCCAAGTAGCATCACTGAGATTTGAACCCAGACCTCTTCACTCCAAAATCCAAGGTTTTTGAGTATACACTACCCCCTTCCTCATACTATCAAGAGATATATGTCTATTGTTCAGTATCTGTTGTTCAAGGATTTTATAAAAAGCAATCAACCACATAGAGAAAAATGCGCTTTGAAGATAAAAAAAAAAGTGTCTTTTTTTAGGGAGCTGTAAGATACAGGGAAAGACTCTGAACTTGGAATCACAAGATCAGAGTTTGAACCCCAGTTCTCCCGCTTACTAGGTGTGTGACCCTGGGCATCAATTTCCTCATGTGGAAAATAAGGAAGATGAAGTTCCTTCTATTTCTGCATTAATGATCCTATGATGCATGGATACATTGAAATTATATAGGCTCTATGACAGATGTGACTACAGAGATAACTTTGTTTAATGTTGACATCAAACAGTGTATAAACAAGGGAGACACATGCTTATTGTCCAAACGATTGACCTGCAGCTTTGGGCAATCCAATAAGTTTGTCTAGCAACATATATGTATATCAGACAGCCATTGTGGGTCTAAAACTAGCTAGACTCAGAACTGAGTGGGAAAAGATCAGACTAGGCCTTATTTGAGGAATTCTATGATGCTCTTAATTATCTCCAGCTTCTATTTGTTGTTGTATCTTTTCAGTCATGTCCTACTCTTCATGACCCAATTTGGGGTGTTCTTGGCAAAGATGCTGGAACAATTTGCCATTTCCTTCTCCAGCTCATTTTACAGATGAGGAAACCGAGGCAAACAGTGTTTTGCCCAAGATCACATAGCTAGTAAGTGTCTGAGGCTAGATTTGAACTCAGGTCTTCCTGACTGCAGTCCTGGTGCTTTATGCACTGTGCCACCTAGCAACATGACTACTTAATGAAAAATATTTTCTAATGATGCCAGAGAGAAAATGGTGTTCCTTGCCAGGGATTCACCAGTTGGAAGAGAAGGCTCCAGAACAGAGCCTTCTTGAGGAGGGCAAGGCTGCTAATGAGGAGGTGGAGCAGTCCGGAGAATGAGTTGAGCTGGAACTGGAGAGTGGCTGAAGCCCCTTCATGAATGAAAGATCTTGTTGCTGGACTCGGAGTTAGGGAGACTTAGGTTCAAATCCAGCCTCTGACATTTACCATATATGTGACCATGAGCAAATCACTTTGCTAGCGGGGACAATCATACCTCATTACTTCCTTTACAGGTTAATTGTGAGGCTCAAAGGAGGTAATGTATGTAAATGCTTCACAAACCTTTCAGCACCCTCTAACTGTCAGCTAAAAAGCCTGCAGAATTACAAGTAAGCCCGAGGACAATGGGAAGTTGCTGCCTTCACATATATTGCCCTTAATAATTCACAGGGAAGACATTGTCTAAGTGACATTATAAAGGACATGGGTGACTAGAAAAAGAGGTGGGCCAGTCACCCCTTGTGAACGAGGGACATGAGATGGTCAGCCAAGGGCTACACTGTTATGTCTGATAAATTGAAGGAACCAGGGGAAGACTTCAGCACACTGGGTAAATTTTCTAAGAAGGATTTATGGAAAGTTGTATAAAAATCAAATAGGATGGGAAGACAGTAAAATGGAAAGAACATTTGATTTGGAGTCAGGACCTGCATTCAGATCCCACCTTATCCCTGTAAAGTCACTCAACTTCCCTAGTCCTCATTTCCTGATCTGCAAAATGAGAGAGTTGATCTAAATGACTCCAAGGGTCCTTCTGGCTCTAAATCTAGGATCTGATGAACCTATAAAAAGGTGGACATCTGCATCTGTTGATGAGTACACACAACAATGAAATCAGAGTTCCATCCAAGTATAATATGAATGCTATAAATCTTAAGAATTATTTTTTCATTTTGTTCAACTAAACCAAATAAATTAGGTGTATCATTTTTCAATTTGGCTTATCTTTGCTATCATCTAAAAACTTTAGATAAAGCTTTGAAAACTTTTCTCCAAATTGTCAAGATAAGTAAATATGTTGTCTTATCTGCAGATGATCTATTCGCCTCTAATTTTTAAAATTAAAATTTTTTTTAACTAACGAAAATTGATTTTCTCTTCTTCCCCCACTGGGAAAAAAAGAAAAAACAAAGCCCTTGTTATAAATATTCCTATTCAAGCAAAACAAATTCCTACATTGGCCAAGTCCAAAAATTACATATCTCAGTTTGCACCTTGAGTCCCTCATCTCTCTCTCTCAGGAGGTGGCTAGGATGCTTTGCCATCATTTCCCTGGAATCATGGCATTGATCAGAGTTTTAAAATCTTTCAAAGTTGTGTTGTTTTTACATTGTTGTTGTATAAATTGTTCTGCTCATTTTAGTCTACATCACTTCATGCAAGTCTTCCCAGGTTTCACTGAAACCTTCTCTTTCAATATTTCTTACAGCACAATACTATTCCGTTACATTTATATGACATAATTTGTTCAGCCATTCCCCAAATGATGATTACTGCTTTAGTTACAGTTCTTTTATTGGCCTTAAATTTTCAGGAATCTTTATTTCAAACTCTATTAATATCAGGCCCGATTCAGTTACACTTAAGCCTATTTTAAAAATACATTAAAAATTGAAAATAGTTTTTTTACTTCCTTACTAGGATATGTCTGATGCTGACCTTTAAACACTCAGCAAATGATGAGAAATATTAAACATACTAATATGTATATAACTTCTTCAAATTTGCATTATGAATATAAAAAATAGTCTCATTGGTTCTTAAATAATTTAAATCTATTGGTTTTCTATAGAATAGATCTTGTACAGGGAAAAATGTTCACTTTCCTGCAGACTACTGATATTTTATTTAACAGAGAAATTTACAGATACAGAAATCATTTATAATATCTCAATTTTAATTTCCCAATTTTCCTAGGGTACATAAATTATTTAAATTGTCACTACTAATATCCTTGCTGGCTTTGAAGAAATTGATGCAGTTTTGTTAATCTTTTTGCATCATACACTACTATAATATTCTTAGTACCTTCGTCTCAGTGTAATGAAGAAGATAACGCACTCTTGCTTAAACAATTTACAGCACAAAACTATGCTATCTAGCAATCTAAGCTGAAGTACACTGCCAAAAAAGTATTTTAGAGTTACCTGTGTCTGAAATCTGAATCAACTGCCAGCCTTAGGAAATCCTTTAGTAGCAGAATAACCAAAACACTTGGTGAAAGAAATGAATTTTCAGGTAAGACCTGAAACAAATCAGACCCTTAGTCTGGTAAAAACAAAACAAAACAAACCTTCTAGACGTAAGGAGAAGGGGAAAAAAGCAACCTGGGAATAGGAAAAGAGGGAATTGGTTCCAACTTTATGAAAATCTTTGTAGAATAGCAAAGGAAGCAAGAAATAAGATCAGAGAAATATATGTGTAGGGGAAAGGAGTACTGTCATAATCTTCAAGATAGGAGATTGTTTGAAATTAGATTTTGGCAAAGGTGGCTCAGGGGATTGAGTGCTGGTCAGGAAGACTAATCTTCCTGAGTTCAAATCTGGCCTCAGAGATTTACTAGCTGTGTGACCCTGGGCAAGTCGCTTAACTCTGTTTGCCACACTTTCCTCATCTGTCCAATGAGCTAGAGAAGGAAATGGCAAACCAATCCAACATTTTTAGCAAGAAAACCTCAAATGGGATCACCAAGAGTTGGACACAACCGAAAATGATCAAAGGGAGTTGAGAGAAGTGAACAAGAGGTCCATTTCACAAACTAAAAGATAAGTGTTGGAGAGAAGGAAAATGATCAGTGTGAGCACTTGTGGAGATGGAAAAAAGAATGGTAGATATTCAGAATGTACCATAGAAAGAATTTGTAAGATTTGCTAAGAGTCTAAAGTGGGGAGGGATGTCAAAATTTATCCTGATGTGTAGATTTGGAGAACAGCCCTTCTTTGTAATATGAGCTAAGGGATAAGATCAAATTTATCTCTCAGGGAAAAAGAAATAAGATTTCTTTTTATGCTGTCTTGCCCTGACATCTAGCACCTGGTTTGCATTCTCAATTCCAAAAGAACAGTGGGAAAGTAATAGACTTGAAGGAATTTGCCTCACCAGCTCGCTGGAACGATTTTGTAGTAATTATAGTGTAGCACCTTTTCAGTGAGGCATGCATCTTGATGTTTGTTTATAAAATATACTAAATCATGAGTTTTTTAAAAGTTATTTCTATAAATGCTCAGAACTAAAGTTTGCCTGATGCAGCGAATAGAGAGAAAATTGATAAAGAATCACACTTATAGGCTTGTGAATATAATCTGAATCATTCTTGTGGTCAAAGTTAAAATTTACTGCAGAGGGATATTATATGGATAACCTAATCAGTTATTATCAGCTGCCTTTCTTTAATCCAGATATGGAATTTTAAGAGTGTGAGAGAACTCCTAGGGCGGGAAATTTCTCCATTGTTGCAACTACTAAGTCTAGGGGGTGTTAAGTCTAGTAGGTGTTAAGGCAGGAGTAGCCTGCCTCTGTTGTGAGGGTTTGCTGAGCCCTTTTCAGGACTGCTCAACTACCTTTGGTGTCTGCCTGATTCACCCAATTCTCACCTGTGGCTTCAAGAAGTCATAGCATGTGCAGTGGCCACACCCCAGGAAACCATCTCTGCACATGAGCTAAACCAGGTTGAAGGTAACCAATAGCCTCAAACCCATTGGTGAGTGAGGGGGATGTCTACCCCAAGCATGTAAAGACGTTCCCAGTGGAATGGGCAGATGAGAACAAGTTGTTCGAATGGCCATGAAGTGGACTGAAGTGTTTTGGGTTTGGTCAGATATCAAAGATGCCAAGGTCATCCACTGTATCCCAGGCCATTGCCAGTTGTCTTGATTTTTGTCTTGCCACTGGCCTTCGATGACTCAGGAAGGGAGAGTGAGGCTGATGACTTTCTGAAACTCTGCCTCACATGAATCCAATTCAGGTTCTACCATTTTGGAAAGGCTTTGAATGTACTCTGAGTCTGGCTAACTAAGTATGGAGAGGCTCATCATCAGTAGTCTGGCCACTTGGAGATGAATTCTTTGACCATGGCAACCTATGAAGCAATAAAGAATACAAAATGGCCCTCAGTCCTTTGTGACCACCTTCTGCTTATTCAGTGACAATGGCAGTGTGGCAGAAAATGGAGCAGAGAGTGCTAACTGTGCAGTTTTTAGACCGTCTCTAAACTTTAACTAGGCTGTTAATGCTCCAGATGTGAGGTCCTTGTCCAGTGAGCAACAAGTGGGCATAATACTTGAGGAATGGAATCATATCAATCTTGACATTCACTCTAAAAATAAAACTAGAAGAGAAAAGGCAGTTACACCTTATAGAAAATGACATACCTCTACTCCTTGGAAAAATAAATGAAAGTCTCCAGCCTGGAATGCTCACTTCCATCCCTTGGAATCCCTGATTTTCTTCAAGATTCATTTTAAGCATTGTCTTCTACATGAAGCTTTTCCTGACCACCACCCCCCCCCAGCTGCTAGCATATTCCCTCCCAAAATATCTTGTATTCATTTTGAATATATTATGTATATACTTACATATTCTCACTTTGTCTTCCCCATTAGAATGCAAACCTCTTCAGAGCAGGAGCTGTTTTACTTTTGTCTCTCTATCTCCAGTTCTTAGCGCAGTAACTGGTTCATAGTAAACCTTAAAAAAAATGCTTATTGATTGATTTGACTAATTTTATAGAATACCCAAAGTCACCATGAAACATTATTTCAAATCTAACCATCTTTCATCAGTAGTTTTTATAAAAAGACCCTCATGACTTATGATGAAAAATGCCATCCATCTCCAAAGAAAGAACTGATGGAGTCTGAAGGCAGATCTAAGCCTACTTTTTATTTTCTTTATTTTTCTTGATATTTTTGTCTGCTTTCTTTCACAACATGACTAACATGGAAATATGTTTTGCATGACTGCACATGTCTAACCTATATCAAATTGCTTGCCTTCTCAATGACAGGGGTAGGGGAGGAAAAAATTTGCATCTCAAAAAAATTTTAAATGTTAAAAATTGTTTTTACATGTAATTGGGGAGAAAATAAAATATTAATTTTTAAAAAGAATAGGTGAAGAACATACCATATTGACATAAACACATAAACATTGTACAGATTGAGTAATAAAGTCATGAGGAGTTTTTTAAAAAGACTACCATGAAATAAGCTCAGCTATGCACTAGCATCAGTTGCAGAGGATGAAGAAATAGAGAACAAGCAGTGGGAAAGATTAGGTATACTACACACAAACAAACAAACATAATAGCATGGTGTTTGATTAACCCAAAGACCTGTTATTGGGGAAGGATAGGAAGTCTTTCCCCAATAACTATCTATTTGACAGGAGAGAAATGGGCTGCAGTTGGGCAGAAATTAGGTTTAGACCAACACTCATACTGTACACCAAGATAAGCTACAAATGGATATATAACCTTGATATAAAAACTCATAACATAAACAAATTAGAGGAGCAAGGATAAAACTAATTTTCATATCTCTGTATAGGGAAAGAATTCATGACTAAATGAGGGAGAGAGGATTACATGAGATAAAATGGACAATTTTGATTTCTCTACGTGTTGTATGGGCTTCTATCATCTGTCAGTCCTTGAAAAATGGGCAACTTCTGATGTGCAATGTATTGCTAGGGATTTGGCAAGGGCTAACTTTTTACAGCCAATAGTATTGTGCTGTATAACTTATACCTCTTCCTTATATAATCTAGGTTGATCATGAAGTCAAGGCTCTTAAGGGGTAATTCTTCTATAATTTCTGATGGCAATAACCTGGTTCTGAATTGCCATCATGAACACTTCATTTCCATATACAAATTCAGTAACTTGCTCGGTGACTCTTTGTTAACACATTGTTGGCTGAGTTCATGAAGATGTTGCCTGTGTAGAAGGCTTTTTGAGTTGATTCTTGGATCTTCATTGTTTCATGGGCTAAGTAAACCATCTGAGACATATTAGACCAATTAATTGTATGGTATGTATTTGTTATGAGCCTTTACTATCACTCAGTGAAGTTATATCTGTTTATTCCAAAAATATTTTTTACTTTTTGTCTCCTTTCTATTATCATCATCATTATTGTTCAACAGCCACCTTAGGCACAAGGCTAGGGCTCCCAAGGTTTGTATAAGTGGTTAATTGCCAAGCTCAATTGGCTCTTGCCCATAATACTCATCCACCCTGCAGGATCCTTTCCTTTCTTTCTTCTCTGCCTCTCTGTTCCCCTTCTCCACCTCCAACAAATACCATCAATTTCCCTTTATTCATATATTGAACTAGAGTCATCAAAACCCCTGAGACTGAAAAGGGCTTTGCTTCTGCCAGCTGTCTAGAAAAATTCATTGCTCTCCAGTCTGCTCTTAGCACCCCTCAGGAAAAGTCTAAAGTGCTTTGACAGTGATGTTTCTGGCTTAATTCCTGTGGAATTTGTTTGATATTTACCAACCAAACTACCGTAGACTTTGGCAACTAAAGAGATCATAAGTCATGAGAAAGACAAAAGGAAAATATTTATAGTATTTCAATTTGAATTTGAATTTATTTGAAATGTACCTAGAAAATTATAACTAGTACTTACAACCATCTGATTTGTGATTTTCCAGATATTTATATGAATACCAGCCACCATATGGTGAAAAATCAATTAGGTTACATGTTTCCCAACTTTACATACAAAGTCTATTATAGCTTAATATAATACCTCAGGAAGAGGCAATGACAAGACCATTGGAATCTAGATTCCTGAGCTCTGCCCCTGGCATTTACTGCTTCTGTTTTCCTGAGCAAGACAATTAATCTTTCTGAGTCTTAGTATGCTAACATCTACCAAATGACAATAATAATAACCTGCTTTCCCTTTCTTGCAAGATTTTGAAATGAATTGGCGTTGCAAACTCTAAAGCCCAATATAAATATGAACTATTAATAATTAAAGTGAACACGTATGTATACATGTATTTATATATATATGTATAGATATATAAATTCTTTGCAGAGATCTCATTTTAAAGATGTGCCATACATTTGCTCTCCTCTCTTTTATTAATAATAACCTGAATTTATATAGTGCTTTAAGGATTGCAAAGAGCTTTACAAATATTGTCTCAATTATCCTCACAACAACACTAAGAGGTAGTTGCTATTATAATCCCCATTTTACAGATGAAGAAACTGAGGAAGACAGAAGTTACATGAATAGCCAAGGGTCACACGTATCTGAGGCCCTATTTGAACTCCGGTCTTCTTGACTTCAGACTCAGTGCTCTGTGCACTAAAGCACCTCTACCATGGAAGTACCCTGGGTTCTTGAAGGCTCTGGCAGCAGTAAACTGGCTTGAGCAGATGTAACCAAGGTAGAAAGTCTTTGAATATGGCCCCTGTGATGATAAATATGGCTGTTTTCCAAGAACCAGTCTCCTTCCCTTCAGAGAATGAATGACCAATGAATGACCAGGTTGATCACAAGATGATGAACGTTTTAACTCTAGGAACTCTCAAAGACCAATGAGAGGTTAGGACTGGCATTAAGGGAGAACACAGATACCAGAAGTGTTAAAGTCTTCAGTTAGAGTTTCATTCATTTTTAAAAGTGATAATAAAACTTTGATATTTTCTGGATCCATTTCTTTTCTAAAAATAAAGCAGTTTTAGTGGCATTTTTATAATTTAATCTTGAAATATAAATTCAGATATTAAAAACAACATGTAAATAAAACAACGGTGCAATGGAAAATGTAGCCCTTGTGTCAGAGGATGTTATATGACACAGAAAGCCTAGTATGTGTGTGTGGGGGGGGGTGGAGTTTTCCTTCTGGCTCTTTATCTACACCTGGAAAATCTGACAACTTCACCATATGACACCATCCAAGGTATCAGCAACTCATCCTGCAAACAGATGCTTTCCAAAGGTCTAAGAAGAAAATTTTCTAGCATAAACGAAATATTTTTAAACCACATTTTAGTATTGTATCATACTTCTTTTTTAAACGTTATAAACCATGAGAAAAAGCCCCCAAAGTCTGTGCCCACTCTGTGTTGGAGGATGTGGGGAAGGAAAGGGATGGTAGGAAGAACAGAAACAGAGACAGACAGATGCAGAAGGAGAAAAAGAAGAAGAGATTGTAAAATGCTATGTAAATGTCACCTATTATTATCACTTTCCAAGGTAGCCCGTTGCAATTTTTGTACAGATATAATTATAATTAACTAAAGGATTCATTCAGGAAACAGTTGCTAAATAACTATGAGCAATGCACTGTGGAAGGTAAAAAATTTAAATAAGACCAGTTCTTACCCTCATGGAGTTTGTAATCTAGTACATTGTTGGGAAATCCTTACAAGAAGATAAAAATCTGCATTTCTATAGCTTTAGCTGGTTGGTTCTAGTTCTAAATTCTGGTCCTAAGAACAATAAGAATAAGAAAAAGAAAATACAAAGAAATAAAGCTATCTTGAAGAAAAAGTAGAAAGAGAAAGGGAACCTTGTGAAGGAAAACTCCAGGTGAGAAGAGCTCAATGGCCATAGCTACCCACATTTTTCTCTGGTTTCTCAGCAGTTGCACACACTTTGGTTTTTTGTTTTGTTTTGTATTTATTTATTTTAAAAGTATTTTATTTTCCACAGTAACATGAAAACAATTTTCAATATTTGTTTTTAAAACTTTGAGTTTCAAATTCTCTCCCTTCCTCCCTCCCTACCCCAGCCCCATTCCCACAGAGAAGACAAGCAGTTTGATATAGGTTATATATGTGTAGTGATGCAAAACATAGCCGTAATAGTCCTGTTATGAAAGAAAACATAGACAAAAAAAAAATAAAGTAAAGAAAAAAGTACGCCTCAATCTGCATTCAGACACCATCAGTTCTTTCTTTGAGGATAGATAGCATTTTTATCCTAAGTCCTTCAGAGTTGTCTTGGATCGTTGTATTGCTGAGAATAGCTAAGTCATTCACAGCTGATCACCCTACAATACTGCTGTTACTTTGTACACAGTACATTTCACTTTGCATCAACCCATACAGATCTTTCCAGGTTCTTTACCCCTGGAAATGAGCTGCTATAAATCCTTTTGTACATATAGGTCCTTTTCCTTTTTGATTTTTATCTCTTTTGGGATACGGAACCTAGTAGTGGTATTGCTAGGTGAAAAGCTGCACACACTTTGTCTAGGAAACTAGGGCGGCCACTGCCACCATCACATCTGGCCTCAAGGTCTGTTCAATTCTACTTTTACCAATTAACATGATCAACATTTTAATAAGTATTTAATAAATCAATAAATTTATTAATAAAATGTTCATACTATAGTTATATCATAATAAATAAAAGTATTAATAAGTAAATTAATGTTTTAAATAAATATTAATGATCAACATATTAATTAACATAAAATTAGGAGATGCAGGGTACTAGGCATGAGGGATAACAGGGCTAGATACTGCTCAATGAGGCTGGAGAAAATCATGAAACTGTGTTTACTGAATCCACTACAAACTCAGCTGGGCCTCTTTGGCATGGCAATCCTTTCATACCTCCCTAATTAACCCACTCTCCCACTCACCACAGCAGCTTTTCTGAATCTTTTCATCCCTCCTCAAACCTCCCATGCCTCTCTGTCTCCTAGTCTCTCAGTTGAGAGCCTTACTGTATACTTCACAGAAAAAAATGGAGGCCATTTATCGAGAGCTCCTCCTTATCTCATCTCACCCAGGGACTCAATAGAAGAGGTGTGGTTCACCACAGAATCAACCTGGGAAAGGAAGGGCAGTGTAGCCTGAGGAAGAACTGAAGAGCTATGGGCTTGGAGATCATTATGAGGATGAAGAAGAAGCTTGGGGGCTGCAGGGCAAAGGGAGAAGGAGAATGACATCAGATAAGGGAATGTCACGGTTCATGAAAGAATGGAGGATCGGTGACCTCTTTTGGGGATATAGACAACCCAAGTTCTCCCTTGGTCTTACAGTGGGGAGAGTGGAGCACTTTCTCTCCTCACCCCCACCTCCAGCAGCTATGATGTCTACATGTCTACGGCAGTGAAAACAGGTGAATCACAACCTGACCTAAAGTCTTTGGCGGCCTTGTCTGCTTTATATTTACAGGCAACTGAACATCAGTCTTGAAAAATAGACATCCCTGGCTTAATAATTACCTCAGTGGTACAAAAGATTGAGTCTATCAGGAAGCATCATAGGAAAAGCATCACTTCTAGGATTCCGTGACTGAAAAGGACTGAAGAACTAACCAGAAGATCTGGAATTCGTCATTTGCTCAGATAGTACAGATCTCAAGCCAACGTGAAATATCTGTTCAGCTGTCCTGCAAATTTTCCTAGAGTCTTTCTTTACCTCCTGGGAAAGTATGACAGAAGCAATAGGTCATGTGCTTCATATTTTAAGCATTTGTTAACATGCTAGTGTTAGTCTTTTGTGTTTTAAGCACTTCTTTTGTGGTGAAGAAAATGGGTAGAGCATTTATTAAGCATTTACTGTATGCCAGGCACTGTGCTAAGTGCTATGAGTACATACACAAGCCAGTAAGTCAACAATCATTTATCACGTTCCTACTATGTGCAAAGCCCTGTGCTAAGTACTGGGGATACAATGAAAAGCAAAAGACCATTCTTAAGGAGCTCACATTCTAAGACAGAGAGATAAGACTAGACAAGGCATCCCCTGTCCTCAAGCAGCATGGTTTGGACAAAATGGCCAGAAAGGAGGTTTTTGATATTGAGTCATTTTTCAATTGTGTCGTACTCTTCATGACCTCATTTAGGGTTTTCTTGGTCCCTTCTCAAGCTCATTTTATAGATGAAGAGCTGAGGCGAACAGGGTTAAGTGAGGCCAGATCTGGACTCATGAAGGTGAGTCTTCCTGACTTGAGGCCCAACACTCTATCTACTGTGCCACCTGGCTGCCCAGGAAGTAGGTAGTTACAGGCAAGATAAGGAGTGATTATCAGAATCACAGGAGGTTCCAGGGGCAAAGTACAAATTTCTGGAGTGGGGAGGAAGGGCAGGGAGAGAAGGGAAGATGGGAAGCAGTGTGGTTTGGAGCTGATATCTGCATTTAGCATTGAGTACCCTTTTTAGAAAGTCTCTTGTTAATCCCTTTTAGGGAAGACCCTACACACAAAACTTAAACCTAAAACATAAAGCAGAAAGCTTTGTTTAAGAGATTTTTCCTGGGTTTCTTCTCTGGAGTGAGGGCATAATGAGTGTGAGAAAGTGCCTGATTCTCCTAGACTCCAGCGAATCCATATACAGCAGGATCATCTTGTGGAAAGGGAGTCTCCACCCACCTCCCTCCAGTGGGTGACAAAAGTATAGACAAAGCACACACAAGATAAATACACACATGCAAGCCATTGGAGGGTGGGGCAGGGTGGGGATGGGGTGGAGAGAAATGAGGGCCCGAGTGTCCTAGAGCAGGAAGAGCAAAAAGACAGGTCTGGTTTGATCAGAGAGAACATGAAATACTAATAACTAATAACAGCTAACACCTATATAGTGCCTGAAGGTTCATAAAATGCTTATTTTATACATATATTATCCCATCGATCTCATTGATAATACATATATTATCTCAATGATCCTTACAACGATGTTGGTTGGGGGAAGGACCTCACAAAACTCATCAGCTATACCACTCCATTCACAAGGGGTAATGTCAAAAGCCCTAGGCTTGAAGTCAGAAGACCCGACTTTTATGGCAGCTCTATCAGTGACCCAAAGACTTGCATTGGTCATGGGCAGACCGTGCCAACACATCTGGGCGCTCTTGGCCGGCACCCGAGGTACAATTATGCATTTACCTGCTGAGGGACCTCCGCGGGTCACATGACTTTTCTCATCAGTAAAATAAAAGGCTTGTACTAATTGCCACCAAAAGTTCCAACCTGTTCTCATAGTCCACTGTGGACTCTAGCCATCTGTGCGTGAGTTATGTCCCTTCATTGGAGTACTAGCTCCAGAAAGATAGAGATTAAATTTTCCAAGCTACTTCTTTTCCCCAGAGCCTAGCATGGGGATCTGAGAACAGCAGGCACTTAACAAAAATAATTTTTTACTAAAACACATACACAACTCTATGCAATAGGTCCTCCTTTTATTTACAGATGAGGAAACTGAGGCTGAGAGGGATTAAGTGATTTGGCTTGGATCAAAAAGCTAGCATCAGAAACAGAATTCAAACCCAGATCTTCCTAAAGCTCAGAATCCTTTTATCCACTACACTGTCTAGGTGAAGAGAAGGCGTAGCTAATAAAACTGGAATGGTATCTTGGAGTGGCTGTGTGAAGGGCTTTAAATGCCAGACAGAAGAGATCACGTTTTATCCTGGGGGCAATAGGGAGCCACTGCAGCTTAGGGAGCAGGGGAGCGACATGGTCAGATGGTGCCTAAGGAAATTCAGTTTGGCCCCCCCTGAAATAAAGAATTAGTTAGGAAGCTCAGGGGATGGGAAGAGTATAAGAAGCATAGGCTCAGAAGGTTCTAAGGCTGAAGTTCAGTGTGGTGAGAGGCTCAGGAAAGCCTTGAATGGCAGAAGGAAGTTCTGGTGGGGGAAGGGGTGGGGGGAAAGGGCAATGAAAAAGGCATCACCAACACAAGTTTAACCTACAAAGCAATTCTGCCTAGTTCAGGTGCTGCCACCTAAGTGTGTGTGTCTGTATGCGTGTGTGCACAACAGGGATGTAAGCAGTTTCTTTGGATCCCCACCAATCCTGGAATAAGCCTTGGGTAGCAGGTGCTTGATGACCATGTGCTAATTGATCAAAAGATTGCCTTGGGAGCTGCAGCAGCCCAGGCAGCTCTTCCCGACTCATATCCTTAACTCTTGTCCAGCCAAGGCTCCCTCCTCTGGGAGCTGCTGGGAACCTCCTGTGCTAGAAACTTCTGTTTTCAATGCATCCTGGAAAATCAATGCATCCCTGCCTGTGGCACCAGGGGCGAGAAATAATCAGACACACATGAGATGCATCCAGTCCCTCTTCTGAATGAGGGCTTTGTCCTGTTGCACATGATAGCCCAGAAAAAAGGAGAAAAAAACAAACAAACAGGAGTAACAGAGAGCTTGGCAGAACCTGGATGCAGCGAAGGAAGATATTTCCTTTGATCATTGATCCCCCTTCCCCCTCATAGGATGGTAAAGCCAACACTGGAAAGGGCCTTAGCAGGCATCTAGTTCATCTCCCTCATTTTGCAGCTAGGGAAATTGAGACACAAAAATGAAAGGATTTGCCCAAGGTCATGACACCTTTTGCATTCAAAACCAGATCCTCTGACTCCAAATCCTACAATCTTTCTATTTCACCCTTCTGCTTGGGCCTAATGATCATTGTATCCAAGGCCCAGATGTGGTGTATCCTCTCCAAGATTTGTTTGCATCTTTGTGTTGTTGGTGAGAATGATCCTGAGGTATCATTGCCTCTTCCTCTCTTTTCTTTCCTGTCTTCTTCCAGCCCTATTCCTTTAAAATTAAGTGCCTTCTCTCCTGTGAGGCTCTGATTGTGACATTGGAGGAAAGCCATTGACCGGCTAGAGTATATCCACAGAAGGATGGACAGAAAAGGGCAGAAAAATATGGGATGGGAAGATGTGTTGAAGGAATTGAAAATAATTAGCCTGAAGAAGAAAGCCTGGATTGGGGTGGGGATGGGGATTGGAATAAGGATGGGGATGGGCAGAGAGAGGAGGAATGCTCCATGCATTTAAGGGGTATAAGAATAAGGTAATAAACACAACATCAATGATAATTGTAAATATGCCTATGTAGTTTTGTATTGCAAGGTATGAGAGACTGTCCATAAAGAAGGTAAAAGAAGTATAACATTTATTCAGACACCAGAAAATATATCCCATAACCAAATGTTCAGATCCTACAGCCTGTCAGCCCACTTTATCATAACAGCAAGGAACTTAAAACACCATATAACAGCCTGGAGCCTCGCCATCCCAAAACCTCTCCAACCTGCTGCTGGGGTCTTCCCCAAACACAAACTCACAGTACAGCTAAGTCAGCCTGTTCAGTTCTAACAATCATGAGGGCAGCCATTAGCAGCCATAACATCTCTCTCTCTCTCAACATTTTCTGTGACATAACTTCCTTTTCCTGTCAGGAAGCTCCTCCTACCACATGTGTCTTAGGCTTCCTGTGACGTAAATAGGTTACATGGCCTATTAATGGGTGGGAAAGATCTTCAAATCTAATTGCTACTACAAAGGGCCATCATCATGTAGAAGAGGGACTAGGTTTAGGTTTATTCTGCTTGTCCCCAAAGGACAAAACTAGGAAGGATGTTTGGGGGAAAATGTCAGAGGGCAGATTTAAGGTCTGACTGACAGTAGGGAAAAACCTTCCTAAAAATTAGTGCTATTAAAATGTGGGATGGCCTGCCTTGGGGAGGTACTAGGTTCTGGATGACCATTTTTGAGGAATACTGTAAAGAGAATCACTGTTCAGACAGGAGCTACACTGGATGGCCACCAAGATCCCTTCCAAAACTATGTATCTGGAAAGCACACAGTAACAAAGGAGAGATCTTATTTTAATAAGTAGAGAGATTGTTACTCAACTCACTTAAAAATTCTCAACAGGGATGCACTATTTCTAAAGTGTGTTCTCAATAAATTTGTTCTCAAGTAATATTTAAAAATTCTACAATTCAGACTTTTTATGAATGTCAAATGCCCAGTACCCACTGATATCCCCCTTTCCCCACTCCCCCCAGTATGAATTAATAAGGTTACATTGGAGAGGCTATCTGTTACAAATCAATTTAAATGTCTTGAACACACAGTAGGCCATTACCTCATATTGATTTCACTTTCCTCCCAGTTGGTACGTCACAGACTGCTGCATTATAATGATCGGTTTGCTTCTACGGAGTAGTCAGCCTTTCTCATAATAACACAGTGTTTTAATGCCCACCACCTTTTCCCTGCATCCTTGTTGAATTAAACAAGGAAATCATCACACACACACACACACACACACACACACACACACACACACACATTTCTATAAGGAAGTAGCATTATAATTTTAAGTGATAACAGCAATAACAAAAAAGACACACTGCTCTCAAGAAAACATTGTTCATTCTTCCCTGTTAATTGATGGGACCTGCTTCTGATTGGGTGTCACTATGCACCATATGTGGTGAGGACACATTAGCCCTAAGGTGAAAGAGATATTACAAATATCTTTGGGTTTGAGGGTTGTTGGGTTTTCTGTTTTTGTTTGTGTTTTTTAGTTCATTTGAAATAAGCAAGGGCATAAATATTTTACAATCAATGTTTTGCTAATGTAGAGCTTGTGCTATGAAGTACTAATCTGACCTTTCTATGAATATGTAGGTGGGCTAACACATTCTTACAATTTTACATTACTCAAGCAGCCATAAATTTACTTCATACACAGAATATCAGAAATGCATTTATACTATATATATTTGCATGTTTCTACCTTATGGTTCTGTTTTGCAAATGATCTCTCATGTCTTTTTCCCCCTATCTTACATCTCTTTTCCTCTGACTTTCCAACTGAATGACCCATTTTGTCTGAATTTTTCATATTCTTCAGTTCAGGAAAGGTGTCCATTTTATCTTTGCATCCCCAACACTTAACACCTAACAATTCCTTATGTATACATGGTAGGAACTTAATTTGTCAAATGACTGAATGAGTAAATTTGACCTCCCCACCAAAGGCACCAAGTACAGTACTGTGGAAGAAGGAAGCTACTGCAGTTGGTTGAATAGTGGAATGACATGGTCAGAACTGTGCTTAAAGAAGATCACTGGTTGCAGAGTATAGGATATGCTGGAGTGGTGGAAGACCTGAGTCTGGATGACCAACTTGGGGCTGTTGCAATAATGTAGACACGAAGCCTGAATGAAGGTGATAGCAGTGTGAGTAGAGAGGAGAGGGCTGATGGGAAGGAGGTAGAAATAATAAGATTTGGCAATAGATTGGCTATGTGGAGTGAGGGAGAGTGAGGAGTTGGGGATAAGGCTGAGGTTATAAACCTGGAAGACTGGAAGAATGGTGTTATTAATGGAGTCTGAGATGGCTTTGGAGGCAGTTTGTTAGTAGAATGCTGGGCTTAAAATCGGGAAAACATGAAATCTATTTTGGGGCTTTCGGGGTGGGTGACACTGGATAAGTCACTTAAGCTATATGTGCCTCAGATAACTCCCTGTGACTTATCTAAAAAGTCATAGAGGGATTGGAAAAAAGAGAATAAGTATAATGGATAAAAAGGATTTAGAGTCAGAAAGACATGAGACTGAAAATAAGAGTTGATGTCAGGCTAAAATAAAGTTTGGAGACTAGTAAAGAGATTATGTCTAGGAGTCAGACTAAAGGATTTGGTACTAGGATAACAAAGATGTCTGAATTCCACAAAGAGTTTGCACAATTGGCTGTACTTATCCTTTTGAAGGTGGGTGAATGGTTTTTTTTTAACCAGCCTACCTGCTGGACAGCTCCTGAAACCACTAGCAGCATTAAATACTTGAAATTATGATATTAACCTCAATATTAAGCTGAAAATCAGAAGTTCCCCAGCCAGGGGTGCATGTGACCTAGACTCTTTGAACACTTATGGGACTATGTCATTATTTGTCTTTGATCTCCTTGGAGTTCACTGCTTGTCTAGAACAGTTGTTTCCAAGGTTTTTTGATTATGCAATGATATTAATTTTTTTAAATGTTGAGGATGTATCTCCAATTGATATTTATTTATAAATTATATACATATACTAATATATATGAAGGGGCATCTAGGTGGCACAGTGAGTAGAGCACTGGACCTGGAGTCAGGAGGACCTGAATTCAAATCCGGCCTCAGACACTTGACACTCTTACTAGCTGTGTGACCTTGGGCAAGCCACTTAACCCCAATTGCCCTGCCCCCGCAAAAAAAAACAAAAACAAAAACCTAATATATATATATATATATGTACATCATAAAACACACACAAAGCCAGAAATTTAAAAGGATGAAATTATAAATAAATTATATTTTTAAGTATTTTAAATTTTACTTATTAATGGTACAAAAACTTTTTTTACAATGTGACTGAATATTTTTTATTTGAAAAGTCCTTATGATTGTGCTGGGGAACAGGGTGGACTTGTAAATAATTGCTTGCTGATAATTAACCAGTTAATTTGATCAAGGTAGCTAGCCAAGAAGGTGAATATTTTTTCTTTTAGATTTCTTTTTTATTGAAAGATACAGATGATTCCAAAGAAGTAATGATGAATCATGTTATGCACCTGAAGTGAAGGACTCAGAGTTCAGACAGAATGAAACATATTTTTTTGGACATGGTCGATGGGGAAATTTATTTTGTTTAATTATTCATGTTTATAACAAAGATTTTGTTTTTCTTTCATTCTTCTAGGGGAGGGGTGTTGAAGGGATAGAGAGAAAAAGTAGATTTTTGCTGATTAAAAAAAGAAACGAAATATACACAGACATCAAATAATAGATCATAATAATCAGTGAATGTAACAGCTTTTCTTTAGGAGTCATGTTTCTCAAACAACAAAAACTTAGTAAGTGACCATTAGGCAATGCTAGGCACTGTGCTAAGCCAAGCCCCAGGGATGCAAAGACAGAATGAAACAGTAAACTGCCCTAAAGGAGCTTAGATGACATGTACATAGACAAGCACATACAAAATATATTTGTGGTATCCTCTTCTGGGTTACCTCTGCTCTTTACTCTTAGAGCTAAGGTTCACCAGGGGTCAACTACTCAAGGTTAAAAAATGGTGGGTCTGAATTCCTAAAACAATTTGCTCATAAACCCCTACCTTTAATAGCCAGAGAATACACTTAGCTTAATGCAAAGGAATGGCATCATAGGAAAAGTAGCCATAAAACATTCCCCTCATAAACTTGGAACACACTCTCCTACCAATATATATGCTATCAGGAAGAAGAGTGGGCTACAGTAAAGAGTCACACAGTGATAAGCTGGAGAATTTCTAGAAGAGAGCAGCCAGGTTGGCTAAGGGACATGAGTCCATGGCATATGGGTATCAGTTGAAGGGCCTGGCTGTGTTTTAAAAGCTTAGAGACAAGAATCATGAGGAATAAGATGGTGGTCTTCAACTTTGTAAAGAGAGGTCATGTGGAGGAGGGATTAGACTTGTTCTGCTTTAGGCCCTAGTTGTAGAACCAGGAGCAATGGTCGATAGTGGCACAGGGGCAAATTTACGTTTGGAGTCAGGAAAAAACTTAAAGCCATCCCGAAGTAGAAAAGGCTGCCACCTTGGTCTTGAAGACTGGGTGACCCCTTGTCAGTAGGGTATAGTGGAGATTCCTATAGTGTACAGAGTGGACTAGATGGTCACTAAGGTACCTTCAAACTCTCCAATTCTGTGATTCTGGGACACTTAGGGAACACATGTGGCCAATGTGACTCCTAGTCCAATGTTTCAAGACAATAGTGTCCTTTCTCTTCTCCTGGTGTCCTTGCTCTGCTGCCTCTGGCCCTTTTGTAGCATTTCTGTCCTATTAGGTACCCTTGGCTTCTTCCTTTTTGGGTATGATATCTCTTAGTAGCTCCACTGTAATGGGAGAGTGGGGAAAAGGAAGAATTCTACTCCCCACCCCCTCAAAAATCAGAGTGCTTCTCTCTCAAGAGCAGGGTTTTTCTTCCATGATTGGCTCTCTACTCATTATTTACCCCTTAGAAAGTGTGTCTTGCTCTTTTAAAGGCTACCAGGGTATGGCTGACCCTTTGGCTAGCCAATGGCTAGCTGTCCTATCATTCCATCAAGTTTGATTGAAAAACTTCTTCATTCCTCTTTAAGGGGTAACAAAGTTTAAACACATCTTTAACACTTCCTTTCAGAACACCCTAACACCTTGTCTCTGTTACCTGTCCCCTTATAACTTCATGATCAGGCTAGGGAAAATTAATTGATTAAGGTTTTCCTTATCAACCTCACTCTCCCCCACCCCCAAACTACATATACACAGTGAATATAAGATAGTTTTGGAAGTGAAGTCACTAGCAATTTGGGGGTGTTGGAGGAAGACATCAGGAAAAGCTTCATGCAGAAGGAGGGGTTTGAATTGAGTCTTGAAGGAAATCAGGGATTCCAAGAGGCAGAAGTGAGGAGGAAGAACATTCCAGGCATGGGGGATAGCCATTTCAAAAGTATAGAGACAGGAGTTGGGGTTTCATGTGTGCAGAAGAGCAAGGATCAGTGGCTAAACCATAGAGTGTGCCAAGGAGAAGCATATGTAAGAAGGCTGGAAAAGCAAGAAGAGGTCACGTTACAAAGGGCTTCAAATTTTCTGATATTTACCATACACAATGCAAAAACACCCCAAAGTGAACTATCTCTGATCCCAATTCAGCTGAAAGCTTTTCATGCCAATCTATTCCTCTTTCTTCACATGGTTCTTCTTAATAGATGGTAGAATGCCTTAATTTCCTATTCACATTTGGATATTTTAATTGTAATTTTATGTGAGTATGAGCAACAGCAAGGAGGTTGAACCAGAGAGTACAAGAAGAAGAATGAAAAAGGAAAAATTAGACTGCAAAAGTAAATTGGGACCAGGTTGTGGAAGGTTTGAGATGCCAATCAGGAGAATTCACATTTTATCTGAGAGACATAAAAAGAGCCACTGAGGATGACATGGTCAGAATTATGCCTTAGGAAAAATCACTTGGGTGGCTGTGTGGAGAATGGTTTGGAATGAGGAGAAATGCCCAATGCAGGAGCTTGGGTGGAGAGTGATGACGGCTTCAATTTGGGTGGTGACTGTGTACTTGCAAAGAAAAGAATGGATGAAAGATTTTGCAGAGAGAGAAACTAGATTCAACAACTGTTTGGATGTGTCAGGTGAGTAAAAATAAGGTAAAAAATGACACCCAGGTTGCAAACCTGGGTGACCCTATGGGATGGTGGTGCCCTTACCCAGAAGAAGGAAGTTTGAGAGAGGGGATAGGTTTTTGGGAAAATATATAGAGATCTGTGATGCTGACAACCATCTATCCATGCTTATTCCTGACTCTGTCTCACCTAAAACATTAAGTAGGGATTGGAAATCTTACTTACCAGTCACTTACCTGGAACACAGAGAGGAACATCCCCTAGAGCAACAATTTCATCTGGAAGGGGCCTGCGTATGAGGTGGGTGAGCTAGGTGGAATGTATTTTACCATTGGTGTAAGATACTAATCTGTCTACTTACCACACACATCAGACGTCAGATTTCTAGAGGTTTTCCAAAGGAACTCCCAGAGGTTTCCACTCCCTGAAGCATCTTCTTTTTTGGTAAGTTTCCAACAAGTATATACTAAAATACCTGAAATAATTAATAATTCTGTCAAAAAAAGAGGCAACAGGACTTGGAACTGTTGTTTGTTCAGTTGTGCCCAACTCTTCATGACCCCATTTGGGGTTTTCTTCCTTTTCTTAGAGCACCACATTTCACTGCATAATCATCGCAACCTGTTTTTTCAATCCAAAAAATGTATAACCTTTCATTGCATAATTGTCGCATGGTACAATTCTGTTTGTCATGCCACTTAAAAGGTAAACAGAGCTGCAGTGTATTCACCAGTGGCATATGGATATGCATTTATCTCTTGAGCTGTGAGCCTAGAATTCTCAGCACATGTGCATTGTCAGTTTATTTCCGAAAGCCAACTTGCATGGTTTGTTTAGAGTGCTCACTCAACCCAATGAAGAGCTGTAGGTGCAAGGGGAGCAGGCGGGCAGGTAAAGCTGCCATGAGTAAGTCACGTGATATGGTAAGACTTGCATCTTCCAGCGTTAGCTAAACAAACTGCACAGTTTGTCTGCCATAATTGCTTAAAACCAAAGATTATTATCCTTAAAGCAGTTGGTAAGAGAGTACCTAGCTAGCCTCAGTGAATTCAAGTCACCTGATAAATTACACCCTAGGTCCTGAAGGAAATGGCAAACACAATTGTTAAACCATTGTTTTTTATCTTTGTGGTACATATTATTAAAGAGACTATTAAAAGAACATCTAGAAAAGAAAGTGGAGATCATGAAGAGTAATAGACTACATCAAAAAAAGGTCTTGCATGAACATGATTTCTCTTACTACCTGTCTAGTCAGCTCTTCTTAATATCCTTTACTAGATCATCATCCTTATTTCCAAACTGTGTGTATAGCCCAAGACTTTACCCCTTTTCTTGGACATTGATTTGGACTATTCAATTTTGACCTATATTCACGAGTATTCCATGCATCCTAGTCTTGCACCAAAGATAGTTTAGTAATAAATTATTTTTAAGTAATACCAGCACAATTCGTAGAAGCTTCACATAATGGTCACACTCCACTTTTTTGCAAAAAAAAAAAATTTGGTATAAAATCTGCAATGATTATGAGGTGAAATATGGTAGTTTGCCATTTCCTTCTCCAGCTCATTTTACAGATCAGGAAACTGAGGGAAACAGGGTTAAGTGACTTGCCCAGGATCACATAGCTAGTAAATGTCTCAGGCTGGATTTAAACGCAGGAAGATGAGTCTTCCTGACTGCAGGCCCAGCATTCTATCCACTGTGCCACCTAGCTGCCCTATGACTAGGAGTTAGGAAGATCTAAATTCTAATGCCACCTCAGGCACTTGTTAGCTGTATGAACCTCTCTTTGCCTCCCTTTCCTCATAAGTAAATTGAGGGAATTGGACTCAATGGCAAAGGTCCCTTCCAGCTTTAAATCTACAATCCTATGTCTCTTTGAGAAGATAGTGGAAACCACTGGATAATGTAATGTTTCAGGATTATCTTGATATGAATTATTGAGTATCATGAATAATGGAGAGTTGAGTATAAAGTTGCCAAATGTTGTAAAACTAACCTTTGGTGTTCTTGAATAATAATGATACATAGAATGCTTCCGACTAACTTAATTAATACTGGTATTATTTTCCTGGTATAAACCAACCTATAAGCAGCACTAGTAATATTTAAAAGAGAGCCTTTTATTTATTTGGGGGGGGATGTAAATAATATTTTATTTTTTCTAATTACATGTAAAGAGTTTTCAACATTCATTTTTTACAAGATTTTGAGTTTCAAATTGTGTCTCCTTCCCTCCCTCCCCTTCCCCTTCCCAAGAGATGGCAAGCGATCTGATTATACATGTGCAATCATGTACCCATGTAAACATATTTCCACATCAGTCATGTTGTGAAAGAAGAAACAGAACAAAAAGAGAAAGCCACATGCATGAAAACAAGTAAAAATAGCATGCTTTGATCAGACTCCATAGTTTTTTCCCTGAATGTGGATGGCATTTTCCATCATGAGTCTTTTGGAATTGTCCTAGATGCATTGTATTGCTGAGAAGAGCTAAGTCAATCAAAGTTGATCATGGCACAATGTTGCTGTTACTGTGTATAATGTTCTCTTGGTTCTGCTACCTTAACTCAAGTATCAGTGCTACCCACCTCCCAACAGGGAGAGAGTGATGGTTTCAAGATGTGGGAAGGAGGCATTTTTGGATGTGGACAATGTGGACCTTTATTTTGTTTGGCTATCCATATTTGTTATGAGGTTTTTGGTTTTTTTCGTTTTTTAAGTTGGGAGCAGGGTAGAAGGGAGAGAAAAATAAATGCTTGTTAATTGAAAAAATAAAATGGAAAAAGTAACAGCTACCTAGGCAGCCTCTTTTGTTTGTTTCTTTATCTGAGCTTAAGGGACTAAACAGAGGTCGATGGAGAGATAGACATTTCTAGCCTTGACCACCCAAGTTCAAGAGGTGAGGAGCTCCTGAATCTGTTTCTCAGTTGTTGCTGGCTACAAAGAGCAGGAGTCTTGTACAACTATATCCATCTCAGAGGAGATGACCACTAGTGGGAGGATGGATGGTTGCTCCCCTCCCCCAGCTGGCATCATAAACTTTGAGGGAGCTGTTTGGACCATGCAGAACCAAGGTGAAGGGGAAATGCCTATTCATTAGTTTCATTAAATGCTTCACGTTTTAACATTATAAATACCAAGCTCCAAGGACAGCATAGTAGTAGATATAAGTCATTGTTTTGGGTTTAAGAATTTGTCGATTTATGCCAGTGAGTCTAATGTGTTTTAAGCATTTGAGTGGGGAAATAGCTTTCCTATACGGACCTACTTAGTACACAGATTTCCTTTCTGTTCTCTTTTGAAAGATTTGAAACAAAGCTAAATTTTAAATGATTACTCCGGGGATTCTAGGATGGAGGTGAAAGAAATTGAGAGTTTGAAGAAAAGACCCTGATGAGTCTTCTAAGGGCTGGGCTCCACTAGGAAGGACCACACCTGGTTTGCATGCAAGGGTCCAGAGTTAGGAGATCCTTTACTAGAAGAAGGTGAGTACCCAGCCCATCCAGCAATAGCCTTGTGTTGTTTTACTAGCTGTGTGACCATGATTAAAGCTATCTGAACCTGTTTCATCATATGAAAAATGGAAATTATATTACCTGCCCTGTCCTGCCCACAGACTCCCTTACAGGGCTGTTGTGAGATCAAGTCAGACAATGTATGTGAAAGGCTTTTTCTTTTTAAACTGAAAAGTACTTTGTAGATGTAAATTGTTATTTTAAGGTTGTTTATGGTTGTTTTGTGCATTTTCTTTTTTAAAAAGATATGTTGTCCAGTTAAGATTATCTTAATAAAACTTGAGAAAAAAGTGAGATACCTAGAGAAGAAAGCCATTAGATCAAGTTGTCATGCCACCTCCGTAACTGTGCCTCTTCTCCTAGAGGCCACCAGCAATATGTACTTACCTCCTCTTTCCTGATTTTGGGTTGGGATGAGAGGGTGGGGATACTCAGCAAACATCTGAGAAATCTGTGAAACAGAGGACTATTTCTGTAAAATGATCCAGAGCCAAGAGTGGGTCCTTTTGAGGATAAAATGGAATTTTTTCCTGGTGCCACCCTAAGGGACAGGATTGTTAGAAGTAGAAGGTCGAAGAATAAAGATGCTGGAAAAGTCTTATGACCGATATTGTGGCAAGAACCGTCTTCTGGAATCAGAGGATCTGGGCTTGAATCCTGTCTCTGACAGAATACTATATGTATGACCTTGAGTTCAGTCACTTAACCCATCAGTGCCTTGGTTTCCTCATAAGTGGGGGGGGGCAGTGTACCCAATGGTCTCTGAGGTCCCTCTTAGTCAAGCATTTATTAAGTATTTACTCTGTGGTAGTTGTGGAATTAAATTAGTGATGTGTTGTTATTTTTGAAGAGGACCATGACATCAGGAAGGTAATGCCAAGACCTGCAAGTGAATTGGATTTAAGTGAGGAGGGCAGTGTGAAGTCACCAGCCTCACTTTCTCCTCTGGAGCCATCTGGGTCCAGTGGCTAGATATAGATCAGGACAACTGGAAGTTATGTGTATACAAGAAAGGAAGCTCTAAACATAAGATCCTATCATCTATATTCCTATATCCGGAGCCTGATCTGAGGGAACTGTGTCTAGCAACCCACTGCAACTAAAGGATTCCTCATCCTGCTTCCTGCTCATCCAACATCTCCCCCACTCCAGGTCTTTTCAGTACAGGGAGCTGAGAAAGACTTCTTCACACAAAGATTATCGTGGTTTCCATCTAAAGCAGGGATTCTTGGAATGATTTCATGAAGTCCACAAATTTGTGGGTTTAAAATTTTCTTTTTGATAACTGTAGTTCAATATAATTGGTTCATTTTGTAATTCTATGTATTCTATTTTATGCATTTTAAAAATGTCATTCTGAGATGGGGTCCTACTAGGCTGACAGAGAGGTTTAGGACACACAAAAAGCGTGAAGAACCCCTGGTCTAAAGGCAAAAGGAAGCTGCTTGGAGAAAAAGCCAGCAAGTCCTTGGCTTTTATCGCTGGTTAAAATGCATCAGGTGTTATTAGTACCAATCTGTTCCCCAGCTGCTTTTCAAGAGCTAGAAGGCAGGATGATAAAGGTTCTCTAGGCCCCATGGACTTTGGCTCCAAAGCTCTCAGCCAGAAAAATAAATTTTGCATATGATTTGAATTTCAATAAGCCAGCACCTCAAATGCCTGCCAGGGACAAATCCCTTTGTCCCACCTCCTGGAAAAATTCTATGTGTTAGCATTCAGCCTTGGTAGCCATGCAGATTAACCCTTCTCATCTCACATTCAATGCACTCTGCATTGTCAGACTGGTGAAACAGTGAAGGGGGCTCCGCCCTCGACCCTGTGCCCCAGGAGGGGGCCCCATTGTGAGGTCTGATTTTTGAGTGATCGTGGTTGGAAAAAAGGTTGGAAAATCAGCCTTCACTTGACGTGGGAGGAAAGGGATGTGCATTATATTAATGAATAAAATCCCTGCAGAAATGTTTTCTCCTCTTTTGTGCACCACAAAAATCCTGATGTGAAGCCAATTTTTCCTATGCTTGTGAAAAATCAAAGCTTTAGAAACTCGTAATAATCAGAGGCTGCTGTTTTACGCTTTGTTGGTTCTGATGTGTGATTTCTTCAGTGTGGGAAATTCCTTTCCCGAGGCAGATCTGCCACTCCTCAGGAGTCTTTAGAGAGTGGCCTGGCCACTGGGTTCTGAATGACTGGTCCAGGTTAATGGGTCTATTCTGAACTCAGGGCTTCCTGGCTCTAAGGCTAGCTCCAGGGGTGTGCTGATAACAGTTTAACAACTGACATTTTAAAATTTATTCAACATTATTTACATTTTCCTCTATCACTTTCTTAAGTCTAGACAATCAACAGAATAATAAATCAGGCCCAGATTTGTAGTCTGCTGATTTCCAAAGTGTAAATGCTCACACTGAAAACTTAGCTCTATAGGTCAGAGCAGGCTCTAGCACTCCAACTAACTCTACCTACCCCACCGCAACTGATTATCCTGGATTGGTTTATTAACAATAACCTGTATTCATACAAATCTGACCTCCTAAGCATGAAGAGCATCACCACCACCACCACCACCACCACCACCACCACCACTGTTAGTCAAGTAACTAACGGTTACTAAATATTTCTAACGTTGAGGAAGAAATTATCATTATTTTACAAACAGAAAATAAAAGCACAGGAGAGCTCTCTAGGTTTAGAAGGAAAATAAAGACATGATAGGACTTTATTGCTCTCATTCTCCTTCCCCATCTCCCCCATACTTTCAGGGCCCAGCCATGTAGGGGTGTTTATTTTTCTATTGACCACTGATGGTTAGAAACAAGAAAGAAACATATACTCATCACCAGATTGTTGCAGCCCTTTCTCCCTTCTGTAACCTCCAACTCCATTCTAGCCGCTTCTCCCTTAAGCAAATGACTTGACCACTATTATATTTTAAAAATAAGTTTGCTATTCACAGGCAACATGGCATAAGATATATATGTATACGCACATGTATGTATATATATGTGTATATATGTATATATATATACATATGGAATCATATATGTGTGTGTATGCATATATATGATATATATATGGAATCAGGAAGACCTGGGTTTCAATCCTGCCTTTGATACTTCTTATATGACCTTGATAAAGTAAAGTTACTTTATGTCTAAGTCTTCTTCATTTCCAAAATAATATTTATTATTGTATTATTTACTATTAATATTTATATTTCTGGGAATAATACACATGTAAAGGTAGCATTGATTCACTCATTCACCCCACCCTACTTAGCCCTAAAGCCTTTATCAGGTGAGAACTCATCTCCATTAGAGGTTCAGAGGTTCCCTTTTGCTTCCACGATCAACTATGAAATCATCTGTTTGGCATTCAAAGCCCTTCATAATCTGCCCTCTCTACCTTTCAGGTCTTCTTACGCTTTACCATCCTCCTCCCCCTCCCCCACTCCAGTGGCACTGGCCTCATGGTGGCCCCCCACAAGACTCTTCATCTCCTGACTCTAGGCATTTTCACTGGTTGTCCTCCATGCGTGGAATGCTCCCTCTCCTCATCTCTGCTTTCTGGCTTCCTTCAAGTCCCAGCTAAAATCCTACCTTTTACAGGAAGCCTTTCCCTCTTAATTCTAGTGCCTTCCTTCTACTGATGATTTCCAATTTATCCTGTATATAGCTGGTTTGTACATAGTTATTTTTGTGTTGTCTCTTTCTTTAGACTGGGAGCTCCTTGAGGGTAGGGACTGGTTGTCCTGGCTTTCTTTGATTCCCCAATGCTTAGCAAGTGTCTGGCACACCGTAGATGCTTAATAAATGTTTATTGACTGAACAAGCCCTAGCTACCTCCACTGAATCAGACAAGGCCTTTCAACCAGGCACTGCTGGAAATCTATTCAGATTGATTAAGGGTCTTGGTTCTACCTTTTGGGACTTACATAAAACTTCCAAGCTAAAATGAAATAATCCCTGCCCACAATGTACTTAGAGTTTTGTCAGAGGAAAAAAACACGTAAATGTTATAATTAGGTACAAAATATACACAAAATAAATATAGGGTGATTTTTTTTGTGAGGAGGGGTGAAGTTAAGATTTCTTGGAAACCTTAGGATCATGGACCTAGCCCCAGAATGGACCTTAGAGGCCCCTCATTTTATGGCTGTGGAACCAGAGGACCAGAAAGGGCCCAAGAGACTTTCCCAAAGTCAAGCAAATTGTAAATTACAGCACTGGAATTTGAACCCAGGTCTGGCTCCAAATGCAATGCATCTGTCACTTTCTCTCTGTGTCTCAGTTTCCTTATCTTTAAAAAAAGGAAGTTTGACTAAATGATCTCCAAGGTCCTTTTGGTCTCTACATCTATGATCCCATGAACATTCTGAGCTGTATTGATCTGATCAGCCACAGTCGGACACACTGAAACTTGACTCTACTGTAATACAAGGAAAATTAGGAACCCCTGAGAAACCCCTAGCTACTGACAACCACCCCCAGAAAGAATGGACTCAGATATCTTTGGCATTTAGCAAACCCCCTGGGATTCCATGACTCTACCAAGGAATCTCAATAGATAGGACCATCCCACTGAAGGATAACCCGGCAGACCCTTTCTAGCAGATATCCCTGGGGCTCCGTGACTCCACCAAGGAATGTAAATGAGATTATCCCACTAGCACGATAACCTGACTGAATCTTTTGATCAGCCAGGACCTTTGTTCCTGTTCCCCCCACCCTGTATCCCCACATATCTTATATAAGCCAAGCTGTCACCCCAACATGTGGCCATTAGTTTGTGGTTGCAGTGCCCCAATGGCTGCTGGCTAATAAATTCTCCACTTAAAACTTATACTCTGTGGTGTGTCTCGCTCGCTTCTGGTACAACACTACCATAGTGATCATAGTGAGATGTCATTTTGGTCCTCTTCCAGAACGAAGGACAACAATCAACAACCAACTTCTAAATACAGTGTCTGTATAGGCATAAATAAATGCATGCTGATTGGTTGGTTGACTAAAAACCAACCAAAATGATGAGTGGGGTCAAAGATCAAATCACAGGAGTAATAAAGGATTCTATTAAAGAGAATGATAATAATGAAACCTCATACTGAATTTCAAGGGTTCTTCATGCTTTACCTCTCCAATGCTTCCTTCCTCTCAGCCTGCAGCCAGGTTCAAGTTTCCCCTTCCCTTGACATTTCCACTCCTTTAAGGTATTATCTGGAGTGGAGTTAAAAAAAAGCCTTAGACTTGGAGAGAGATCTGGGTTTGAATTTCAGTTGACACTGGTAGTTAAGGTCTGATACTGGAATAAAACAAAACAAAACACTTTGTAAGTCAATCAGCAGTTAAAAAGGGATTTACTTAGCTCTAGCAGGAGGATACTGTATTCAGGGAGAATAGGCATGGAGAGTGCCCTGAGCTGATTCGGCTGAGCAAAGCACCTTTGCCTGAGTCACCCACCATGATTCACCAGCCAAGCATCAGAATGTCTAGAGCTCCTTGGTACTTTGTACTAAGCAATGGGGAAGTGACCTCCATAGTCTGAGCCTTTACTGTGCTAGCCAAACAAGGTTCAGGGCAAGGTCTCAATAGCTTTTAAGGAGAAACTAGTCTATCTTGAAAGGAGGGGAGAAGTTAATATATTGCTGTTATGATGCTGAGTGATCTTGGGCAAATCACTTGACTTCTCTGAACCTACCTACTTCTCTAGGTGATGAGAAAAGCAATTTGCAAGCTTTAAAGTTTTATAAACCTTTATAAAATCTTAAAGTGTGAGTAATTATTGCCCCACATCTCTCTTCCCTGTCCCTGCCAAACTTATAGAAAGAATAAGCTGCTTCCTTCCTACCCATTCATTCCTTAGATCTACTCTTGCTTCTGCCCAAGTCTTACTCCACCACTACTCATCATACTACTGAAATGGCTCTTGTCAAGAGTCTTGGAACCTCTTAATTGCCCCCTTCCCCCTCCCCTTCCCCCTTCTCCTCCTCCCATCTTTTCAGTTTTGATTATCCCTCAAAGTTATGCTCTTGACTCTCTTCTCCTCACTCTCTGAAAAACTGTAACTAGCATGGGGGCAAACCAAACTTTGTCCCAGTGAACTCATCTCTATCAAGGAAGGCATAACCAAGGAAGAACAGTTTCCTCTCTATGGTGACTTCTATCCTCATGCTTTGATTTGCAATCCTTTTCTCTTGTCATCTCTCTGCTCCCTTCCCCCAATCATGCAAAATACATTTCCATGTTAGGCATGTCCTGAAAAAAAAAACCAAGAAAAAAGTAAAAGGAATAAAAATATACTTCAATCTGCACTCTAAGTCCATCAGTTCTCTCTCTGGAAGTAGGTAGCATTTTACATTATGAATCTTTTCAAGTTGTAGTGGATCATTGTACAGGTCAGAGTTACTCAGTCTTTCACAGATGATTATCTTTAATAAATTCTTGTGGAGCTAAATAAAACATTACAGAAATAATGAATCTTTGAGCCAGCTCCCTCTCCTACAAACCCAGGGGGCTGGACTGGGGATAATCTTGGAACATCCCTCCCAGCTCTAAATCCTATAACTTTCTAATTCTGTTGTATGTACCTCTAGTATATTGCACATTGTGTTTACTGTGGTCCTCTGTCCTTAATTTTTAGTGAAAAGAATGCAGGTACATTATCATGAGAGGCTGTCTGGCTAGAATCCTATATTGGGTTAAAGCATAGTTATCCTAGTTTACACCCTGCGCAGCCCCTGAATAGATCTTATACCTAGACCTATAGTAGAGCCAAAGAGATCTGCCTACCCAGAATTCATAGTAAAGGCTACTGTTATACTGTCCTCCTACCTGCTCCAACAATCTGCTCAACATTAAAGGATAATTATATACTTTGTCAAAAATATTTAGGCCCCAAAGAAGGGGGAAGAGCCAAGATGATGGCTGGAAAGCAGGGACTTGCTTAAGCTCCCGCCAGGTCCCTCCAAACACCTATAAAAAATGGCTCTGAACAAATTCTAGAGCTGCAGAACCCACGAAATAGCAAAGGGAAGCAGGGCTCCAGCCCAGGAGAGCCTGGATGGTCACTGGGAAGGGTCTATTGCAAGGAGCTGGGAGTGGAACAGAGCAGAGCCCAGTGTGGGCCACGCCAGGACCAATCAGACCGGGAACCAGGCAGAACAGGCATAGCGCCCTGAATCAGTAAGCTGTGGCAGTTACCAGACTTCACAATGCACAAACGCCAAAGACAACAGAGAAGGTTAGTGGGAAAAGCTGAGGGGACAGGGTAAAAGTAGTTCGCTGACAGCCTCCGCCCCAGGGGCAGCGGAGGTGGTCCAGCTCTGAGGCTGTTTCCAGAGCTACAGCTGCAGTTACTTCTGGCCCCAAACCCACATGGTGGGAGGAATTAAGCTGCAAATTAGAGCAGGAGTGCAGAGCCTGTTTGGATCTGAGTCGTGGCCCAGGTTGATGGTTCTTCGGGGAGGAGTACTTCTGGTGTGGCAGAGCTTGCCATGTAGAAATAGCTCTGAAAACAACAGCACAGCCCCTCAAGCTTGGAACAAAGTACTCTCTACTCTACAAACAGTCATACCCCAACAAAAAACTCAAGGGTCAATTAGTTGACTGGGAACATGAACAGGCAGCAAAAACGAACTCAGATTCAGGCTCAGACTTTGGAATCTTTTTTTGGTGACAATGAAGACCAAAACACACAGCCAGAAAAAGTCAACAAAGTCAAAGAGCCTACATCAAAAGCCTCCAAGAAAAATATGAATTAGTCTCAGGCCATGGAAGAGCTCAAAAAAGATTTGGAAAAGCAAGTAAGAGAAGTAGAGGAAAAATTGGAAAGAGAAGTGAGAGTGATGTGAGAAAACCATGAAAAACAAGTCAATGATTTGCTAAAGGAGACCCAAAAAAATACTGAAGAAAATAACACCTTAAAAAATAGACTAACTCAAATGAAAAAAGAGCTCCAAAAAGCCAATGAGGAGAAGAATGCCTTGAAAGGCAGAATTAGCCAAATGGAAAAGGAGGTCCAAAAGACCACTGAAGAAAATTCTACCTTAAAAATTAGATTGGAGCAAGTGGAAGCTAGCGACTTGATGAGAAATCAAGATATTATAAAACAGAACCAAAGGAATGAAAAAATGGAAGACAATGTGAAATATCTCATTGGAAAAACCACTGACTTGGAAAATAGATCCAGGAGAGATAATTTTAAAATTATTGGACTACCTGAAAGCCATGATTAAAAAAAGAGCCTAGATATCATCTTTCAAGAAATTTTCAAGGAAAACTGCCCTGATAGTCTAGAGCCAGAACGTAAAATAGAAATTGAAAGAATCCACTAATCACGTCCTGAAAAAGATCCCAAAAAGAAAACTCCTAGAAATATTGTTGCCAAATTCCAGAGCTCCCAGATCAAGGAGAAAATACTGCAAGCAGCTAGAAAGAAACAATTTGAGTACTGTGGAAACATAATCAGGATAATACAAGATCTAGCAGCTTCTACATTAAGGGATCGAAGGGCTTGGAATGTGATATTCCAGAGGTCAGTGGAGCTAGGATTAAAACCAAGAATCACCTACCCAGCAAAATTGAGTATCATGCTCCAAGGCAAAATATGGATTTTCAATAAAATAGAGGACTTCCAAGCTTTCTCAGTGAAAAGACCAGAGCTGAATAGAAAATTTGACTTTCAAACATAAGAATCAAGAGAAGCATGAAATGATCAACAAGAAAGAGAAATCATAAGGGACTTACTAAAGTTGAGCTGTTTTGTTTACATTCCTACATGGAAAGATGATGTGTGTAATTCATGAGACCTCAGTAGTAGGGTAGCTGAAGGGAATATACATATATATATATATATATATATATATATATATATATATATATATATATATATATATATATACACAGAGAGAGAGAGAGAGAGAGAGAGAGAGAGAGAGGGCACAGGGTGAGTTGAATATGAAGAGATGATATCTAAAAAAATAAAATAAAATTAAGGGTGAGAGAAGAATATATTGAGAGGGAGAAAGGGAGAGATAGAATGGGGTAAATTATCTCACATAAAAGTGGCAAGAAAAAGCAGTTCTGTAGGAAGGGAAGAGGGGGCAGGTGAGGGGGAATGAGATAATCTTGCTCATAGGATTTGACCTGAGGAGGGAATAACATACACTCAATTGGGTATCTTACCCCATAAGAAAGAAGGAGGAAGGGGATAAAAAAGGGGGTACGATAGAAGGAAGGGCAGATGGGGGGGGAGGTAATCAAAAGCAAACACTTTTGAAAAGGGACAGGGTCAAGGGAGAATACTAAATAAAGGGGGACTGGATAGGAGGGAGCAAAATATAGTTAGTCTTTCACAACATGAGTATTGTGGAAGGGTTTTACATAATGATACATGCGTCACCTATGTTGAATTGCTTGCCTTCTTAGGGAGGGTGGGTGGGGAGGGAAAAGGGGAGAGAATTTGGAACTCAAAGTTTTAAAAGCAGATGTTCAAAACAAAAGTTGTTTTGCACGCAACTAGGAAATAAGATATACAGGCAATGGGGAATAGAAATCTATTTTGCTGTACAAGAAAGGAAGGGAAAAGGGAATGGGAGGGGAGTGGGGTGACAGAAGGAAGGGCTGACTGGGGAACGGAGCAATCAGAATATATGCCATCTTGGAGTGGGGGGGGAGGGTAGAAATGGGGGGAAAATTTGTAATTCATAATCTTGTGGAAATCAATGCTGAAAACTAAAAATATTAAATAAATCAATAAATATATAAATAAATAAATATAAAGAGGAAAAAAAATACCACTACTAGGTGGTATCCCAAAGAGATCAAAGGAAAAGGAAACGGTCCTATATGTACAAAAATATTTATAGCAGCTCTTTTTGTGGTCACAAAGAACTGGAAATTGAAGGGATGCCCATCTATTGGGGAATGTCTGAACAAGTTGTGAATTTCTTCCCAATACCATCTTAGACCTGAAAGAGAGGGGCCCAGACTGGACACAGTTTCTATATAGCATTGATACCACCAAGCTGTGTCCAAATGTGTCATTTTTGCTGGACGAATCCTCATCTCAGTTGTGGCTGAGATAGGTCCTGATGATCCTTTCTTGCTCTTGGGGGCTTCATTGCTGGACTCTGTAGATTGCACTCCTGGACTTTGGGTGACTTACTCTTCTGACCTTTCATAGTACACAGGGTCATAATCATCTCCAATCTCCTTCACCTAAAATGAAAGAACAAATACTAAGGCAAAAATCTGAGGTCCGTGTTTATGGGCCACATGTTGGCCTCAGATGCAGAGAACCCAAAACTCTCCCTTCATGGCATTCTCTCTCTTTTGTCACTGAAATGGTTCCAGGCAGGAAGGAGTCAGACTAAAAGAGAAAGGACAGATTCTGGTCAATGAGTATCTTTTGAATGTACCCCGGTTTCAGTTCTATAGCCAAAGAACCCTCCTCTTCACTATGTACTTAGTGGATCAAAACCAGTTCCAGACTATCTGCACATGCTCCAAAGTCCACATGGGGATTGCATCAGCCAAGTCACCTGCATTTCCTAATGAAGGGTGATCTTACTGGCCAGTTCCCCAGTTATAAAAGGAGGAGGTTGGACTAAATGATCTCTAAAGTCCTTTTCAGCTCTATTGAATCCTATAATCAGTTATTTACTTACATGTGGGTCACTCCAGATAAGCAGACCTAGGTTTATGGTATTCTGTGGGTTTGCATCTACTAAGAACCCTTATGAGTCTCCAGTGATGTATTTCATTTTACTTGTCAGCCAGAGGACACTATTAGTTCAAAGAAAAGTCTTTTAATAAAATGGCATTGTGGGAAAAGCAACAGTAGGATGTTTTCCCCATAAACACACTCTCCTACAAATACACCATTTGGAAGAGTGTAAATACCTAGGGAACATGTGTGGAAGGGCACACATAGGGCACATGGCGATACATATGGAGAGGCATGTAGACAGAGACAGACAGAGGAAGGGAGAGAAAGAGGAGAGAGGAGAAGAAGAAGAAAAAGGAGGAAGAGGAGGAGGAGGAAGAGGAAGAGGAAAGGAAAAGAAGGAGGAAGAGGAGGAGGAGAAAAGATGAGGAAGGAGGAGAGTGACAGAGAAAAGACAGAGAGGGAAGATGACAGAGAGAGAGAGAGAGGGAGAAAAAAAGAAGGAGAGAGAAGAGAAGGAAAAAGAGAATACACAGCCACATGATTGGGTTATCCTCCCATCTAGTCATGTGGATAATGGGCGTGTAAAATTCCAAAAATAAACTGAATAGAAATTCCAGATCAGAGTCCATCAAATTTAATTTTAAATGATGCTTATTCTTTAGAACTGAGTCTGGAAAGCCATACAGGCTTCCTTTAATTTTTGAACTCTCTCTTCTTTTTTAAATTTAAATCCCCAGAAGGAACATGATGAGAAGAATAACTTTGGAGGGCAGTAGTGCCTCCTTCCCATCTGATGTCTGAATTTACTTGAGTATTCAAGAGGTCTTCAGATGTTTCCCTGGCTACATACCACGGAAATGCAGATAGTTTGGCTAGAGCTTGAACTTCATTCTGGAAATAACATCGCTTTTCCCCCCTGGTTCTATCATACATGAGGCATCCCAAAAGTGTTATTGCAGTTTTAGGCTTTAATAATTAAAAACTACACTAAGATTTTTGGGATACCCTGTATCTTAGTTCATTGTGCTTACCAAGTTGAGCAAACAGTAGGGGCAATTTTGTAGAAACCAGGCCCTGCGCTGTGTACATACTTATAAAAACTAAGTTCCAGGTGTAAAAATATTTGGTCCTCCGACATTTCTCAGTAATGAATCACGGTAGTTGCCGTCCCACTTTTAGCGTAGCGACAGAACTGGTCTGGCTGGCTAGCCAGGCTTCAGCATACTGCTCTGCTACAGGGATGTGCTTTTCCCTAAAGAAAAAAAGAACCCAAGGCTTTCACCCATCAGACATAGGCCATTGTTTTGGGTTTTATTGGCATTTTCATCACCTGCATAAAGGCATTCATATTTACTGACAATACATGGAGGAACACATATGGGCATGTGGGAAAATATACGGGATAGCCTTTGGGGCCTGGGTAGTGGAATGTAGGGCTGACCCCTCAGTAGTGCCTTATATTCTAGATGCCATCATTTCAAGGCATTGGCTAAGAAGACAAATTTCAGGAGGTCCAGAAACACTTGGAAGAGGTCATTTTGGTTCCAATTCAGAAATCATTCAAATACAGGGTATTCTGAAATTCTTGGTGTACTTTTAAGCTTTAATAACAATATATTTAAGTAATGTTGGCAAAGCACATTTTCCCCTTTGATTATAGAGTTCCCGATTTTGGCGTGTCCTCCCCTCTGCTACCCAAAAAGGTTTGCTTAAAACTTCAGTAAGACTTTTTGGGACACCCTATATAATCCAAAGGAACAATGTACTTTGCCAATATTACTTAAATCTTGCCACACTATTCATAAAGCACAGTGTCCAATTCCTTTCCACATTGGAAACTAATTTGAACTGGGATTAAGGCATTTGGCAAAGGTAACACTGAGAGGCCATGGGGAGAGGAAGGAGAAGAACGTTGACTTTTCCAGGTTGAAGCCGAGTAAACACTGAGCGACCCTTAAAAGCAAGGGAGGAGAAGGATCATTAAAGTAAATTTGATCCCAGGCAAAGAAGTAAAGTGATCTAAGGTGTTCTTCTGATGTTAATGCTATCTTTAAGGCTGGGGGGTAGAAAGGGGTGAGTTTAGGGGTTCTTTTTCTATTAAACTGCAGCAGCCCAACTTCAATAAATTGAAATCTCCAGGCAGGGGGCTACAGAGACAAAACTAGAAGCTTACATGCAATAGGAGAATACAAAGTAAAGTAAATAAAATGGGGGGGTGGGTAGTGTGGGGATGGGGGAAAAATACTAGCAGTTGGGGGAATCAGGAAAGGCTTCAAATCTGAGGCAGTCTGTGAGCCAAGCAAGGTTCTCCACCATCTTTCAAAGATTAAATTCCATCCATTATGTTATACTTAGTAAGGTAAAAACAAAAGGTTACTCATTCAACAAATCCAACATCTATATTATGTACAAAACACTGTAATGAATATGTTGGGACATTTTAAAAAAAAGTATATACAAAGGCCCATCCCTCAAGGAGTTTATAATCTAATTGGGAAGATAACCTGGACCTGGAAGGCCGAGGTTAGAGCAAGGACTAGAAGTTATTGGGGGGGGGGGGGGAGAGGTAAATTTGGGCTTAATGGAGGAACTTCCTGGTAATTTGATCTATCTATCCAGGGTGAGGTGAGCTGCCTGAGGAGCTGGGGAATTACGCTTCATTTGATGTCTTTAGAGCAGGGCTGCTCCACCACTTCTCAGATACATGGCAGAAGAAATGTTCTTTTATGTGTGGGTTGTATTTGGCCCTTTGAGAGTCCTTCTAACTGAGGTTCACTGACTAAGGCCAACTCAGGAAAATTCGCCAACAAACGAATGGCAAGAGAGGCATTGTGATAAATGCTTGATGGGTGGTACGGATAATTCTATGGGATTTCAGAGATTGGGGAGATCTTAGCCGGGGGGCTAAGAGGTTTTATGAGGCAGGGAGAATTTAGCTGGGCTTCCAGAATGGGTGGGATTCAGAAAGGAAGAGGAAGAGCATTCCAAAGCAGATGGAACGGTGTGAACAAAGGAAACAAAGACAAGAACTGGAAAGAGCTCATAGGATTTTTACAATTTTATTTTGGATTATGAACTTGGCAAACAGCAAAGATGATCCGTACAAAAGAAAACAAAATTGTGTATGAAGTTATGAACTATTATTTACAGTTTTCAAAAAATATATATTAACATGACAGTAACTAAACTGTTTTCCTTCTCATTCTAACTGCATTGATGGTTTTGTGCAAAATCTTTTCAGTTTTATATAATCAAAATTGTCCATTTTATCTTTTATGTTCATCTCTGTCCCTCATTTGGTCAAGAATTCTTCCTATACCTAACACTGTGAAAAGAATCTCCTTTCCTTCTCTAATTTGTTTATGATACGGGAATTTTATATTTGGGTCACGCGTCTATTTAGAGCTTTTTGTGATTGATGATGTGAGACATGGGTAGGAAAGCAAAATCTAAAACTGAAGAGGTCTGGTCCTGCTCCTCTGTCCTTCTCTACTTTCAGAGCAAATGCTCAGCTCTGCTTTTTCTTTTTCTAATCTCCCCTTTTCTTAATCTCCCCTTAAATGACTTGCTATTTGAATTTGAAATGTATTTTGCTCAAGACTAACCCCTAGATGAGGGCAGCTAGGTGGTGGAGTGGATAAAGTCCTGGGCCTGGAGTCAGGAAGCCTCCTCTTCCTAAGTTCAAATCTTGCCTCAGACACTTACTATCTATGTGACCCTGGGCAAGTCACTTAATCCTGTTTGCCTCAGTTTCCTCATTTGTAAATTGAGCTGGAGAAGGAAATGGCAAACTGCTCCAATATCTTTGCCAAGGAAATCTCGAATAGGGTCACAAAGAGTTGGATAGGACTGGACAACCCGGACAACAACAACGACAAAATCCCCTAGGTAGACCCGGAGTCAGGAAGACCTGAATTCAAATTCAGCCTCAGACATTTATTAGCTGTGCGACCCTGGGCAAGTCACTTAACCTGTTTGCCTCAGTTTCCTCAACTGTAAAATGAGGATAACCTATATCAAATGGGATATTTATTAAGTGCTTAGCACAGTGCCTGGCCACTAAATAAATATCACGCAATGAGGGACAATAAATAGGCCAGTCTGTCTGGGTCACAGAGCAAAGGGGAGTAATTTGCAGTGAGGTAGGCTACAACCAAGAATGTGAAAGGCTTTAAATGCCAGACAGAAGAGTTCACAAGAAGCCACTGAAGCTTCTTGAGTAAGGGAGTGGCAAAATCACACCTGAACTTGAGGAACCACTACTGGGCAGCTGCAGTGGTGGGGAGTGTTTTGGAAAGGGCAGAGACCTTGAGGCAGGGAAATTAGGAGGCTATTATAATAGTCCGGGTGAGATGTGAGGAGAGCCTGAATAGAAAGGAGATATAATTTAATCCAATCCACATGTTTTAGAATGTGCCAGGCACTGTGCTAAGCACTGGGGATATAATTAATAAAAAGAAAGATGTCCTTTCCCTCAAGGAAGAGGGAGGGAGACGCAAAAGAAGGCAGGAAAAGGAGTGAAGGTGGGATATGCGTCCTCCACAGTGACAGAAAAGATCTGAAGAAGGGTTGAAATAATTCTATTTTGGACATGTTGAGTTTGAAATACCCATGAGTCATGGAGATGAAATGACCAGCTGGCATTGATGATACAGGACTGGAGCTCAGGAAGAGTGGCATATGTAGATTTGGGAGTCATCTGCATTGAAATAAAAGTTAAATCCAAGGATCTGACAAGATCCTCAAGAGAGACTATTCAGGGATGGGGAACCTGTGGCTTCGAGGCCACATGCAGCCTGCTGGGTCATCAAATGTGGCCCTTTGACTGAATCCAAACTTCACAGAACAAATCTCAATAAAAGGATTTATTCTGTGAAGCTTGTCTTGGTCCTCCCCAGGGCTAGTGCCTTTCATTTCAAGGTGTTAAACTATCTCCTTTGTGTGTGTATGTGTGTAAGTATAGATACATATAGAACATACAAACTCGTAAGAGAGCTTCCCCGCCGTATGTTGCTAGCATTAGAATGTAAGCCCTTTGAGGGGAGAGACTACCTCCCTTGTATTTTTGTCTTCTCAACCCCTAGAAGAGCATTGGACCTATTAACCAACACTTGATTGTTGTTTGTAGGGGGTGAGCAAGTTGCAGAGAAATCAAAAGCACAAAGATTGAGAAAAGCCCATCGTATTTAGTAATAGAAAGATCATTGGTGACTTTGGAGAGAAAAGTTTAAGTAGAAGGCAAGGGGAGGAGGAAAGACTGGAAGATGAGTACAGCTTTTTTAGGCATTTTGCTATGAAAGGTGAAGTTTTACATATGATATGATTGCTTGAAATGATAGTAGAGTCAAATGAAGGGTTTCTTTCTTTAAGAATGGGAAAGACCTAGATATATTAGCTCTAGCTGAGGGGCAAAGAATCTGATTAAGAAAGTTCACATATGGAAATAGTGAGAGATGATGCTGGAAATGTAGATTGGAGCCAGATGGAGAAAAACCTTGAATTCCAGGCTTAAGAGTTTGAACTTTATCCTAAAGGAGACATTGGAGAATTCTGAGCTAGAGAGTGACATGATTTAAGTGGCATTTAGAGAGATTAATTTGGTGTCACGTACAGGATAAATCAGCAGGGGACCTGGCAACAGAGAGGCCAATTAGGAGGCTGCAGCAAAAACTAAGAAGCCCTTCATAAAGATCTCCCAAACAACAAAGGTTGAGACAAAATGGTTTCCTGACCAATTCTGAAGCAACCAGAAAATTCTATTCTTCACAAAATCCCTATTGCTGGGATTTGCTGGGTAATCAGGGTTTAACCATATTTGGCTCCCTCACAGATATTGTTAATAGTTACTCAAGTGCCACACACACTGCAGGGGATAGGTCAGTGTGTATTGGTGAGTCTACATTTGTCATCAAAGCCATAAAAATACCTTATAACTAATTTGAAGAAATGCTGGTATATTGGTATATTTCTGTTCACCATCCTGTGACTTGGATATTTTTTTTGGTAGGGGATTTGCATTTTGCACAAAGATGCAACCCATAGATTCATGTCTGAGAGACAGACAGAGAGACAGAGAGAGAGAGAGAGAGAGAGAGAGAGAGAGAGAGAGAGAAGTTAGTGAACATTATTTGAGCCACTGAAAGGAGAAAGAGCACTGAAATTATAGGCCATGGGTTCAGATCCTATCTCTGGATGCTACCATCTGTGTGACCTTGGCAAGTCATTTAATCTCTATAAGTCTCAGTTATCTCATCTGTAGAGGGAGGGGTCAGAGCCCTTCCAGCTTTAGATCTAGGACCCTATGTCTGCCAAATTTCCAATCGATAGAATTTGCTGCATTTTGCCTCAAAAAGGTGGAAGGGAGAAGAAGGTAAGAAGTACAATTTACCTTTGGTCTAGTAACTCTACCCTACCCCAAAGACCACAGTCTCCTTCTTTAGGGGCAGAAATGGGACCCAGGCCCTGGTCTACCTAAGCTTTCCATCCCAGCATGTATCCATGCAATCAATCAACATTAAATTATTTAAGTAATTATTCAAGCAGCAGAGAAGTCTGGCACTCTCCAGCACTTGGCTCCATATGGGCTCTTTGAGGCTGTTTTACGTAAAAGTCATATCTCCCTCAGCACTTGGCACAGCGCTTGGCACACAGTAGGTGCTCCATCAGTGTCTTAGTTCTTGGCTTGACCAGAATGTATATGACTCCAGGATGCCTGGCCAGCAGCACTCCCAGGACTAGTAGGATTTGTCCTCGAGTAGTTGTACATACGACTGAGGCCATCTAGTGGGCCTGTCAGCCTCCTGCAGGGAGCCCATGCATTCAAAGAATTAGGGAAGGCAGACTGCTACTAGATACGATTAAAGTTCATAAATGAATCATTCAAGAAGAGAAGCCTCACCAAGTAAAAGCAGAGGCCAGGAGACAGCAAAGGCTAATTCACACCTACATGCCACTATGACACTGAGCTAGAAGAGACAGAGTTAGCACACTGGATGAGGGAATCAGATTCGGATCTCAACAGGATAGACCTGGGGTCTGTGAGCTTGGGGGAGGCGGGGAAGGGGGGGCCGGGAAACAGCTCTTGGTCTCACCTACTTGTGTTCACTCTTTAGACAGGATGTGCCAAAAGTCTTAGTGCAGTTTTAAGCTATTAAAACTAAGAAGACTTTTGGGACATCTGAAGCATCTTGGATATCAGACTCATTAGCCTGTTACTGAGTTGAGGAACCATGTTGGCACAAGAACTCAATCTAGCTCTACCCCACTGAGCTTTTCTCTCCCTTCAAGCTCTAAAAAAATTAAATCCTTTACGTTTCCTCTAGAATTGGCTCTTTTAGGATGAAAATGGTGATGTTGCAGTAGAAAGAGATGTGAAATCAGATGTGGCTCCAAATTCCAGCTCTACCACTTACTACCTATATGAACTTGGCCAGATGATTTAACATTTCTGGGACAGTATCCTCATCAGTAAAATTGTGGAGTTGGCCTAAATAATCATTACATTTTTCTTCTAATTCAAGATTCTATGATGACCCCAATTTTCACTTCATTTGAACTGAATCATATACCCAACTGAACTACATAAAATGGAATCCACCCTGATTTCTAGGTGTCCAATTTATTTTATTCTTTAACAATTCTTAAACACCAAAAAAAAATTTCCCTAGACACAGAACACAGAGGATTCTACGTGAAACAGCAGATCTCCATTTCACAAGGCTTGTTTAAAAAATGTTTTTATGTATATAGATATATACATATAATACACACATATATGTTATATGCACACATACACAACAATAACCTTGCAACACAGTCAAGCAAAATGAATCCATACAGTGGTTATGTCCAAAAATGTATGCCTCTGTACCTTGGGTCCATTACTTCTCTGTCAGGAGTTGAATAACATGCTTCTTCATAGGTTTATCATAGGTTCTATGTTTAGTCATTGCATGGATAAAAGTTCTACAATCCTGTCTTTCTTCAGAGTGTCATGGTCCCAGTATATACTGTTCCTCTGCTAATTTCTCACAACCCACTAACATTCCATTCCATTGTCACGTCACAGTTTGCTCTGCTACTCCCTGGCTAGGAGGGGATCTAAGGCACTCATTCGACTTCTTTTCCCTATCTTAACACCCAGCCCCTTCAGGATGAGAGTCTGTTTTACTTGTTACTCTTCCTTCCATCTTAGCCTCATCCCTCACTTTCTTCTGAGTCTGATGTATTTCTATATAAAACTGTGTGTGCGCGCGCGTGTGTGTGTGTGTGCGTGTGTTCAATCCTTCTTGGTCTTCTTTTGGATGACAGTGAAGTTCATCTGATGTCCACTTCTCCCATCCCTTTCTCCATGTCTGTATGTTATTCTTCTCATGAACCCCAATTATAAGAAATGCAAAGTTCTATCACCTTCTTCCTCCCTTCTACACTAATGTATCCTCCCTTCCCTTTCCTCTCTTCAAATCCTCAGAACAGAACCCACGCAGAATTACATCTCTGAAGACACTTGTTTCTTCTCCCCATTATGTTAATGTTAACACTACATCATCATACAATTCTTTCTAGCTGCTCAAATAAATTTAACTTCCTAGGTTTTTCTGGTGTTTGATTTTCAAACTTCCTCCTCAGCTCTAGTCTTTTCATCAGAAATATCTGAAAAAAGTCTCCAGGTCTTATGTGATTTTGACTGTAGTTCCTTGGTACTTTAACTGCTTCTTTCTGGATCCTTGTACTATTTTTTTCTTTGACATGGTTCTAGAATTTGGCAATGATATTCTTGGGACTTTTCCTTTCAGTGTGTCTTTTAGGAAGTGATTAGTGGATTATTTTGATATTTTGCCCTGTGGTTCTCCTAGACTTGGGTAGTTTTCATTTACGATCGCTTCAAACACATTGTCTAGCTTTTAAAAAAAATCATGTATTTTAGGAAGTACACCGCCCAGGGTTTAGACCCCTGGATCTCTAAGGTTCAGAAGGCTGGATCTCAGGGTGTTAGGGACCTCAGAGCCCCTGTGTTGTCCCAGTCTGAGCTCTATAGCACTAGAAGGAGGCCAAGGGGACTTCACACAGAGGCATGGGCTTACCGAGGCCTGTGCAAATATGTTGCCCCTACCAAGAGCCATTTCCCTTATCTCTCCCGGGAGAGGAGGGCCTAGCAACAGAAAGAGCAACAGCAGTCACTGGGCCAAGTCCAAGGCCCAGTTAGGAGTAGCAAACCCAGACTTTGCCTGTTGTTGGCACCTTGAGACATGTGGGCCATGTAGTTAATGCCAGCATAGCACTTAGAGTATGGAGTAATTTACAAGCCAGTTAAGAGGGGGAGGCTCTGACCACAGCATGGGTCCCTTCTTTGGGGGTCTGCCCATGGTAATAACACAAAGTTGGGAAAAATGAAACCCGCTGGGGGGTGGGGCGGGGAGAGGAAGGTGTTGTCTTGACCATTGGTAGCTATAGGTACAAATCTTCTGAATTTTCTGTCAGTGCTCACATGGGAGCTGGGAGCCTTTTCCCTTATTTGTAGAGATGCAGGCCCAGGACAAAATGGGAGACTGTGAAAGTAGATGGTAGATGGGTCATGAGCTGGAGACAACTGACCAAAAGCTCTTAAAATGGAAGCCACAGGATACATTTGCAAATGAGCCAGTAATTAAACCTTCCCTCTTTCCTATAATCTCTCAGATGGGTAGTCTTTTCTATTCAATTAACCAACCAATAAATCAACAAGTATTTATTAAGTACCTGCAAAGCGCCAGGCAGGGAAGTGCTAGAGACACAAAGAAAATCAAAACAGTCTCAGCCCTTGAGAAGCTTACAGTCTAATTGGGGAGACAGCATGTATACATAAATAAACATATACAGCACACATACAAAACAGACATTAGATAACCTTGGAGGGGAAGGAACAAGAAAGCTGGGAATTTCCTCCCACACTCCTTCTCTAAGGGTGCAATTTTAGGTGCTTTTCCCTCACCAAAATGAGGTATGGATCTAAAGGTATTAGATTGGAAATCCTGTGATATTGGACTATGCCATCTTTAATTTACTTTTGTAGAAGTACAAAACAGCATATCATGTAGGTTGAGTAACTAGTGGACTTACAGCCCCAACCTCTCTTTTAACATTTAGCACTGATACATTTTTTCTTTACGCAAAAGTTTGTAATGTTCAATAAAATCATTTACATGGTGGTAAATCTTTTAAAATTCCAGAAAAAGCAGGGTTTCTGAAATACTGTAGAACAGTTTGGGGGTATGGAAGCAAGTAATATAAAAAAAAGTGGGTCCTTTCTGCTGGTTATAACTTGAGCTATTAATCCCTCTCCCAGCATGTGTTCTTTCTGGTGCAAAAGCACTGAGTTTGGGACTGTTTCGGCCAAGTAACCCCTTGCTACAGTTTGGGTTGCTTTCAGTATTAATTACCAAATTGTCTAGCTCTTTCCTCTCAAGTGTCTGGGGTCCTGTCCTGTTCCCTGTGGTATATAATGCAATGTGCCCTTTGTCAGGAACTGTGGTATGCGATCCTTTCAAGTTTGTCCCGATTTGGTCCGGAGGAGGATGATTCCCTGGTGGAGCCTATAGAAAGCCCATCTCCTGTTGGAACTTCTAGGACAGGAAAGTCAGTCACTTATTATACAGTATAGTGTCAGAGTGGAGCACAGGTTGGTGATAAAGCTTGCATACTACCTTTTACTTTCTACACCACAACTGAGATTCCATCTGATCCCAGTCACGAAGAATTAACAGGCGCTAACTAGCAACAACAACAAAATCAAAATGGAATAGTTTTCTTTGTCAAGCATTACCTACAAATTTTTTAAAATCAAATATTAACATACAAACACATTAAATAAAATAGATTAACTGTTTGACTACCAATTTAGAAAATACCTTAAGGCATTTTAAAAGTACCAACAAATCAACAAAGCATTTAATTAGATGTCAAATAAAGACCAAAAAGATATTATTAGGTTTATTAACAGAAGAGCTAATAAGTAAAATTTTTAAATTATCACCTGAAATTCAAAGTAGGTTTTAAAAATACTTCCTTCAAAAGATAATGAAATGTTAAGTATAAAATTTATTCAGTGATAAAAATAGTCAATATAAAATATAAGCTATATACGGTACTTAAGTATAATAGAGTGCCAATGGTTCAGTTTTCTCATCATACCAGTATCTTCATTTAATCACAAATCTTCTTCCTGGAATAATGTGAAATGCATAGGTTAATATATTTGAAACATTATCCATTTGAGAGCCCATTATAATAGCTGAGGCAACAATTTAACCTAAGTTAAATGGGGAACACTTTTTCTATAAAGGTTTGCTGAACCACAGGGAAAAAAAAATCAACAGAAGGCTTACAAGTTGGTAAAACACTACTCCAACACTTCCAAGGTCTGTGATTTCCTAGGTGTGGACAATCCCTCCACCAATGCTGATTGCAAACTTTCCAACACTTAGAGCTGGTCTTTGAGCACTGTTCTAGTTGAAAAATTCATCACTACCTAGTCAATCTGGTGATGAACCTCTCTGAATTTAGATAGCCTGGTCCTCAGATGCAGCTAATCTGTTGTTAGCTCCACATATTCTAAGACTTTCTAGCTTGATAAGGCTGGGTAGAGTTTGGGTTCTGCTGACATAACTGTCCAGAGCTCAGTATGACATCCACACATGATGAAGCATTCAAACAGGACTTGAACTCATATCAGTAGATTTTTTGAGAAAAACATGCATCAAAGGTTACAATCACTTGGATTTTTAAAATTAAGAATAGGGAATATAACATTTTATTAAATTAATGGAAAAAAATGTATTTTTATAACTAACTTGACTCCCTGCTTCCAGATTCCTCCAGTCCCAAAGGTGGGCCCACTTAATCCTCCCCCTAGAGACTCAGGGACCAATCTGGCCCTGGAATACCTAGTTCATTGGTTTGTCATTAAGTCAGCTTTGCTTGCTGGTTGTGTTCTGACTTTCTATTTTGATTCCAGTAACCGAGTTCTTGCCTTGATCCTTGAAAGGGAATGAGAGGGGAAAAGGGGACAGAGAAGAAAAAAGCTAAGAGCAGAGAAGGAAAGGCGAAAGAGAAACACAGAGGCACAAAGAGAAACATAGAGAAATGCAAGTAGAAATAAAGAAAATGGGAGACAGAAGGAAAAGAATTTTATTATAAATTTAAAGTGTTAGTGAACTATTTTTGTACACTGGGGTGTGACATTTAGGTCCTGGGCTCTGGGATATTATCACTTCTTCCTATTTTTCTAATACAAAAAATTTCAGAAGCCCCATTTTGAATAGGATAGCTATTGGCCATCCAGGTACATTTATTCTGGACGTGGCAGAGTAAAGGCAGGGACTCTCCTGAACTCTCCCAAATTCCCCTCCACACAACTTTAAAATAAAGCCTCAAAACAAATTACAGAGGGGCAAAACCAACAAAAGAAAGGAGTGAAGCAATTTTCCATCCTAAGACAACTCAGAAGGTTGGCACAAAGGTGATTTAATTGGTGGCAACAGCTTCTGGAGCTTTCAGTCCATAGACAGTAAGAGGATTGGACAACTGGTCAGAAGGATTCTTTGCTGGCACGGAGTGCAAGATTCTGTTGCATTGCCCATATGTGGTGCCAGGCTGTAATCCCAGGCAGTGAAGGAGCACTATCAGAAGCGAAGACACTAGTCACAATTCCAGGGGGGAAAGGAGTGCTTGTGGTCACTCACAGAGCAGAGCACAGTCCAGGAGAGCAGTAACCATACCTCTTCCTAGATAATACCACTTTTGGAAGAACTGAAAACATACAGAACCCCAGAACTAGCTCTGAAAACAGCAGCATGAAAAACCTGAAGCTTGGGACAGTGCCCCCTGCACCCCAGAAGCAGAGCTCAACTTTAACAAAGTTAAAAGTCAAGAATTAGGCTGGGAAAATGAGCAACAACAAAAAAGAACCTGACCATAGAAAGTTACTATGATAATAGGGAAGATCAAAACACAAATTCAGAAGAAGACATCAGTGTCAAAATAGCTACATCCAAAGCTTCAAAGAAAAATGTGAATTGGTCTCAGGCCCAAAAAGAATTCCTGAAAGAGCTCAAAAAGGATTTTAAAAATCAAATAAGAGAGATAGAGGAAAAACCGGGAAAAGAAATGACAGCAATCCAAGAAAATAATGAACAAAGTCAACATCTTGGCAAAGGAGGCACAAAAAAATTGAAGCAAATAACACCTTTAAAAAATAGAATAGGTCAAATGGCAAAAGAGGCACAAAAATACATGGAAGAGAAGCACTCTTTAAAAAGCACAATTGGTCAAATGGAAAAGGAGGTACAAAAGCTCAGCGAAGAAAATAATTCCTTAAAAATTAGAACTGCTCAAGTGGAAGCTAATAACTCTATGAGACATGAAGAAACAATAAAACAAAGTCAAAAGAAATTTTAATAGAAGAAAATATGAAATATTTCATTGGAAAACCAACTGACCTAGAAAATAGATTGAGGAGAGATAACTTAATAATTATTAGAGTATTTGAAAGCCATGATAAAAAAAAGAGCCTAGACATCATCTTTCAAGAAATTTTCAAGGAAAACTGCCCTGATACCCTAGAACCAGAAGGTAAAATAGAAATTGAAAAAATCCACCAATCACCTCCTGAAAGAGATCCCCAAATGAAAACTCCCAGGAAGATTACAGCCAAATTCCAGAGCTCTCGAGTAAAGGAGAAAATATTGTAAGCAGCAAGAAAGGAACCATTTAAATGTCTTAAAGCCACGGTGAGGATAACACAAGATTTAGCAACTTCTACATTAAATAATCAGAGGTCTTGGAATATGGTATTCTGGAAGGCAAAAAACCTCCTAAAATTACAACCAAGAATCACCTACCCAGCAAAACTGAGCATAATCCTTCAGGGGAAAAGGTGGATATTCAATGAAATAGAGGACTTTCAAGCATTCCTAATGAAAAGACCAGAGCTGAATAGAAAAATCTGACTTCCAAGTATAAGACTCAGAAGAAGCATAAAAAGTTAAACAAGAAAAAGAAATCATAAGAGATTCAATAAGGTTAAACTGTTTACATACCTACATGGGAAGATGATACATGTAACTCCTAAGAACTTTATCATTATTAGAACAATTAAAAGGAGTATAAATGAACAGAGGCACAGGTGTGAGTTGGCTCTGATGGCATGATATCTAAAAAAAAGAAAGGTGTGAGAAAGAGGGATGCATTGGGAAAAGAGGGAAGGGAAATATAAAATGGGGTAAATTATCTCACATAAAAGAGGTGTGAAAGTAAGAGCTTTTATAATGGAGAGGAAGATGTGGGTATGGCAGGTAATGCTTAGACCTTAATCTCACCAAAATTGGCTAACGAAGGAATAACATACACACTTAGTTGGGTATAGAAATCTATCTTAGCCTATAAAAAGTAGGAGGGGTGAGAATAAGAGAACAGTAGGACTAATAGAAGGGAGGGCAGACTGGAGGAGGCAGTGATCAGAAGTAAAACACTTTTGATGAGGGACAGGATGAAAGGAGAGAAAAAAAGGATAAATGGGGGGAGGGAATAGGATGGAGAAAAATACACAGTAATCATAACTGTAAATGTGAATGGAATGATTCACCCATAAAATGAAAGTGGATGACAGAATGGATTAAAACCAGAATCCAACAGTATACTATTTACAAGAAACACTCCTGAAGCAGAGAGACACGCAGAGTAAATAAAGGTAAGCAGCTGGAGCAGAGTCTTATACTTCAGCTGAAGTTAAAAAAAAAAAAGCAAGGCTAGCAATCATGATTTCAGACAAAGCAAAAATAGACCTAATTAAAAGAGATAAAAGCAGGGAAATTACATCTTGTTAAAAGGAACCATAGGTAATGAAGTAATGTCAACACTAAACGTATGCACCAAATGGCATAGTATTGAGATTGTTAAGGAAAAAATTAAATGAGTTATAGAAGGAAATAGTAAAACTATCAAATTTCTCCTCTCAGAGCCAGATAAATCTAACCAAAACATAAACAATGAAGAAGTTAAGGAGATAAATAGAATTTTACAAAAGATAGATATGATAGAACCTCTGGAGAAAACTGAATGAGAATAGAAAGGAATATACATCTTTCTCAGTGGTACATGGCACCCACACAAAAATTAATCATGTATCAGGACATAAAAACAACACAAACAAATGTGAAAAAGCAAAAATATTAAAGACCTTTTTAAATCATAGTGCAATAAAAATTACACTCAATAAAGTGCTATAGAAAAATAGATTAAATTAATTAAAAACTAAATAATTTAATCTTAAAGAATGAGTGGGTCAAAAAACAAATCATAGAAACAATTTCATCAAAGAGAATGACAACAATGAGACGAAATACCAAAATTTATGGGAAGCAGCCAAAGCAGTATTTAGGGGAAAATTTACCTCTCTAAATTCTCACATCAATAAAATAGAGAAAGAGCAGATCAATGAATTGGGCATACAATTGAAAACTATGAATAGCAGTTAATAATCCAATCAACTCTTCAAAAGTCAGTGACAACCAATAATGATTTATTCTGATGCCCATAGCCCAGCTATATAAACAAGGTATGATAAGGGCAATTTATCTCTATTAACTACGATTCACCTCAGAACCTACTGGGCCTTTCTGTTTTTCCCTCTATGTGAGCTTCACCCTTCCATTTCTCTTCTGTGTCTCTGGCTTTTTGCCATCTTCTTAACTCTTCGCTGTGGAACTGAAGTGTATTTTTTAGTATCTGTTATACTTACTGAACAAAATTGTATATTCCCTGTTCTTAATTTTAAAAGAAGCCAAATGTTGTATATTTCTCTAGCAAAAAAGACATTAGTTTTTCCTTGTACAGCCCTTAATTTTCTCCTATGTATCATCTTCCCTTTACAGAAGAAAAGACTCCCACCCATGTTTTAAAATGGTCATTACTTTAGTCTTTCTAATTAAAAAAATCCTCTTACTTTACTAACACCAATTTTTCTCCCAACTGTTAACTTTAAGCAAAATACAAAAGGAGTTTTCACAGTACAGAAAGCTATCTGGAAATATTTCCCTCAATACAGAAACTATCTATTACTAGACAAATGTATACTCTTCACATAGGCATAATACCTGATTTGTACCAAATGCTGATATAGAAGACTTTTTTGACAGTCTCACTTCTTTGTTTATATATTTTAGCATTCCACTAAGAGTAGTGAAGTCATTAATTTGAGAAGCTTCATCATCATCTGCATCATATGCCACTGAGTCAAATACATCTGATGGAGTATAAAGTGTATCTTTTTTATTTTCTTCTTCTGTTGGTAAAGGATGTCGAATGAGTACTTGCTTTAGATCCTCTAAGAGTTCTTCAGAAAGATCTTCATTGTCAATAGTCTTGACACTTAGGTCACTGGCACTAATAGAGCGACGTAATTTTCTAGTTTTGAGAAATGATGGCTGAGGCTGTTTGAAAAGCCTTGAATCTTGAATATTATACATAATTTCAGCAGGAGACAAAAGCGAGACTGGTAGATACTTGAAGCCTTCAGTCCTTTCACGTCCAGAAAGTTTGGCTTGCAACCTAGTTACCTCTGATTCCTACATAAAAATAAGAAACTTGGGTCACTCGCATATCATGAATTTCAGACCTGGAAAGAAAGTAGTTCCACCTTTTATCCAATGTAGCATTACTTTCTACAGATATCCCTAGAAAGAATACATTACTCTTGGAGGTAAACCATCCCATTTCAGCCAGTTTTAATTATTAATTTGGCTTTTAAAGCCTTTCATAACCTGGACCCTTCCTACCTTTACAGTATTCTTACACCTTACTCCCTCCTTCACATACTCTACAATTAAGTGACACTGGCTTCACAGCTGTTCCTCAAACAAAACACTATATTTCTTGACTCCATGTATTTGCTTTGTTCCTAATTCAATTATATTTTATTTTCAGTTCTGAATTCTCTCCCTCCCATCTTCCTGTCACCCACCCATTGAAAAAGCAAGAAAAACAAAACCAATTAGAAATATATATATATATATGTATGTATAGTCAAGAAAAACAAATTACCATATTAGCCAAGTTCCCACAACCCCAAATTAACATATGCTTCAATTTGAACTCTAAGTCTATCACCTCTCTATCTAGAGGTGGATAACACATTTCATCATGAGTTCTCTGGAACTGTGGTTGGTTGGTTCCATTGTGCTGATCAGAGTTCCTAAGTCTCTCAAAGTTGTTTGTCTTTATAGTATTGTTGTTATTGCATAAATTGTTCCCATGGTACTGCTGACTTTACTCTGAATCAATTCATACTGGTCTTCCTAGGTTCTTCTAAAACTATCCTCTCTTCATCATTTCTTACAGCACAATAGTATTCCATTTTACTCATATACCATAACTTGTTTAGCTATTCCCCAACTGATAGCATCTCCTAAGTTTCCAAGTCTTTGCTGTTAGGAAAAGAGCTATTATAAATATTTTTGTACATATGAGTCCTTTTCCTCTTTCTCTGATCTCTTTGGAGTATAGAGTTAGTAGTGGTATTGCTAAGTTAAGAGTGACTTTACAAATTTTCAATTTCCTTAGGCTTAGAATTCTCTTTCTCATCATCTCTGCCTCTTGGCTTCCTTCAAGTCTCAGCTAAAGTTTCATTTTCTGCAAGAAGCCTTTCCCAATTCCCCTTAATCAGGAAGGGACCTAGTACCTTTCCTCTGAGATTATCTCCAGTTTATCCTTCATATATCTTATTTGTACATTATATTTGTTGTCTCCCCCATTAGACTGTGAGCTCCTTGGGAGAGGGCTTATTTGTTTTTCTTTGTATCTCCAGTACTTAGTACAGTGCCTGGAATATAGCAGGCTTAAGAAATGTTTGTAGATTTGACATTTAACCACTTAATACAAGTCTGTTTTAAGTTTTTCTCATAATTTTTTTCAGGAATTAATGTTAGGATTAATTCCTATTCAATACTGGGGAGATAAACAGGATAGGAATGGGACCTGTGGTTTCATTAGTATAGGGAAATCCTGAGTAAGCACACTCTCTATCAAGGCAGGATGTTACCTTCTCTGTAACTTCTAGTCTTAGACAGCTGCCTAGAGTGCAGAGAAGTTTGCCCCAGGTCACACAGTCAAGATGGGTCAGAGGCCAGCCTTGAATCCAGGTCTTTATAGTGCCAGAGCCCCCTGTTATTACATCCAGTTTTCAAGTTCTTCCTGGCTTAGGAGGCTACAAAATCATGTTGATACTACTCATTACCTCTCCTTTATAAAATTTTACCCTCTTAGGCAGCACACAGCTAAGTAGGAGTGTGAAAAGCAAACAATTGATTTTATATTGACAGATGCTACTTAAAATAAAATTAATAGAATGGAAAGCATTAAAAATGATTCTCACCTTCAGAACTTCTGAAAAAGATTAAATATATATTAGGTAGTATTACCTGCCTCACCCCACCCCAATATCATGTTTTTTATCAATAGAAATTATCATTCAGTTGAAACTGTATGATAGTTTTTTGCTTTGGGGCAGAGTCAAGAGGGTGGAGTAAAAGCAGGGACATGCCGAGCTCTCTTACAAATTCTTTCAGATACCTCTTGAGAAGTGCATCTGAACAGATTTGAGAGAGGCAGAATCCACTAGGAGACAGAGTGTGGCAGATTTTCAAGTTAGTAGAGTCCGGAAAGAGAGGGATCTGTTTCACTGGGCTGGGAGAGCACTGAGCATGAGGAAATACCCCAGACCATACCAGAGCACCATATAGGAATGGGAGAAGGCCCTGCAATCCCCAGGCCTCTTGGCTCGAGACAGGAGTCTGTCAGAACTAGGTGAGGCTGAAGCTGCAGCAGCAGCAGCAGCTACTCCTAAAGGTTTGAAACTCACCTTACTGAATTTCCAGGAGCCATGATGACTAAGTAAACTCTAAGAGCTCTCATTCCTCCCTTGAATAACCCAGATAATACTGCCCTAGGAGAAACCCTGGAATAGAGGAGCCAAAAGTGGGGGTTCAGTAGTCTTTTAGCTCAGGATGCTAGGGAGACTCCCTCTTGCGGTGACTGAAGGAGACCAGTGAAGGAAGGGAGGCATCCCAGCAAGCCTGACCTTAGCAGACCAGTGGGAGTTCCTGAGCCCCAAGGGGGGTGGAGCTGGTAAGCACCAACACCAGGACCCCAGGCGTGCCTTCACAAAGCCAGGGGAATTGGCAGATACCAGCAAAGACTGACGACTGAGACCACCCGTGCTATATAGCGCAGCCCTAGGGGAAGAGGAAACTTTAGCAGCCAGACCACCCCTCCCCCATGCCTCACACTGTGAGGTTCAGTGTAACCCCTGGGGAAACTCAGAAAGACTTCACTGGGCCTCAATCCTTGGCACACACCAGCCAGCTCCAGCTCAGAACCAAGTGAGCTGCAGCAGTATATAGTTTCTAACTGACAAAACTAGAGGCCACGGCACACAAAGCCAGTAACCATGCCCCTAGCTCCCAACATAAATAGCTTGGGACAGAGCCCCCTGTGCCCCAGAAGCAGAGATCCACTTTAAAAACCAGGAAAAAGGCAACCACTATGAAGCAAACTAGAAAAGTAAAACCATTGAATCATATTATGGGGACAGAGAAGATCAAAATACCAATTCAGAAGAGGACAGCATTGACACTATACCCACAACTGAAACTTCAAAAGGGAATATAATCTGGTCTCAAGCCCAAAAAGCATTCTTGGAAGAGCTCAAGGAGGATTTTAAAAGCCAAATTAGAAAGGTAAAAGAAATATTACACAGCAATTAAATTGGCTGGCCATGCTCTACACGGTCTCTCTCTCCTGCTCACACTGGAGGAAGCTGATGGCAGCCCTCATGGTGCTTGCCCCAGCCTCTGCCTGCTGCGTCCTGGTCTTGCTACTGCTCCTCTAGGAGCTCTAGGGCTGCTCAGAAGAGCTCAGAAGAGCCCTGCACTGATCCTGTGATTACTCCTTCCAACTACACCACCTCTGATGCAGTCATTTCCACGAAGGCTGTTTTCATGGTTGAGATCTCTCTGATGTGCAAGAATAGGGCACAGAACATGGCCCTCTATGCTGATGTTAACAGAAAGCAGTTTCCAGTGACCTGTGGCCAGGATATTGAACGTTATCAGGTATCCTGGAGCTTGGAATATAAGAATGCCCATTCTGGAACTTATGAAATCAAATTCTTTGATGAAGAATCCTACAGTCTTTTGAGAAAGGCCCAGAGAAGCAATGAAGATGTGTCTGCCATTAGACCCTTGTTTACAGTCAGTGTGGATCACCAAGGTGCCTGGAATGGGCCTTGGGTCTCTACTGAAGTGCTGGCTGCAATGATTGGCATGGTGGTCTATTACATGGCCTTCAGTGCCAAAAGCAACATTCAGGCCTGAGTCAATACAAATTGAACTTCTCTGCATAGAAGTTTTTCTTCATGCAAAATAAAAGGACTAAACAGCACCAGTTCCTTCAGTAGAACCTTGGCATGTAGACTCAAGACCTGTGATCTGTCCTGGTTGCTCTCTGGATGCTCTCCACTTTCTCAGTGGCTATTTTACAATGTGATGCTGCCTAGAACTGAGCAAAGTGCTGCAGATTTGGTCTGACAAAAGACAGGACAGCAGGTGCCACGTCCTTGTTCCTGGATGTTCCACCTAAGATTGAGTTTATTTCCTGGGCTCCTATGTCCTGTGACAGATCACACACCCAGATGGGGTTCAGACAAAGCCCTATCAAACCAGGTCTCCCCAGTCCTGGACTTTGGAATTAAGCTGATAACATTTATGCGCTCCTCTGAGTCATTGATACAAATTCCAACTTGGAAGCCTGTCAAGATAACATTGAACTAACCACTCATGAATCTTACATTCAACCTGTTCCAAACCCCTCTAATTACTGTCCATTCCACATCTATGCCACAAGAATGCTATGAAATAATCACACATGCTGCTAAAAAAAGAGAAAGATTACAGAATCTAACAGTAGAAAATGAATCCTTGAAAGGTAAAATTGGCCAAATGGAAAGAGAGATGCAGAAGCTATCTGAAGAAAATAATTTGTTAAAAATTAGAATTGGGCAAGTAAAAGCTAATGACTCTATGAGGCAACAAGAATCAATCAAAATCTAAAGAATGAAAAAATAGAAGAAAATGTAAAATATCTCATTGGAAAAACAATTGACCTGGAAAACACATCCAGGAGAGATAATCTAAGAGTTATTGGTATTCCGGAAAGCCATGATGAAAAAAGGAGCCTGGACAGTATCTTCCAAGAAATCATCAAGGAAAAGTGCCCCAAGGTCCAAGAAGCAGAGGGTAAAATAGTCATTGAAAGAATCCACCAATCACCCCCTGAAAAAGATCCCAAATTGAAAATTCCAAGGAGTACTATAGCCAAATTCCAGAATTATCAAGTCAAGGAGAAAATACTGCAAGCAGCCAGAAAAAAAAAAAACAATTCAAATATTGTGGAGCTACAGTCAAGATAACACAGGACCTAGCAGCTTCTACATTAAAAGATCAGAGGGATTGGAATATGATATTCTGAAAGGCGAAGGAGCTTGGACTACAATCAAGGATTAACTATCCATCAAAATTGAGCATAATCTTTCAGGCAAGAAGATGGACATTCAATGAAATAAGGGAATTCCAGACCTTCCTGATGAAAAGGCCAGAGCTCAATGGAAAATTTGACCTTCAAATACAAGACTCAAGAGAGGCATAAAAAGGTAAGCAAGGAAAAAAATAAGGAAAAAAAAACTTGTTATTCAACAAGGGCAAATTGTTTACCATCCCTACATGGGAAGATGATATTTGCTAATTTTGAGAATGGTTTAGTTACTACGACATCTAAAAGGGAGACACGTAGATAGAGGGTGTGGGTATAAATTAACTGATATAATGATAAAAAACCTAATTAAGGGATGAAAAGGGATTGTAATGGGAGAAGAGGTAAGGAGGAGGCAGAAAAGGGTAAATTACATCACATGAAGAGGCACAAAAACATATACTAGAGGAAAAGAAGGGAGTGAGAAGAGCAATGTTTGAACTTTACTTTCATTGGATTTGGTTCAAGGAGGGAATAACATACTCTGTTAAGTATAGAAATCAAACTTACCCTACAGGCAGTAGGAATGGAAAGGGGAAAGAAAAGAGGGGGGTGGTTAGAAGGGAGGGAATATGGAAGGAGGTGGTGGTCAAAAGCAAAACTCTTTTGAGGAGGGGAAGGGAGAAGGGAGAAATAAAAGTATAAATGGGGGGGAATAGGATGGAAAAAAGATACAGATAGTAATCATAACTGTGAATGTGAATGGGATGAATGCTCCCATAAAACAGAGGCAGATAGCAGAATGGATTAAAAACCCAAATACTACAATATGTTGTTTACAAGAAACACATTTGAAACAAGAGGACACACATAGGGTAAAGGTAAAAGACTTGAGTAGAATATATTATGCTTCAGCTGAAGTAAAAAAAAAAAAGCAGGGGTAGCAATCCTAATCTCAAACAAAGCAAAAGCAAAGACAGATCTAATTAAAAGAGATAAGGAAGGAAACTATATCCTGCTAAAAGGCACCACAGAAAATGAAGTAATACCATTACTTAACATATATGCACCAAGTGGTATAGCATCCAAATTCTTAGAGGAGAAGTTAAGGGAGTTACAGGAAGAAATAGACAGCAAAACTATACTAGTGGGGGACCTCAACCTTCCGCTCTCTGAACTTGATAAATCTAACCTCAAAATAAATAACAAAGAAGTTAAGGAATAGAATTTTAGAAAAGGTAGATATGATAGACCTCTGGAGAAAACTGAATGGGGATAAAAAGGATTATACTTTTTTTCTCAACAGTATATGGCACATACACAAAAAATGACCATGTACTAGGGCATAAAAACCTCACAATCCAGTGCAGAAAGGCAGAAATAGTCAATGCATCCTTTTCAGATCATGATGCAATAAAAATTATTTGTAATAAAGGACCATGGAAAGATAAACTAAAAATTAATTGGAAACTCAATAATCTAATTCTAAAGAATGAGTGGGCCAAAGAACAAATCATAGAAACAATCAATAACTTCATTCAACAGAATGACAATAATGAGACAACATACCAAAACTTATAGGATGCAGCAAAAGCAGTTCTTAGGGGAAGTTTTATATCTTTGAATGCTTATATGAATAAAATAGAGAAAAAGGAGATCAATGAATTGGACATGCAACTGAAAAAGCTAGAAAAAGAACAAACTGAAAATCCCCAATTAAATACCAAATTAGGAATACTGAAAACCAAAGGAGAGATTAATAAAATTGAAATTAAGAAAAGAGCTGGTTTTATGAAAAAAAAAAAACAATAAAATTGATAAGACTTTGGTCAATTTCATTAAAAAAATAAAGAAGAAAACCAAATTATCAATATCAAAAATGAAAAGGGTGAATTCACCTCCAATGAAGAGGAAATTAAAACAATAATTAGGAATTATTTTGCCCAATTCTATGCCCATAAATATGATAATCTTAGGGAAATGGAGGAATATTTACAAAAATATAAATTGTCCATGATTAACAGAAGAGGAAATAAAATACCTAAATAACCCCATCTCAGAAAAAGAAATTAAGCAAGCCATCAATGAACTCCCCAGGAAAAAATTTGCAGGGCCAGATGGATTTACGAGTGAATTCTATCAAACATTTAAAGAACAATTAATTCCCATACTTTATAGACTATTTGGGAAGATAGGTGAAGAAGGAATCCTACCAAATTCTTTTTATGACACAAATATGGTGCTAATATCTAAACCAGGAAGAGTTAAAACAGAGAAAGAAAATTATAGACCAATTTCCCTAATGAATATTGATGCAAAAATTTTAAATAAAATATTAGCAAAAAGATTACAGGCAGCTTATCACAAGAATAATACACTATTGAACAGGTAGGATTTATTCCAGGAATGCAAGACTGGTTCAATATTATGAAAACTATCAGCATAATTGATCATATCAACAACAAAACTAGCAGAAACTATATGATTATCTCAATAGATGCAGAAAAAGCTTTTTGACAAAATACAATACCCATTCCTATTAAAACATTAGAAAGCATAGGAATAAACGAATCTTCCTTAAAATTGTAAGTAGCATCTACCTAAAACCATCAGCAAGCATTATATGTAATGGGGATAAGCTAGATGCATTTCCAGTAAGATTGAGGGTGAAACAATGATGTTCCCCCTATTATTCAATTTAGTACTAAAAATGTTAGCTTTAGGGTTAGGGTTAGGGTTAGAACAGGCAAAGAAGAAACTAAGTTATCAATCTTTGCAGATGATATGATGATTTACTTAGAGAATCCTAGAGAATCAAGTAAAAAACTACTTGAAATAATAAATAACTTTAGCAATGTTGCAGGATATAAAATAAATCCACATAAATCCCTGGCATTCCTACATATTACTAACAAAGCCCAACAGCAAAAGATAGAGAAATTCCATTTAAAGTTACTGTAGACACTAAAATATTTGGGAGTCTACTTGCCAAGACAAACCCAGGACCTATAAAACACTTTTCACACAAATAAAGTCAGATCTAAATAAATGGAAAAACATCAGTTGTTCATGGTTAGGCTGAGCTAATATAATAAAAATGTCAATTTTACCTAAATTAATTTACTTATTCAGTGCCATATCAATCAAACTACCAAAAATTATTTTACAGAGCTGGATAAAATAATAACAAAATTCATCTGGAAGAACAAAATGTCCAGAATATCAAGGGAACTAATGAAAAGAAATGCTAGGGAAGGTGGTCTAGCCATACCAGATATTAAACTGTATTGTAAAGAAGCAGTCCTCAAAACTACTTGGTGTACTGGCTAAGAAATATAGATGCAGTAGTCAATGACTATGGCAATCTACTCTTTGATAAACCCAAAGAGTACAGCTTCTGGGTTAAGAATTCACTATTTCACAAAAACTGGTGGGAAAACTGGAAAACAGTATGGCAGAAACTGGGCATAGACCAATATCCTACACAGTATACCAAAATAAAGTCAAAATGGGTTCATAATTTATAAAGGCTGATACTATAAGCAATTTGGGAGAGGCAAGGAATAGTTTACCTGTCAGTGGAGAAGGGAAGAATTTATGATCAAACAAGAGACAGAGCATTGCAAAATGCAAAATGGATAATTCTGATTATGTTAAATTGAAAAGTTTTTGTACAAAGAAAGGCAATGCGACAAAGATTAGGAGAGAAGCAGAAAATTGGAAACGACCACTGTCTCTGATAAAGGCCTCATCTCTAAAATATACAGGGAACTGAGTCAAATTTATAGGAATACAAGTCATTCCCCAATTGAGAAATGGTCAAAGGATATGAACTAGGCAGTTTTCAGAGGAAGAAGTTAAAGATATTTACAGTCACATAAAAAATGCTCTAAATCACTATTGATTAGAGAAACGCAAATCAAAACAACTCTTAGGTACTACATTTCTCCTGTCAGATTGGCTAACACGACAGAACAGGAAAATGATAAATGCTGGAGAAGATGTGGTAAAATTGGAACACTGTTACATTGTTGGTGGAGTTGTTAACTGATCCAGCCATTCCGGAGAGCAATTTGGAACTATGCCCAAAGGGCTATAAAAATGTGTATACCCTTTGACCCAGCAATACCACTTCTAGGGCTATCTCCAAAGAGACGGCACAAGTGGGAAAGGGACTTATATATACAAAAATATTTATAGCAGCTCTTTTTTGTGGTGGCAAAGAATTGGAAATCAAGAGGATGCCCATTAATTGGGGCATGGCTAAATAAGTTGTGGTATTTGAATGCAATGGAATACTATTATGCCATAAAAAATGAGGAGCAGATGGACTTCATAATAACCTGGAAAGACTTACGTAATCTGATGCTGAGTGAGGGGAGCAGAACTAGGAGAACATTATACACGATTACAGGCACATAGTACCTGTGATGACTAACTTTGATAGACTTGGCTCTTCTCAGCAATACAAGGTTTAAAGACAGCTCCAAAAGATTCATAATGGAAAAAGCAATCCACATCCAGAGAAAGAATTATGGAGTTTGAATGCAGATTAAGGCAAACTATTTGCTCCCTTTTTTTTCTCTTTATTTTGGTTTTCTTCCTTCTTTTTCATGATTCATTCCATTGGTTATAATTCTTCTTTACAACTTGACTACTGTATAAATAAGTTTAATGTGAAGGTATATGTAGAACCTATATTAGATTACATGCCATCTTGGGGGAGAGGGGGGAAGAAAGGGAAGGGGAGAAAATTTAGAATTCAAAAACTTGTGGAACTGAATGTTGCAAACCAAAAATAAATAAATAAATAAATGAAAAGAAACTGTATGATGGGGAAAGCTATGAAAAAAAAAAAGATTGTTGCTTAGTAAATCTATCTGGCATTGTGTAAACCTTCCATTTCTATTAGTTTTCTGAAATTTAACACCTAAAAAGTATGAGGCAAATATAATTTTTCTATGCTTTTTTCTCTTTGCCAATATACATCTCAGTTTCAATATACTCACAATCTAAGTTCAGATTACTTGCAGATGGAAACTCATTGTACAAGTTTTTTCCATGGCAAATTTTTCCTTCAGGTTCTTATTAGCACATTTTAGCAAAGTAGGCTACAAAACCAGTTGCTGACACCTAGACAGGTAGACAAAGGGTTTGTCCTTTAAACCAAGGTGCTTAATTACAACCTTTCCAACCCAATGGAAAGTTAGCAATGAAAAATATGATGAATCTGTAGTAGCTTATCTTGTACTGGTCCATTATATAGTATATCAGTCATCCAGCATAGTTGTAACATGAGCTATCTTAAATAACACAAAGTTTTACTGTTAACTTTTTAATTTAAAGTTTTCTGGTAGATTTCTAAAATATATTACATACGGCCCCTCCTAGAAGTACAAGTAATGTGGACTATAACATAGCTGTTTCTTGGTGACCCAGAGTCATGATTCGGACCAGCACTTCTTATATGGTGCTGTAATCCAGGGATGCTTTCAGAAGGTGCTGGGGTGGCTGGGTGAGTACTCTCATCCCCTCCCCCACTTTTGCTTTTCTAGTGGGACCTTCTTCCCTTGCTATTTCCATGGCTATTTCCATGCTTGACTTCTGTTCACCTCTGCAGCCCTGCTGACTGCCCCCTCTTCTTCTGTCTCTCCTCCCTGGTCTCTAGGATTGTGTGTGTCAGCTAAAAAGCTCTTTTTTCCAGGTTTGCTCACTGAGCTATTGTCATGTCTTCTGTCATTTTTCATGTCCTTAGGCTCTTTCTAGCAATTTCTATCTTTCACAAACACAAGATATTTTTGTTTACTTGATAGTCTGATCTCTTTTGAACATTCAAGGATGCCAGACATCTGAATACTTGATAAGTATAGAGTCTTATACGATATTATCTCAACATGACTTGGGGGAAACAGGGCAAGTTTTAGGAAATAAAATAGGATGGAAACACTAGATAACTATATAGCTTTTTCTGTCAGTCCATGGCTTTGATGTTTTGTTTAAAATATAATTTCTGAGAACATAGTCATAATTCAATAAAACTACAAAAAATGTGTTCAGAAAAGCATCCATTAGTGTGGATAACAGAATCACATGAGAAAAGGCATTCAAGTGCTCCTAATTTTTTAAAAGTAGTCTTCTTAAGAGAGTTTTTGGATTTTCAGTAACTTTACATTCTACTGCACTTAAAAGTTATTTTTTTGCCATTTTATTTTTTTTAATTTAACATATTTAGTTTTCAGCATTGATTTTCACAAGAGTTTGAATTACAAATTTTCTCCCCATTTCTACCCTCCCACCCACTCCAAGATGGCGTATATTCTGGTTGTCCTGTTCCCCAGTCAGTGCTCCCCTCTGTCACCCCACTCCCCTCCCATCCCCTTTTCCCTTCCTTTCTTGTAGGACAAGATAAATTTCTATGCCCCATTGTCTGTGTATCTTATTTTCTAGTTGCATGCAAAAACATTTTTGTTTGTTTTTGAACATCTGTTTTTAAAACTTTGAGTTCCAAATTCTCTCCCCTCTTCCCTTCCCACCCACCCTCTCTAAGAAGTCAAGCAATTCAACATAGGCCACATGTGTATCATTATGTAAAACCCTTCCACAATACTCATGTTGTGAAAGACTAACTACATTTTGCTCCTTCCCAACCCATCCCCCTTTATTGAATTTTCTCCCTTGACCCTGTCCCCTTTCCAAAGTGTTTGTTTTTGATTACTCCACCCCCATCTGCCCTCCCTTCTATCATCCCCCCCATTTTTTTATCTTCTTCCCTCTTCTTTCCTGTGGGGTAAGATTCCCCATTGGGTATGTATGGTATTCCCTCCTTAGGCCAAATCTGATGAGAGCAATGTTCACTCATTCCCCCCTCATCCGCCCTCTCCCCTCCTCCCACAGAACTGCTTGCTCTTGCCACCTTTATGCTATCTCTCCTTATCTCCCTCTCTCAGTATGTTCCTCTCTCATCCCTTAATTTGATTTTATTTCTTTTAGATATCTTCCCTTCATCTTCAACTCACCCTGTGTCCGCTCTGTCTCTCTCTCTCTCTCTCTCTCTCTCTCTGTCTCCCCCCTCTATACATACATATATATATACACACATAGATATATACATACATACACATTCACCCATATATATACATAAACATATACGTATGCATATTCCCTTCAGCTACCCTAATACTGAGGTCTCATGAATCATACTCGTCATCTTTCCATGTAGGAATGTCAACAAAACAGTTCACCTTCAGTAAGCCCCTTGCAATTTCTTTTTCTTATTCTTTTTCTTGATTACCTTTTCATGCTTCTCTTGATTCTTGTGTTTGAAAGTCAAATTTTCTATTCAGTTCTGATTTTTTCACTGAGAAAGCTTGAAAGGCCTCTATTTTATTGAAAATCCATATTTTGCCTTGGAGCATGATACTCAGTTTTGCTGGGTAGGTGATTCTAGGTTTTAATCCTAGCTCCATTGACCTCCGGAATATCGTATTCCAACCCCTTCGATCTCTTAATGTAGAGGCTGCCAGATCTTGGGTTATTCTGATTGGGTTTCCACAATACTCAAATTGTTTCTTTCTGCCTGCTTGCAGTATTTTCTCCTTCATCTGGGAGCTCTGGAATTTGGCGACAATATTCCTGGGAGATTTCTTTTTGGGATCTATTTGAGGAGGCGATCGATGGATTCTTTCAATTTCTATTTTGCCCTGTGGCAACAGCCGTAGCTGCCCCACCTCCGCTGTCCCCGGGGCTGGAAGCCGAACCACGAACTCCTTCCACTCCCGCAGCTTTTCCCACTAACCTTCTCCGCAGTCTTTGGTGTTTGTGGGTTGAGAAGTCTCGTAACTGCCGCAGCTCACTGATTCAAGGCGCTAGGGCATGCTCTGCCCAGTTGCTGGTCTTGTTGGTCCACGCCGCTCAGGCTGGGCTCCGTTCCACTCCGTTCCCAGCTCCTAGCTCCCAGCTCCCAGCTCCGTGTGGAATAGACCTCACCCAGAGACCATCCAGGCTGTCCTGGGCGGGAGCCCTGCTTCCCTCTGCTGTTCTGTGGGTTCTGCCGTTCTAGAATTGGTTCAGAGCCATTTTTTATCGGTTTTTGGAGGGACTTGGTACGGAGCTCAAGCTAGTCCCTGCTTACCAGCCGCCATCTTGGCTCCACCCCTCAAAAGTTATTTTTTTTAAAGAGCTTCCTGACTTTCAAATAGCCAGTTCATATTTTTCTTTCTTAGGCCTTAACTGACAAATCTAACATACATACCAGCAGTTATTTAGTCCCGCTGCGTATTTTATCTTTATGTACTAATGTTGATTTCCAATTCCCAAAACTTTAGAAGAGAAAAATAAATAAAAGTGAACACCTAACTTATATGTTTGATGTTTAAATACTAGTGCCTATGCTCAAATCCAGTAATAGATAATGAAATTTTATGATTTTTCAACAGGTTAACAATTATTAATTCTGAAAATTTTTTCCAACCTTTTATTGGCATCAAACAGTAAAACAATATGAACCCTAAAGTAGGTAGGCAAGGATTAGGTGAATTTATACTTTGCCTGTAGTAATGTGAATGAACATACCATATTAATAAACACAATATATCACTACCTAAATTGGGTGTTTTTCTCTTAAATAGGCAAACAACTAATCATGCCATAGTTTTTGTTTCAGTTGTGTCTGACTCTCTGTGACTCCATCTGGAGTTTTTCTTGGCAGAGATACTGGAGTAGTTTGCCATTTCCTTCTGCACCTCATTTTGCAAGAGGATGAGGAAACTGAGATAGAGTTAAGTGACTTGCCTGGGGTCACACAGCTAGGTAAGTGTCTGAAGCTGGATTTAAACTCAGGAAGATGAGTCTTAAGACCCGGCACTCTATCCACTGCACCACTTAGATGCCCCATCATAGTCTTTATCCAAGCAAAATGTATAAGAAACATAAGTGATTAATTAAATTTTTACGCATAAGAAACATGTTTCTTTAGAGTCAGGGTTTTCTGACTGTAAAGTTTTCTATAGTTTATATTCCATACATTTTATTCTATATTATTCTATCTATAATATTATTCTATATATTCTATACTTCACATATATAAAGCTTAAAACTTTAAAGTTTTCTATACTTTATATTCCACTTACTTTAACAAGCAATGCTTCGTTGGCAGCTTGAATCACTTCATTCTTGTCCTGCACCTGTTTATGCAGACTGCTTAATGTACCCTGAGTCTCTTCTAATTCATGTTTTGCCTTCTCTAACTGAATATTTAGTTGCTGAACTGACGACTTCTGGCTGTCTGAAGATACCTTCCACTTTGTACGATTCTCTCGATGTGTAAGCATCTAAGTATTTGAGGACAAAAAGAAAATTTCATACATTTGATTTGGTTTTATTCTTCCTTAATATTTTAACTACTTAATTTAATGTAAACATATGAGCAAAACAAGCACCTGACTCTTTTCATAGCTAGAAATGTCACATTTCTCTTATCCCCAAAGTTAGTTTTTCCACAAACCTTACTATTTAAGTTGCTTCTGTGGGTGGGTAGTTTTGAAATCTGCATTTTCCAGCATTGCTATTTAGAGATTACTACTCTTTTTCCTTTAATTTACTGCAATACCACTTTTTCTCATTTTTATATTGAACTGATCTATTTAAAATTAACCATCAATATGCATCCAAAGAGAAAGACTATTTTAAAAATGGAGCATAGAGGAATAAAATAATGCTACTAAGAACAAATTTTACATTATGCATGCAATGATTTTAAAAAAAGATTTGAGTTTTCTTTTAAATAAAAGGTAATATAAAACAAGACAGTTAAGGAAAAAAAATAGAACAAATATCATCTAAAAGGAACCAAGCATGCGAAATGATAGGTTATTAGAGTTGGATATTTAATGTGGTTCTACGTTTCATGACAGCTAGAGAAGAAGAAAACAAATACATTTGTTTTCAGAGAAAAATATTTTTTGGAACTAAACTGAAGAGTAATTTCTTGTATGGGATCTTTGTATAAGAGACATTGCCTAAAAGAGTGGATAATACCTTCAACAACAACTTTATATAAGACCAACATTGTTCGAACAGAAAATGTTTTTATTAACCTTCTCAAAGCTGAGCACATGAAGCATGGTAACTGCGTTTCTGTAGGAATGCTGAGACAACTGATCATGTAATTTGCTTTCAGATGACAATAAGTACAGGATTTGGAAAATCTATCTGAATGAACAAATGGACAAGCATTCATAAAGTCTGCTTCATGCCAGGCACTATGCTAGGCAATGGGGAATCAAATATAACACTGAGAGAATACCTGCAGAGTGACCATCACTAAGTGATTCTGTCTTTAAAATAGCAAGCAATCTCTTAAAGGAGTCTTTGAAAGGTGCTAGAGGATCCACTTCAGGGCATAATTGAGCGCTCTAATAAGTACTTGTAGTACAGGCATTTTGTGTTATTAATTAATATAAGGGCCATATGGCTTGGGCTACCAAATATGAAGGAAGCAAAGCTGAAGATCTGGACTTACATTCTTGTTAGACATAAGACACTTTTATGACTAGTTTAGACAGGTTCTCCCTACCTCTCACAGGCTGGAACTGCAAGGACTCATCACATACCCAATGTCACTCTGACTGGCACAGGAGCTTTGATCAGCTGTTTCTAGCCTGGCCAGATGGCTGCCTTAAGCATCCTGGTGGTCCCCTGGCTTCCAGGGGCTAGTCATTTTAATGCCAAACTTAGGGTAGATACCTGATTAGCCTAGCCCAGTCCACTGAAGCTCAGCCCTTCCACACTCAAGAGACTTGCCAGCCTCAACCTTCCTTGGAACAGGGATTAAGCCACTTTGAACAGTAGAATTTCAGCAATTAATTAATAGATAACCACTTTATTCAGTGTCTGCTATTTTGATCTCTCACCACACTAACCTGGTGACCTTCTCAGCTCCCAGAAGCTTAATTATCATTTCCATACAGATGACTACTGGATGGGTACATATAGCTCTAGTCTCTTTCCTAGGCTCCAGATCTGCATCTCCAATTGTCTATGAGACATTTCAAACTGGATATTCCATAGGCATTTCAAACTCAACATATCCAAAACAAAAAAAAAATTTTTCCCTGCAAACACAACCCTCTCTTCCAAACTCACGTGAACTTCTCTTTTTCTGTTAAGGGCACACATCATCAACCTTTCAGTCAACCAGATTTATGACATCAATGTCATCCCTCCCTCCTCACTCCCCCTCACTCCAAAGATCCGGTTATGTGTCTCCTCTCCACTTATATGGCCATCCCTCTAGTTCAGGTCATGAGCACCTCATGGCTGGGCTACTGGCAAAGCTTCCTAATTGGCCTCCCTGCCACTCTGATCCTTCTACACTTGCTAAAGTTATTGCTTCAAAGTGCAGGTCCGACCACATCACACTCTTACTCAAGTTCCAGTGGCTCTCTATTGCCTCTAGAATGAAATATAAACGCCTCTGTGTGGCTTCTAAAGTCCTTTATGGCCTGGCTCCAAACTCTCTTCTGACTCTATAATCCATTCATGGTCTTCTTTCCATCTCCCTTCACTTGCCTTTGCACCAGCTGTCCCGGGCCACAATGCACTAACTTCATCCCCTCTTGACATCCCTTGATTCCTTCAAAACTCAACTCAAGCACCACTTCTAAATTGAGTCTTTCCTTATCCCTCCATGCCAACACCCACCCCTCAAAATACATGCTCTCTTCTCCCAACTGAATGTAAGATCCTTGAAGGCAGGGATGTCTTAATATCTCATTATTTCCAGCACCTATCAGAGTGCCAGGTACATACACAGTAGTGCTTAATAAATGTTTGTTGACTGATCTTAGCAAAAAGACCAAGACATAATCCAATTAACATGAGTGCATGCTTACTCAGTCTAATTCAATTTGTTTTCTTTACCTCTAGATGATAAGCTTCTTTCAATGATTCTATTTCTTTTAACAGTTTCTTTACTTCTGCTTGCAGCCTTGCTTCCAATTTAGTTTCACGTACTTGTGAAGATCCCAGTTCTTCAGCCAGATGGTTTGCATGTGCTTCCTTCAAAACATACATGAAATAAAGGCAATTGATTTTTTTCTTTTGAATTTTTGTTAAATCTAAACTATTTCAGCAAATGAACCGAAATGTAGTTTGCAAAATAAATGTTTAATGAGTGGCTACTCTGTACAAGGCACTGTGAAAGATACAGAGAAAAGCGAGACTGGATTCTTTGCCTACAATGTATTCAAAATCTAGCGCAGTAATACAAGCTTCCTGATTTGGTCCTTCCATATTTGAAGATGGGTATGATAAGGTCAAATATTCAACTATCTTCTGCAGGTCATGTGAATTGTTCATAGCAATACTAACATGTAACACAGTGAGGGAAGAAAAGAAATAATACTATATAATGAGTATAATGAGGAAAATCAGTATTTGTTGAAGTCAGTGAAATATTTAATTACTTAATTATATAATTAAGCAATGCAGACTAAATATTATGTCAGAGTATAACAACCTTATGGGCAAATGCCTGCAACTATATCTATGTCTTTGTATAATACTTATAAATGGCACTTAGATACTTTTTGGCACTAGTATCATTTATTATAATCCAGTCAGGAATAAGGCAGGTAACTTTCTAGAGAATTTTGTTTTTACTCAGGAGTACAAAAACATAATACCAAATGACCATTATATATATTCCTTGCCTATACTGTTTGAGTGTAGCCAGGCAGAAAACATATATAGTATGCATGCTTTCAATCAACTCAGAAAGCATTCTGGGCCAAATATTTAACTGACCCCTCAACTGAATTAACATCCAACCAGTGTAGGGAACAAAGGATCAAAGGAGTTTATCAGAGACCATCTCTAACGAATAGATGGAAGGCAGTTTCCATGTGGTCCTAGTAAAATTACTTCCCTTTAAAGTTTTAAAATTTGTACCAAGCTAATTTAATAATATGTATTTAATTACAAAAATCTAGATTAATAATGTAGTCAATTACTTATTCATTAAACCTGTTTCATAAATTCAAAAATGGATGCAATAATTTAATAACTAATAAAATGATACTGTTTTGAACAGAGACCTTCTCTCTAGAAAGATGCTTTGTTTCTTCTAGTTCATTTGCAAGTCTCTCAGCTTCTCTCTGGGCTTGCACTTGCTGCCGGCGGGCCTCTAACAGCTCCTCCTGAGTTTGCTGCATCTGCTCCTCCGCTAACCTCACCTGCTGCCTTAAGTCCAAAGCTTCTTTGTACTGGGCTGCAATGCACTGTTCCTGCTCTTTCAGAATCTGAAAAGTAGAAATCATTCTCAGGTTTCATGCAAAGAATGAAAGCTCTATTTTTTTCCTGAGGCCATTTGAAACAGTGGGGATGATGAACATTCCAGTTCTGCCACTCATTACCTTATGACTCTGGGTAAATTACTTAATAATGGCTAGCATTTATAAGGCACTTTAAGGTTTTTAAAGCACTTTACAGACATTACCTCATTTGATTTTCACAAACTTGTGAGATAGGTGCTAATATTATCCCCATTCTACAGATGAGGAAAGTAAGGATTACAGAAGTCAAGTCACTTACAAGCAGGAACTGTCCAAGGCAAGACTTGAACTCCCATCTTCTGACTCTAGGTCCAGCATCACTGTGCTTGCACCATGAAGCTCTCTAGGCCTTGGTTTGTTCATTTTTAAACTGAAGGATTTAGACTCTTAAATTTCAAAGGGCCCCTGCCCTTCCAAGCTCTAGATCTATGATTCTACATGAATTTTTTTTTTCTGATTGTGCTTCCTCTCAAGCTCTTCATGTACTAGGACATCTTATCTATTGTGAAATTGTAACAGCGAGTGCTTCAGAAAATACCTAGCAACATATAGCTATTCCCTTATTAGAAGCAAATTTTATCAGCACAATGCTGATAAAACATTTGTGTGACCCCACAGCATCTTAGCATGTGCAAACTACATAACAGGTTAGAATCCTTTATAACTATATAATATTTATATCAGAATTTAGAAGTCAGATAAAGCTACCTCAATTTCCCGTGCTAATGATTATTATACTTGTAAAAGTACACACACACATATACATTCTTCCTTACTGTATCAAAGCCATAGCCCTACTGCTTGTTGCAGGAAATTTTTTTTAATGGGAATCAGTGATCCCCTATCAACCAGAAGGGTCAGGATCAAGGCCCTGTCTCCTATTCCAAGTGGCGTTTTGCAAGCAGCATTTCCCAGGTAGTTCCCCTTCTGCTAGTCCCTTTCCTCTAAGTTTACCTTCCATTTACACTTAATATGTCAGGTATGTAGGAGGCCTGAACTAAGGTAGTGGTTATGTGAGCAGAGAGAAAGGGCAGGAGGTGAGTGATGTTGTGGAAGTAGAGACAGTAAGATTCATCAACTGATTGGAAATATGGGATGAGAGACAGTAAGAAGTCAAGGATGATGCCAAGGTTACTAACTAGGTAACTGAAAAAAATGGTAATAACTTTGAAGGAGATGGGGAAGTATGGGAAAGGAGAGGATGTTAGGTCACCAATAAGGAGTTCATTTTAGATACGTTTAATTGGAGATGTCTCCAGGATGTCCACTTCGAAATACACAAGACGTGATTGGTGATATGAGACGGGCTAAACATATAGATCTGGGAGTCATCTGTGTAGAGATAACAAAACCATAGGAGATGAAAGTATAGAGAGAGAACTGGACTTAGGACAGAGCCTTGGGCAATACTCTAAGTTAGTAGATAAAGTATGGGTGGATAAGTCAGCAAAACAGCTTAAAAATAAAGAAAGAAGTGATCAGACAGGTAGAAGGAGAAGATACAGGCCAGAACTGTATCATGAAAACTCAGAAAAGAAAGAGCATCCAGGAGGAAAGACTGATCAACAGTGTCAATTGCAAAGGATAAGTAGAAAAGTTTTAGAACTAAGAAATCATCAGATTTGGTGATTAATAGATCAGTTGAGTGCTGAGGTCAAAAATCAAAGGGTTGAGGACCGATAGAGAGAAGAGGAGACACTGACTATGGACAGCTTGGAATTTGAGTGAGAAAGAGAAAAGAGATAGGAGAAGAGCCTGGAAAAGAGTAGGATGTAATGAATTTTTTTCTAAGAATGGGGTAGGTAGACCTGCTCATATTTGAAAGCAGTAGGGAAGTAGTAGATAGTGGGAGGTTGAAGATCACAGGAGATGATTGAGTGGGTAATCTGCTGGTTTCCTTTTTCAGCTGACTAATCTGTTCATTTTACTGGACTTCGAATTTGTTTTTACAAAGATGGTCTTTACTATTTTCTAAGTCTTCTTCTAAGACTTCTATCCACATATTAAAAAAGTAACAAAGGTTACCATAACAGACCTTAATTGTTATAGCTGCACGATGAGAGACGATTCCTTAAGATAATTAGGTTCTAAATAAGACAGAAATATATTCTTTTAAGCCTATAATAAACAAAATGTTAAGAGTTAAAATCTCTATAAACTATAATTCCAGATTATCCTGGAATTATCCTAGGTAATCTGCCAGGATATAGTGCTGGGATCATGTAAATGGCTTGACCTTGGAGAGAAGGGTTACCTCATTATCAGAGACTGGGAGAAAGGAGAGAGTGGAGGGGGTGATATCAAGGGATTTTGACATGAAGAGAAGAAGAGGGAGCTCACTAGATACTCAGCTGAGAGTGGAAAGAGGGAGATGTGGGAGGCTTGAGAAAAAAGAAGGTTTGAAACAACTTCTATGCCAAGTAAGATAACGAATTAATTAGGGTAAAATGAAAGGATTACTTTGCTATCATGAAGGTGCAGTTGAAGTTTGATAACATGAATTTATAGTGTGACTGTGAACCTTTCTCCAAATCCACTCAGTAAAGGAAGCTGATGGTGGGAGTAAGCCAGGGCTAAAGTTTGGCAAGAGATAAGTGGTTACAGGATAAAGATGTGAGTGACTAGAAAGTAGAAAATAGCAGAGTTGAGATTGAGAAGGGAAAAAATCCAGAGAACTAGGAGTGAAGAAGGGATTGGAGGTAGTGATGAGGGCAAAGAATAGGTACAAGAGTGAGGCATAAGGAGAAAGGTGAGACTGTGGTCAAATATAGAATGTCAGATTTTTGATCCAGGAAAGAGAACACTTATAAGTAATGGTGACAGGAAGGGTGTGACTATCCCTGTTTGTGGAAGAAATGCAATGAAGGTCATGGGAATTAAGAAGATTGGGGAGTCGGGAGATTAGGGAACAACAAAGAAAAATGAAAGAGAACAGAAATGTGGTTGAAACGAGACCTAGAACTGTGAAAGCAATTCTAAATTCTCTAAGTAGAAATGGAAAAGTGAATCCAAATAAAATTAATACTCATATGATATAAATGCCTTTTCACTCAACAAATCACTTATTTCCTGGGTGCCAACAGCATCATGCTACTGGGATAAATATAATCTAGTTCTCATGTTGGATTACTGTTTTAATTTTACGGTTCCTGAATATACTTCACAAGTACATTAGTTTGTATCTGTACTGTTAGTCTCCAAACAAAACCTCTCAAAGGTTAGGTATTACATTTGTTTAATTCTTCTCTGGGCAACAGCTATGGGAGTGCCAAACATAAATAGACTTCACTAAATTAATAACAGCAAATTAAAAACCAGGGAAACACTCAAATGTGCATCTACTGTACCTCACTTTAAAAGAAATAACCTTCTGGAGAAGATAAATAAGGAGTTGATTCTTCACTTAGCAAAATTAAACACATTATTTTTTTAAAGATGACTTTCCTCCAGTGCATTGAAAACATGATTCAATATCTAAAAATTTTACTTAAACAATATTTTTAGGCATATACAGTATGTAGAACAAGCTATACAATATAAACTACCTATGGAATCAGTATTGGTTAAATGGGAGCAAATACTTGATATTTCTTAAAATTGAGAAAATAGGAAGTTTGATCAATAAACATTAAGGCATTGAGCAACGTCACTCATGCACAGTAGGAGGTGAATGACTAAACAAGAGGTCAGTTTTCATTCCTTAGGGGAAAAGTCATTCAGAAGAATAACTTACATTCTCAATCTCTGTTATTTTCTGTTGTTTTCTTTCTGTTTCCTTTTTCAATTGACTAATCTCCTGTTCATTTTGTAGTACTTCAAATTCTTTTTCACAAAGCTGGTCTTTACTGTTTTGTAAGTCTTCTTCTAAGATTTCTATCTGAATGTTAAAAAAAAATCAACTAAGGTTATCATGACAGCTTAATATGTTTGCACACTAAGAGGCAACTCCTTATGATAACTAGGTTCTAAATGAGACAGAAATGTATTATTCTTTAAGCCTACAAAAAACAAAATGTTGACTTAAAATCTCTATAAATTATCTTGTTATTTAGCACTATTTCATATTTTTTATAAAAGGAAAAGCTCTTGTCATAGTTATGGAAGTAATACAAATTATGTCATATGTATTTACATGAATACAATTGAATACCAATGAATATTTCCATTTTATTGACAAAATAATTAAATTGTACTTCATTAGTTTTTCCATCACAAATTAGAGTCATCTTTTCTTACCTATTTATTTGGTCCACATAAAGAAATTTACAAAACTAAGTCTTTTATCTAAACTATAAAACTTAATCTGAAAAATTACTTTATGCCAGTGAGACGTCTAAACAACTTTCCCTTCTGAAGTTCACACTATTGGTACTCTTAACCTTCTTTGCTATCTTTTGACCTCCAGAACACCTATCTACCTGCACTGACTTTTAGCACCTGCCTCACTATAATCTTGTTATGGCCCTATCATCCAGTCCCATGGCTTCACGATCATTTTTACAGGGCTGATTCCCAAATCAATCTGTATTTCCATCAATGACCATTTTCTGAGTTACAGACCTATATTTCCAACTGTTTACATAGAGTCTCTATCTCAATATTCCATGGCACCCCAAACTCAATGCAAACTAAAACAAATTCATCAGATTCCCCATGTTTCTCTTTCTGACTTTTCTATTTCTATTAATGGTGACCACATTCTTCCATCACCCAGGCTTGGAACTCTGGACTTAACTTTGACTTTTCTTCCTTCTTCAGCCTCTATGTCTTATCAGTTGTTAAGTTCTCTTAAATTTCTACAATATCTCTCAGTTGTCATGTCCATTGTCCATTCAGCCTCATGTCCATTCCACCACTCTAGTTTAGGCCTTCGTCAGCTCTTTCTTTAACTACTTAAACACATTTCTGACTAATTAACTCATCTCTAGTCTCTGCCCACCCCAATCTGACCTTTGTACATTATTACAAGTCTAAACTTTCTAATGTGCAATTCTGATTACATCATTTCCCTGCTAAAAATCCTCCAAAAATACTTTTGAGTTTCCCACTGTACAATCAAAAAAATTATTTCAGGTCATGCCTCTTTTAGCATAAAGGATGCCATAAAGTTACATAGTTTTAAAATGGAAACATTTTAAAATTCGGGTTAAAGGTTCTATGGAACCAATTTTTGCATTTTGGGGGCAACAAGTAGTAAATTTTCTTTTTGCTGATATGGTCTTCTAATCTGCTACCCAAAGGAAAAAGTGCTACATAAGTGTGAGTTATTATTACTGTTTTTGTTGCCTACAGTAGCCACTTTTTGTCACAACATTTGTGATACTATATTGTGTATAATGGTGTCATGTGTCTGTATTTTAAAATACAAGTTAGGGATTTTTTACTGTACTTATAATCCAAATTACTTAAGTTTCAGAATATCCAAAGGTTTTATGAAGTATTTGTGTAATTAAGTTACCTGTTTATTAGATTCCTTAAGTTCTAGTTTTGTTTTCTCCACAGTACCCTCTAATTTAATTAATTTTTGTTCCATTTCTCCCCTATGTTCACGAATAGTAATATCCAACTGTGTAACCTAAATATAAAAGCAAATAAATATACAAAATTGCTAAGGATTCTTGTCTACTATGACAACAAAATTATCAGGAATATTCATGTTTTTAATATAGTACAAAATATATTATAAAGTATTCATGGGAAGTGTAAAGAATTCAAACACATTCTCAAAAGTAAATTATTAAAGGGCAAAGCTAATAACTTCAACATTTTGGATCATAAACAGCACACATATGTTATGACTCTAACGAACAGAAATCTAATATAATCTCAAAGATTATTCAGACTATATCAGTTTTGTGGACAATATGATTACTACTTAAAAAACCAAAATAAACAACTACTCCACCCAAAGATTATTATTTAAAAGCCGCCAAAAATCTTATTTCTGTCATCAGCCTTCAAACTCCTTCCCTGCCCCCTTAACTAGAGAACCAAATCCTTTAATTCCTGTTTTTTACATTATATAGCCCAAGGGGATTCAAAGGCTCAGATACCCCAGTCTTGTCACTTAAGAATTCATATGTCAATTCAGCAAATGACAACAAACTGTTTAAATGTGTCGCAACACACAAATCTATTAAAGTATCATAAAAGAAACTGACTTGCGCTGCTCTTTGCTTCAGTTCCCAATTTCTATCTTTCAGTGCCTGGTCCATGTTAAGAAGCTCTTGCTTTTTGTCCTCAATATTAAGCTTGCACTCTCTACAATTTGACAAAGAAAAATACAAAGAACAAAAGGGATACTGAAAATATTTTAACTTTATTAATAGATACAATTGAACTACTGATTTCTCCTGGAAGCTATGAAAAGAATACATTTCCACATCAATGACATCAATATTATTAATTGATCACAGCATTCTCAAAGGCAAAATAATGTTATTTCACATTTTGTCATTTTAAGATGAATTGTTAGAAATTAGTTGTCAAAGTACAATCACAACCAGAAGATTAGTTTGGGATGAGAATTAGAAATCATATTCACAATTCTTTATTAATCAAGGCTAGCAGTTTTTAATTTGACTTTGAAAGGTAGGACATTATTACAGCCAGCACAAAGGTCTTTGATAGCATGGCTGATATCTCTAATGTCCCTCTTACAAATGGGACTGGTGTTGAATTGTTTATGATCATTTTACTATCTCTTTAGGATGAAAATGATGCTTTTTAGGTATGGAAGAAGACATAAGTTTAATATAGATGTACATTTAAAATGATCTGTAAAGTTTCTTCAGATACAACCTTTTTAAGTGTAATTCTGAAAGTCTGAAAATGGTTAATATTAATTTCTTTTGTTTCAAAACTGTTTTTCTTATGTCTGAAGTTTGGAATGGTAAGCCAGGTTAAAAAAAAAACTTGTAAATAAACTTCTCTCTTTCCAAAAACCTTTGAAATTACTAGGCTCAGAAGTAAAGTGGTACTGAGATATTGCTCCTGTCTTTGGGATTTTGAAGCAACTGAGATGAAGAAAATGGGAAGTTTTTTACAATAAAATTTTTCTATTCTTTATCCCAGTTTGAAACATTCAAAAGTACAAATGCCAATTTAAAAAAATAATCAGCTTTCTAACTTGTAAAATAACCTAATATTTAGAATTTTTCTAAAAATTCTTTAAAAAGGTATAAATCAAAAGTAAAAATTCATACTACTTAGAAACAAGGTATTAAGGATTCTATGAGAAAAGGAGGATAGGTTTTCATCTATCCAGACCTTGGTCTTTTTAGAACTCTGGGTTAAATGGATTATTTTAGGTCTGGCCTAGAAGCTGAGAGGTCCTGAGCAATGCTGTTAATAAGAACATATTTATATAACAATTTTAAGGCTTACAATGTGCTCTTCTTGCAATGACCTTGTGAGGTAGGCTACACAAGTATGTTATACCCAACAGATAAGAAGTTGAGACTCTGAAGGCTTAATAATAAAAACTCACATATAAAAAGCACATTAACGTTTGTATACATTATCTCATTTGAGCTTCACAACAGCCCTGTGAGCTAAGTGTTGTGAGTATATCACCATTTTACAGATAAGGAAACTGAGGCCAAGAAAGTTTCAGTGATTTTCCCCTGGGTCACAAGGATAGTCATTGTTGGAGATGCTCACTCCTATTTCCTGAATCCCACACCAAAGAAATGTCTAAGTGGAGCTCAGTCTTCAACCTGCTTCTGTCATGGCATAATTCCTACACACTGCTTCCCATGGCCTATTGTTCTGATGCAGTTCCTTAGCCCCATTCCCTTCTGCCAAACGCTAGCCCAGCACTTACTATCTGTTATTAACCCCCAGCATCCCAGGGCCAACAGCTCTAGCCGAATGGTGACATATAGGGCTAAGCACACGGGTGGGGAACCTGTGGCCAGGAGGCCACATGTGGCCCTCTAGATCCTCAAGTGTAGCCCTTTGACTGAATGTACATGTGGCCTCAAGGACGTAGGTTCCTCACCCAGGACTAAGGCTATCCTTGGCATGAAAAGAGCTAAAGCTGTGAACAACAGTATACAATGACAATGGAGATTATCAGTCTGACAGATGGATATTCTGGGGAACCAGGCTAGTCATAATTTCATATATCTGGGTCCTTTCTGATTTAAAGTAATTTGAGAAGGCAAGTAATGTGAAATAATTCCATTATGGTATCACATTCCACATAGTATCACATTCCATATAGTATCACTTCAAATACTTTAACTTACCTGAGTTCAGCTGTGAGATCCTTTATAGTAGTATACTTTTCCTCTAGGGAAATTTGAGCATTCTGTAGTACATCTCGCAATTCTTGTAGCTGTTTCAAAGTATTTTTTAATTCTACATGAGCATTCTGCAGTTCAGTCTCTAGCTCTTCTCGCTTCTGCAAGGCTTCCTTTAGATCATTTTGAGAATGTTGCTGTAGCTTTTCTAACTCTTTCACTGTTATGAGGGAGAGTAATTTTAAAACCATAATCTAATATTTCAGTATTGAGATCTCTGTAAATAATCATAATTATGAACAACCAGATTTGAATCATCTTCAAGTGATTATAAGAAAAAAAGAGGAAAACAGTGAATATTCATAGTCCCTTCCAATCTCACAATCCTAAACTCTCACTTTATTACATTTCAAAAACCAATCGAATTGACATTCATTTATTAACTGCCTATTATGTGCCAGGTATTGGGCTAGGTGCTAGGACACAAATACAAAAGTGAGACAACCCCTGCCCTCAATGAGCTTACATTCTACTGGGGGATACAACATGTTTACAGTTAAGTATATACAAGATATAAACAAAATAAATACACAGTGACTGGGGGTGAACTAGAAACTGAGGGAATCAGAAAAGGCTTCTTGAAGGAAGTGGCATTTGAGTTGGGTTAAGCCTTGAAGAAAGCTAGAAGTTGTAAGTGGCAGGGTTGAGGAGGGAGGGCATTCTAGGATGGGGGCAGAATCTGCAAAGGCATGGAGGTGGGAGATAAAATGTCACATAAATGTAGTAGTAAGTAGGCCAATCTAACTGAAGCACAGAATGCATGAGGGAAATGCTGATCAGCCTGGGACAATAAGTTGGAGAAAGAGTGTGAAAGGTGTTAGATACCATCCAGATGTGTTTCTACTTAATCCTAAAGGCCACAGGGAGTCACAAAAGTTTCTTGTGTCTCTAGAGGAGTGACAGGGTCAGATCTGTGTTTTACGGATACTACTTTGGCAGAAATGTGGATTATAAGGAGAGAGACTAGAGACCAATGAAGAGTCTAATACAATGGTCCAAGTGAGAGGGTCTGCACTAGGGTGCTTGTGGTACAAGAATAGAGAAGAAGATGGATATGAGATATAGTGATGAGGGAGTATCAATAAGGATTGATAACTGATTGGACATGGGAAGTGAACGAGATGAGGGAAGAGTGGGATATGACTCTTGGTTGCAAACTAGGTAATTGGAAGATTCTTAACTCAATAGAAATGGGGAAGTTATGACGATGGGTGGGTGTAGGTGGGAGGATCATGAGTTTTGTTATGGACATGTTGAGCTTGAGGTGCTTATGGAACATCCAGGTAGAGATGTTCCAACGGTTGTCATCTGTAGATGTGGGACTGGAGCTCAGAAGAGAGATGAGGGCTGGTTATGTAGACTGAATCCATGGGAACCGATGAACTCAAGACAGTGCAGAAAGAGAAGAAAATATCCAGGACAGAGCCCTGGGACACACCCACACAGGTGTACAGGACATGGATGATGAACCTGAAGAGAAGACTGAAAAGCATTAAATGCCAGGGAGGAAGACAACCACGACAGATCAGCATCGTAAGACCTTAGGAGGAGAAAGTACACATAAGGAAGGAGTAGACGACAGAAGCTAAGGAGGATTAGAACCGAGAAAACTGAATTTTGCAAGAAAAAGCTTGAACAAAATAAGCTGACAGCTAAGCCCAGCTAAGCTATTGCTTACCGGCTTTCACTTTTTTATCTAGTTCTGTCTGTGTTTGTTCTAAAGTCATATCTAAATGATTTAATTGGATTGTTTTATTCTCTCCATCCCGTCTCAGGTGAAGTATTTCTTTCTCCATTTGAACTAACTCATCCTTGCACTGATCCATCTCCAATTTTATGTGCCTGAACAAAAAGGAAATAAAACAAGTAACAAATGAAAAATTAATTCCAGTACTTTAATTTTATGGAATTTTATGATATATTCTTTCTAAGCAAGATTATAAGATACTGAATGACAAATGGCACTAAAAATTCTTTAAATCAGGACCTTAAGTGTAAAAACTACTCAAATATATTTATTTTTATTCACATGATATAGTTACCTATTAACAAAGGAAGTATGAAATATCTAACAATACTAGTAGTGTGGCTCCGATTTAACAATGCCAGGCATTGCTTCTAGAGCAGTTTTTAATTTTAATTTTTATACAGCTTTTTATATGCTAAGGCGATACCATGATATTGTATATCTAGAGATGACTTAATTAGCAACCTCAAATACACAGAATATAACTGAGAACACAGGAAATTAGAAGGAAAAAAAGGCCTCTGAATAGCCAATACAAACATCCTAAAGTCCACATACCAAAGTCCTTCAGACTCTCAACCCAAATAGGAATAAACTACATGAACACTAGAGTTCCTTGTAGCTCTAAAATTCTACTATGAACCTAAATTTAGTTATCCAGTTTGCCAACTCAAAGCAGATAAAGAACAGTAGATTAGAAAGAAGATTGGGAGGCTGCTAAAGATAGGCACAGTGACAATCTAACAGCAAGGGAAGAAAACTCATTATTAAAAGAAAATGACTTTTAAATGTAACAATCTGGGGCCATTTAGCACCAAGGCAAACAATCCTGTATATTTCAAAAGTGACCGTCAGTCATGGCGGCAGGGCTAATTTGTTTAGAATAAGAGGCAGCATGGCACACTGCACAGAAATAGGTTTGAAGTCAGAGCACCTCTGCCTCTGACACGTATTGGCACGTGCCCTGGATTGAGTCATCGAACTTCGTGAAGGGCTAAGTGTCACTATGAGACCAAATTGTAGAAAAGGTCCCAAACTGCAATGGTAGGGGGCATTTTCTCATCTGAGTCTCCCATACCAATGAAATCCACAGGTTTAGTTCTTATGCCCATAAAGGGATCCGATGAAGATTTCCCTCAAAAATAATTTAAAGTTTAGAATTTTGGCATCTGATGGGATGAGGGAAGATAACTAAATCTTACGTGGAATACCTTGTTCTCTGACCATGCCAGATAAAAGAGACATTATTGTCAAGAGGATAAATATATCAAGACTCAGGAAAAAAAGATTCAAGCATTACGTAAATATAGCATATACCAAATATTCTTCTGTTAATTTTCAAATCTTACAGCATGTCTTTAAACTTGTGATTCTAGAAAAACCTAGTCTTTTGGTACCATGCTTATTTGAGAAGCAGAACTAAAGGAAGCAGTAGGCAAGGTAAATTTTTGGAAACCTGATGCTGATTGCTGGCTACTGCCATATGGGACTCACCACATATGAACAGAATTCCACTGAATGATTTATACACTGGAGAACAGTGTTGCCAGAATAGTGAAGTTTCAGATTACTGTAAGATGAAACTTAAAACAAAGAATATGTAGAGCCAAAGAGGCAAAGAAAAATTGTCCTCTTCCTTTGAGGTAGAATACTTTCTAAAACAGAAGTTGGGAGGGTCAATATAGAAAGCACAATTTTATTTTAAAGGAAAGTGAATTCTGGTAAAAAGTGTAAGTTTTGTTAGCTAAATTGCTATTCCTAATTGCAATGCTGTTAATAGTAGGCACAAGTCTATTTTTAAGCTAAAGAAGGTTTCCTAAAACTAGGACTTTTTAAAAAAAATTCAAAAATTAGAACCACAATTTTTCAATTATTCATAACTTATCTTTGCTACTAACAATGCTGAATAGCTGAAAAAGGAGCATCCAGGTTTAAAAAGAAAACTATGAAGATGGAGGGAGAATAGATAACAGAGAAAGGAAAAGAAAACTTGCTGCTGCCATGGAAATAGCAACTTTAAGTGTGAAGCCGTCTTCTCTTTGGGGAGGTTATGCTACAGAAAAAAATGAGAAATTGACATAAGAAAAAAATGGTTTAGTTCTTCTACAAAACTGAGAGATTAAGGAAACTGTCTTTTAAAAATTATTTTTATTTGGTTAAATATTTCGCAATTATATTTTTAAAATGTTTAACATTCATTTTAAAAAAATTTGAGTTCCAAATTCTCTCCACCTTTCCCATCTCTCTGCCAACCCTTGAGAAGGCAAGCTAGATGATATCGATTACGCATGTGAAGTCATATAAAACATATTTCTACATTAGCCATGTTGCAAAAGAAAACGCACACAAAATCTAGAAAAATAAAAGTAAAAAAAAATATGCTTCAATCTACACTCAGTGCTCATCAATTCTCTCTTTGGTGGTGGATAGCATTTTTCATTATGGGTCTTTTGGAATTGCCTTAGATCAGGACTGCACAACATACAGCCCATGGCTGCTTATGGCCTGTCAAAGGATTTTGGGTGGTCCACAAAAGTGCAGAGGATGTACAACAGGTCTGCACAACATACTGCCCATAGGCCACTTTGGCAGGCCTGTCTTAGATCATTGTCTTGATCAGAGTTCCTGAGTCTTTCACAGTTGATCATCCTTACAGTATTGCTGTTATTGTGTACAATGTTTTTCTGGTCCTGCTCACTTCACTTTCCATCAGTTCAAGTAAGACTTTCCAGGTTTTTTGAAACCATCCTCCTCATCATTTCTCAGCACAACAGTATTTCATCACAATCATATACCAAAACTGATTCAGTCACTTCCAACTGATGGGCATTCCATCAATGTCCAATTCTTTGCCACCACAAAAAGAGGTGCTATAAACGAAATTGTCAACTTTTAAATGCTACATTCATATATAAATTGTTCAAACTATGAAAATCTTCATCCAACCCCTAACTCCTTAAGGTTCTATGGAGTTTAGGATTAGTATTATATTCACTAATTCAACAAACATTTATTAATACCTAATATGTGTAAAGTAGGTAAGAGGTTAAGAAGATTAAAAAAACCCCAAATCCATAGTCCTTGCCCTTTAGGAACTTATGATCTCAATAGGTCAGCTTAATTATAAGTTTAAAAGGTTTTGTAGGATAGACGTAGAAACTTACCATCATCCAGGCATAACATGCATTAATCTCTCTCTAAACCATGAACCAAATCAGCTTCCTTATTGCTCTTCATGTACATCATTCCACCTCCTATCTCCATGCCTTGACATATTGTCCCTCAAGCCTGGAATGCATTCCTTCTTTACTTCCAGCTCCTAGAATTCCTATCTTCAAAGATTCAAGGCTCAGTAGAGAAGCCTATCCTGATTGTCCCTACCTGATAGTACTCTCTTGAAATTACATTATTTTTTTATTTGTGTGTATATATGTATTGCCTGTGTGTTACCTATGAATCACATACACATAATTTCTCCAAAAGAACGTAAACTCCTTTGGCTTTGTATCTCCAGGACCTAGCAAAGTGTCTGACATATAATGTTTAATAAATGCTTGTTGATTTGATCATTTGTGTGGTTTCTATAAGAAAATGAATTGGAAAAAACAACCAGTCAGTAAGTTGCCTTGCTGCTAACTCTCTCCATGTACACACCTACTTAGTCATGTGCTATCTCCTCCCCTATTAAAAGTAAGCTCCCCGAGAGCAAGACTGCTTTAGGCTTTACCCTTTCTTTTTAAAAATTTTCTATATTTTTTCCAACTACATGTAAAAACAACTTTAAACATTCAATTTCAAAAAATTTGAGCTCCAAATTCTTTCTCCTTTCCCCCTCCTTGAGAAAACAAGCAATTTGGTAAATATTATATATGTACAGTCATGCAAAACATTTTTCCACATTAGCCATGTTGCAAAAAAAAAGAGAAGACCCCCCCAAAAAAAAGAAAAATAAAGAAAATAATAAAAGTATGATTTCATCTGCATTCAGACTACACCAGTTCTTTCTCTGGAGACAGATAACATTTTTCAATCATAAACCCTTTGGAACTGTCTTGGATCACTGTATTGCTGAGAAAGCTAAGTCATTCACAGTTGATCCTCGTACAATATTATTGTGTACAATGTTCTCCTGGTTCTGCCCACTTAACTTTGCTTTGTTCATTTAAGTCTTCTCAGGTTTTTTTGAAAGCCTCCCGCTCATCATGTCTTATAGCACAATAGTATTTCATCAAAATCAAATTCACAACTTATTCAGCCATTCTGCAATTGACGGGCATCCTCTCAATTCCTAATTTTCTAAGCTTTTTCTTTGCCCAATTCTTTAATAGCAGCTCACAAAAGAGCTGTTACTAAATGTCTTTGGAGATATAAGTCTTTTTGCTTTTAAAAAATAAATCTCTTTGGGATAGACCTGGTAGTGGTATTGCTGAGTCAATGGGTTTGTATAGTTCTTTGGGTCTAGTTCCAAATTGTTCTCCAGAATGGTTGGATCAGTTCAGAACTCTACCAATAGTGCGTTAATGTCCCTTTTTTCCACGTTCCCTCCAACATTTATCATTTTCCTTTTCTTAGCCAATCTGATAGGTGTGAGGTGGTATCTCAGGAGCTGTTTTAATTTGCATTTCTCTAATCAATATTGATTTAGAGCACATTTTCATGTGACTACAGATAGTTTGGATTTCTTCTTCTGAAAATTGCCTGTTCATATCCTTTGACCACGTATCAGTTGAGGAATGACTTGTATTCTTATAAATCTGACTTAGTTCTCTATATATTTGAGAAATGAGGTATTTATCAGGGCAACTTGCTATAAATATTTTTCCCAGTTTTCTATTTTCAGTCTAATCTTGGCTTCATTGGTTTTGTTTATGCAAAATTTTTTTAATGTAATCAAAATTATCCATTTTTCATCCCATAATGCTATCTACCTCTTGTTTTATCATAAATTCTTCCTTTATCCACAGTTCTGACAGTTCCTAATTTGCTTATGATATCACCCTGTATATCTAAATCATGTACTCAATTTGACTTTATCTTAGCATACAGTGAGATTTTATTCAATACCTAGTTTCTGCCAAACTGTTTTCCAGTTTGCCCAGCAACTTTTGTCAAATAGTGAGTTCTTACCCCATTAGCTTGGATCTTTGGGTTTATCAAACACTAGACGACTGTAGGCATTTACTACTGTGTGTCATATACCTAATCTATTCCACTGATTCACCACTCTATTTTTAGCCAGTACCATATTGTTTTGATGATTACCACTTCATAGTACAGTGTGAGATCAGGTACTGAGATTGAGGCTACCTTTCTTCACTTTTTTATTTCCCTTGAGATTCTTGATCTTTTATTCTTCCAGATGAATGTTGTTATTTTTTCTAGCTCTATAAATATTTTTGGTAGTTTGACTGGTACGGTACTGAATAAGTAAATTAATTTAGGTATAATTATAATTTTATTATATTAGGTCATCCTAACTGTGAGCAATTGATATTTTTCCAATTGCTTAGATCTGACTTTATGTGAAGTGTTTTGTACTTGTGTTCATATAGTTCCTGGGTTTGTCTTGGCAGGTAGAGTCCCAAGCATTTTATATTCTCTACAACTATTTTAAATGGATTTTCTCTTTCTATCTCTTCCTGCTGGACTCTGTTAGTAATATATAGAAATGCTAATGATTTATGTAAGTTTATTTTATATCCTGTAACTCTGCTGAAGTTGTTGTTTCAACTAGTTTTTTAGTTGGTTCTCTAGGGTTCTTTAAGCATACCATCATACCATCCGCAAAGAATGATAGTTTTGCTTCCTCGTTGCCTATTCATATGCCTTCTATATCTTTTTCTTCTCTAATTGCCAACTAGCATCTCTAGTGCAATACTGAACAATGGTGATTATGTGTGTCTTTGCTTCACCCCTGATCTTACTGGAGAGACTTCTAGCTTATCCTCATTGGTGGTGGTTTTAAGATAGATGATACTTATCATTTTAAGGAAAACTCCATTTATTCCTATGCCTTCCAGTGTTTTTAAAAGGAATGAGTGTTGTATTTTGTCAAAAGTTTTCTCTGCATCTACTGATGTAACTGTATGATTTTTGTCGTTTTTGTTATTGATATGGTCAATTATGCTGATAGTTTTTAGGAGTTACAAGTATCATTTGCCCATGTAGGAATGTAAACAGTTTAACTTTATTGAGTCCCTTGTGATTTCTCTTTCCTGTTTATTACCTTTTTATGCTTCTTTTGAGTCTTATATTTGAAAGTCATATTTTCTAGTCAACTTTGGTCTTTTCATCAGGAATGCTTAAAAGTCCTCTATTTCATTGAATATCCATTTTCTCCCTAAGGATTATACTCAGTTTTGCTGGGTAGGTGATTCTTGATTGTGATCCTAGCTCCTCTGCCCTCTGGAATTTCATATTCCAAGTCCTCTGATCCTTTAATGTAGAAGTTGCTAAATATTCTGTTATCCTGATTATGGCTCCATGAAATTTGAATTGTTTCTTTTTTGGCTGCTTGTAATATTTTCTCCTTGACCTGGGAACTTTGGAATTTAGCTATAATATTCCTGGGATTTTCATTTTGAGATCTCTTTCAGGAGGTGATTTGTGGAGTCTTTCAATTTCTATCTTGCTCTCTGGTTCTAGAATATGAGGGCAGTTTTCTTTGATAATTTCTTGAAAGATGATACCTAGGCTCTTTTTTTGATCATGGCTTTCAGGTAGTCCAATAATTTTTAAGTTATCTCTCTTCAATCTATTTTCTATGCCAGTTGTTTTTCCAATGAGATATTTCATATTTTCTTCTATTTTTTCATTCTTTTGATATTGTTTTATTGTTTCTTGATGTCTCATGGAGTTATCAGCTTCCACTCGACCAATTCTAATTTTTAAGGAATTATTTTCTTCAGTGAGTTTTTGTACCTTTTTTTCCATTTGGCCAATTCTACTTTTTAAGGAGTTCTTTTCTTCATTGGGTTTTTGTGCCTATTTACCACTTGACCTATTCTGTTTTTAAGCTGTTATTTTCTTTGGTATTTTTGGTGCATCCATTACCAAGCTGTTGACTCTTTTTTCATTTTTTTCTTGGATCACTGTCATTTTCCACCCACCCACAATTTTTCCTCTACCTTTCTTATTTGGTTTTTCAAATCCCTTTTGAGCTCTTATAGGAATTCTTTTGAGGTCTGAGACCAATTCACACTTTTCTTTGAAGCTTTGGATGTAGCAGTTTTGACTTCGTTGTCTTCTTCTGAGTTTGTTTTTTGATCTTCCCTATCACCACAATAACTTTGTATGGTCAGGTTCTTTTTTCTTATTTGCTCATTTTTCTAACCTAAATTTTGACTTTTAACTTTGTTAAGTTGGGCTCTGCTCCAGGGGTAGAGGGGGCACTGTCCTAAGCTTCAGGTTTTTGTGCTGCTATTTTCAGAGCTAGTTCTGGGGTCTTGTAGGTTTTCAGTTTTTCCAAGGTGGTATGATCTAAGGAGAGGTGTGGTCCCTCCTCCACTGGCCTGTGCTTTGGTCTGTGAGCAAACACAATCATTCTTCTTTGCCCTGGAACTGGGACCTGTACCCTTGTAGTCACAAGTACTAGTGACTTACTCTTCCTCTTGGCTCTGGAACTAGGACCTGGAACTACATATGGGCAATTAGACAAGGTCCTGTACAAAGTCTCAGCAAAGAACACCCTATAATCTCCTTCTAACCAGTTGTCCAATCCCCTTACCATCTGTGGGTTAATATCTCTGTTAGTAAGGTGAATTTTAGTGTCAGTAAGGGAGATTTTAGTGTGTGTAAAGTGCATTTTTGTTATTATTTCTTCAAATTGTTTCCCAGGATCTGTGGTCATAAAAATCTCTGTTTCCCAGGTACTAGATATGAGTTCCCAGGCTCATGGTTCAAAACATCTCCACCACACTTGTGCAGCATTATATGAGGATAAATAATATAAACATGTGTGCTGAAACTGTAAACATCCACTGTGACTGCACAGTGAGATACAGGGATGAGGTGATGTAAATTTGTGAGGCTATTGCTGGCAATATGACTTCTTTGTCTGATGCCCTATAAAACAGGTGGTTCCATTATGGTGGTCAGTAAATTGGGGAACCTTTATGGTTGAACGCACAAGCTGGAATACTGTTTGCCTTGATTGGCCCCCATCAAGGCTGGGGAAGGGGGAATCTGTGTTTGCCTCAACCGGCCCTCATTAAGGCTTGAGGGAATTTAGGGGATGCACAAGTTGTGCCCGTCTCGACTGGGCCCATTAAGACATAGGGGTAGTTGCACCCCCTTCTCACCAGCACCTGCGATTAGGGAATGCTGTAGCAGCTTGTATTGTTTCCATTATCAGCAATTCTGAGTTAGAGAAAACTAGTCTAGAATAGAGCTTATTATTAACCCCTCTGAAGCTGTCTTTCCTGTCTGACCAGATCAAGAGTGAACCTGTTAGAGACTGGAGTCTAAAATCTCCAGTGCCTCCTGTGTATTATCTGTCTAACAAGCTCTCAAAGCTGCTGCTGCCACTGATGAACTGCCTCCAAGGCCTGTTGCTTACACCCCCAGCATGCCCTATGCTGCATGGTCTGTATTAGGCTCCAGGTCTGACCACCATCCCACTGAGACACACCTTTCCTGCCAATCTCCTAAGTTGTTCTGGGCTGGAAAACCATTTCACCCCAACCTGCTACTCCAAAATTCAATTTTAGATGTTATCTTAAAGTTGTGTGTACGGGCATTTGGGAGAGCTCAGGTGAGGCCCTGACTTAACTCCACCATCCTAGCTCCACCTTTCTCCCCTTTCTATGTCCTTTCTATCCAATAGGTGTTTAGTTGTGCCTGGGATGGTGAGCACTTAATAAGTGCTTGCAGACTGATTGGTAATCAAAGTTTTACTTTAGTTTTGCTTGTCCCTTAAGACACATAGAGATGGAAAACTCAAGAAATTCACTAATTTCAAACACTTCTACTATATATACCTCTAAATTGGACACTGTTATCTTCAATCACTTGATCCACACCTTAGCCTCCAACCTGGGGGCTGGGTGGGCATGATTTAAGTGACATACACATGTCAGCAGCAGTGTGACCAGGTAGATGAAGAACTGGCTTTGGAGTCTGTGAAACTTGTATTTAAGTTTCATCTTTGATACACGTCACCCAAGGTCAGTCAGTTAACCTCAGTACCCCAATCACTCAGATACCAGCTCCCCAAGGCTGCCAGACAAGGTGTGGATGAGCTGCTGATTTACATCTGGAAGGGGTCTCAAAACCAGACATTCCTTCCACTTTTGAAATATCACAGGCTCAGACCAAAATACACCCAAAAGCCACCCAGTGATATTCACCATAGTTAGATTAAATTACAGTCTCCAAACATAGTAAAAAAATGTTTTTACAAAGAATATTTAAGAAACATTTTAGGGGATTGAGAAGCTAGTGGGAAGGGAACAGCTGTAAGGCGGTGATCGTAAGTAGAATTACCAAAACATGAGTAAAAACACAACAATCCTGCTAAGATGAACAGGTGCAAGTCAGTAAAATTTAAATAGGTGATGTTATTGTTATAAATACTCCATCTATCAATGCACAATCTAAAATTGGAAACTATTATATCTTTATAGCTTTTATAGAAAGGAGAAATATTTGGGAATAATAAAGAAAAATTAAAGCTGTACCTGGCAGTGGTAGTAAGCTCAATAACTTTCTGCCTTTTTGAATCTGCTTCATGAGAGGCTGTTTCAAGTTTCTCCTCCATTTTTCTCAACTTTTCTGCAGAAATTTCTTTTTGCTTTTGAAGTTCTTGCTCCAGTTTTGATACCTTATGAACAATTTTCAATTTAGTGTTTTGCTATTAAGTTACAGGTCAAGGTTTCCTATACTAGTCTTTAGAAGAAAAATATTATGAAAGTACTTAACTATACTAACTCAAAACAGACTGCCCCCAAAATCAAACCAGAGTGCAAGAAAGATACAAATCTTTAAAAGATAAAAGAATTTCTCTTAATATGCTTACTCAATTAATAAATGGCTCTATGTTTGGTCCTATTTTGCTCAATATTTTTAACTGTGGCTTGGATGGGAAGGCTTATCAAAAGAGAGGGTATGTTCATCAAATTTGTGAATGACATGAACCTGGGATGAATAATTTTATATGGAAAAAGGATGAAAGAATCAGTTCCCAGAAATATCCTGACAGGCTGAAATGCCAAGCTAAACCTAACAAGCTGAAATTTAAGTGTTACACTTAAGCCTATTAAAGTCTGACACTTGGGTTTAAAAAAACCATCTGCATAGGCACCTAATAGGGGAAGACATGGCTAGAAACAGTTAATGTGTAAAAAGACCGGGTTCCAGTGGACTGCAAGCTTAATATGAATCAGCATAGTGACACAGGAGCAGAAAAAACTACTAAATCCTTCACCTGTATTCAGAGATATATATAAATACTAATTCAAAATGAAGGTGATTATCCCACTATACACTTCATGATCATAACACTGATATCTTGAGTATTATACGTACTGTTCTGGGCACTACATTTTAGGAGAGATACTAACAAGCTGGAGTGAACCTGGAGAAAGGGAATACAAGTATGCTATAAAAGGATCATTTTAAGGAACTGATGTTTATCTTTAAGAAGAGATAGCTTCTTAAGGGAATGGGAGAGGGTAGACAAGAGAGAATTCTTCAGGTATTTGAAAGGCTATCATATGGAAGACAGAGATTCAACTTCCTGCTTGACCCTAGAGAACAGAACTAGGAGCAATTAGCAGAAACTGGTGGGAGATAAATTTCAGCTTAACCTAAGGAAAAGCTTCCTAACAATTATGTTTCCCCAAAATAGAGTGGCCTGCCTCAAGGCGAGGTGTGAATGAATTCATTTTTTAAAATTTGTCAATAAATGGGAGGAGAGGAAAGAGGAAAACTTGAGGAGAAAGAAGTGCCACAGGTAGGTTACTTTAGAGTATATTATATAATTCAGTCAACAACAGTCAGTCAGTCAATAAACATTTATTAAGTACCTACTCTGCCACACATTGTGCTAAGAAGTTCTGGGGATAAAACTAGTCTCTGCCTTCAATGAGCTCAGGGTCTAATGGAGGAAGACACATAAAAAGAAGCTTTGAAAGGAGTGGTGAGGAAGGGAGGGTATCCAGTTTGGGGGTATGATAAATCCTAAATGGATGGAAATTATGATACAGCTGCCCTGGGCACCTTCTTAAGTGGAAGACCTGGGATCTCCATCCTCTTTAATTAGAGAGAAGAGCTGCTCCAGAGGCAGAGGGTACGGAGGAGGTATGAGTTTCAGAGCTGATGTGATCTTGCAGGATGATGAGTTTCTGGAGACGATGATGCCCAAGACAGTAACTGGGCGGGAAACGAGCACATTTATAGGAAGAGACAAAGGAGCCAGTGGAAAGGCAGAGACTGAAGATCTGAGAGTGGTAAAGGTTCAGAAAGAGTATGAAGGAATGGGATGTGTGTGTGTGTGTGTGTGTGTGTGTGTATAAATGGCTTCAATTTTCTCAGTATAATATGAAGTGAGGTTCTCAGCTGGAGTGCTGGGGTATGGGGGGATGGAATTATAGAAGGCTTAGGGAGGAAAGAGAAGGTTTGGAATAGCTTGGAGGTGAAAGAGATAGGGAATCAACTAGGGAGGAATAAAAGGACTGCCTTGCTGTAAGGAGTTATTATCCTGCTGAAGCTGGAGAACACAAATAAGATCAGAGAATGTGGATGGTAGGAGTGATCCAGGGCTGAGATCTGGGAAGAGATATGCAGTGTTAGTCCAAGGGGGCAGTTAATTTGAGAGTAGAGAGTAGTGTAGAGTTGAAATGGAGACTACTGGGCTGAGAGTGGAGAGGGAAGAAAAGAAAGTTCCAAGAGGTAGAAGGATTCGACATCTCAGTGAGGAAAAGAATAACATGAGGCAGGAAGAGATATAGGGTACAGTGGAATGACAGGAGACCAAGGCCAGAATGGAATGTAACAATTTTTAATCAGGGAAGTGGAACATTTTTGAGTAATGGTGACATGAAGAGTGTGAGTATTCCCGTTGGCTGCTGAGGTGAAGTGAAGGAGTAGGTCAAAGGATTTAAGGAGGCTGAGGAGCAAAGTAGCTTTTAATTAAATTTTACAATCCACAAAGTGCTCACTCCATTTTAAATTCTGAATCTCCTAGACTACGCCTAATTTAGGTTTGACACATATTACTTTTCTCCTGATGCCCCAGTTGCTAGTGCTTTCCCTTCCCAATCTACATAATCTTGTATATATACTTATTTGTGTATATGTTGTCTCCCCTGTTATATAATGTAAGCTTCTTGAAGGGAGGGAATATTTTGTCTTTGTGTCCCTAGCACTTATTAGAGCATAGAACACAATCGATACTTAATTCAAACAATTGACAAACTAATTGAAACAAAAGCCAACCAGTATTCTTCCAGTGATCCTACATAATTGCAAATCATGGCACATAATAGTGCAAAAATTAGTGTAAAACATATAATCAAACAGATATATAACTAGAAAAGATGAGCTGGTTATGGAGTGAGGGCAAGCATTATCAAGTGGACAGACCATATCCTCTGTGCAGAGCCATACAGTGTCAAGAGAAGCACAAGATGAGGACGCCAGCATACCGGGTAGCGCTCTGGAACAGAATTTACCAAAGGAAAAAATACTAGCAGCTGACATTAACATAGTGCCTTCAAGGTTTCCAAAGCACCTTCTAAACATTAATACATTTGAGACTTAAAACAACCCTGTGACATATGTGCTTTATTTATTTATTGTCCTCATTTTAAAAAAGAGAAAATTGAGGCTCAGAGAGGTTAGGTGATTTCTCCATAGTAATACAGCTAGTAAGTGAATGAGAGGCACATACAATAAGAAAGTATGGACTGCAATCTGGACCTTTGGAGAGAATACCTGCATCAACAAGGCCAAAGAACCACTGAAGTATTTAAAAGACAAAACGAAATAGCTGATATTTAAAAAATATATTTTCTACATGAAAGATACCTGTTTTTCAAGCTTAGCTTGAGAGTCTTCTAATTCTCCATTTCTTACAGTCTCATCTTGTAACATCTGCTGCTGTTGCTGCAAAGTGTGCTGCAAGATAACATTTTGTTTGGTAGTCTCTTGCAGATTGTGAGTTTTTAATTTTAGCTCTTTCTGCAAACAATACACCTAAAAACACAAAAATTTATTATGATAATATAGTATTTCACAAGAAAAGCAATATAATTTCAAAACTGGATCTACTCGCCTTATATAAGATATAAGGTAATACCTGAAAAAATGCCTTCAATAACAAAAAGTCCTCATCTACTCACTAGAATTTCAGCTGTTCCTATCTCAGTGGGTCTGCTCCTTCCACTACCTTCACAGGAAGCAGGGGATAATAATAAATGTGAAAGAATGACATGAGTTGAAGTAACGCTCTATCATCATCATTCTTCAAACATTTAGAGGAGGGAATAACAGCTACATAAGGACAGAATAAGAAAACAGATTCATTAGTAGCTTACGTGTGCTGACAAAATTCCTACATGAAAAATTTATTTCAAAGAAACTTTCCCTTGCTTAAAAGAATAGTATTGAGTAGTATTTCTTTATATGGTCAAGAAGGAAAATAGAATATCCTTTAGAAAATAAGTTGATAAAAAGTCAAAACTGAATTCTGTGTACGACCCAGGATTAACTCTGGAGAGGAGTTGAGAAAATATACCTCCTTCCATTCAATGTAGAGGTGGAAGTCTTCCTGTATGACACATTGTCAGACTTGGCTGATGTTGGTTGGTGTTACCAAACTACTTTTTTCCCCCTCTTTCTTTTTTAATCTTTGTTACAAGGCATGGTTTGCTTGGTAGGGAAAGGGGGAGAGATAATTCAGAAATAAAAATGAAACAGAAATTAAAGACATAAATATAATTTTTAAAAGACAGTGATAGAGAACTATAATCATGGGCTTTTTCACAAATGTCTAATCTCCACTCTTGGGCTGTGCCAATATAATAAAACAATGGTACTACCTAAATTAATTTACTGATTGGGTGCTATATGAATCAAATTACCAAGGGGGTACTTTATAGAATTAGGAAAAACAACAAAATTCAGAATCTCAAAGGAAATAATGAAAAGAGGAGAAATAAAGGAGGCATTCACAGCATTATCAGATCCTAAACTGCTTTCCCTTCTCAACTCTGCCTACTGAAGAAACAATCACCAAAAATATTTGGTACTGGTTAGAAAACAGAAGAGTGTTAGTAGCACTAACACTCTTCCAGAAGTAAGTGGAAATATTTAGACCAGTGTTTAAAGATAACATTTATACTCAAAGGCATAAATAAACTGCCAGTGAAAGAATCAATTTGACAAGAGCTACTTTACAGAAACCCTTAAAGCACTGCAGTAAAAACTGAAGTTGGATCAACACCATACACCATTTACCACATTGAGTTGACAAGTCGATAAGTAATAAGTATTTATTAAACACCTACTATGTGCCAGGAACTTTGTTAAGTAGTGGGAATAAAAAGAATGTAAAAACAATCACAGCTTTCAAGGGCTTACAGTCTAATGGGGGAGACAATATGTAAACTATGTACAAAGAAGATGTATACAAGATAAATTGGAGAAGATCTCCCAGGGAAGGCACTAGCATTACAGAAGATTAGAAAAGATATCTTGCAAAAGGTGGGGTTTTAACTGAGCCTTGAAGGAGGCTGGGAAAGTCAGGGGGCACAGAAGAGGAGGAAGAGAATTCCAGAAACGGAGCCAGTGAAACAGCTCTTGAAGGTCTTGAACTACAAAAACCACCATGTTGTTTTTTCAAAGAATATGTGGAGGGGCAAATAAGGTACAAGAAGACTGGAAAGGTAAGAGGTGGGGCAAGTTATAAAGGTCTTTAAAAGCCAAAGGGAAGATTTTGTATTTTATCCTGGTGGTAATGGGGAGCCACTGGAGTTTATGGAATGGGGGGTGGGGGGTTGCATGAGACACGGTTGGACTTGTGCTTTAGGGATTGACAGCTGAGTGGAGGATGGACTGGCATAAGGAGAGATTTGAGGCTGTTAGACCAACCATCATGCTGCTCCTGCAATAGTCCAGGTATAAGGTGATGAGGTCCCATGCAGTGTTAGAGGAAAGAAGGGGTATATCTGAGAGGTGTTACGAAGGTAGATTCAACAGTACTCGGTAACTGATTGCATAGAAGAATTAGAGTGTGAGAAATTGAGGGTAACACGTAAGTTGCAAGCCTGGATGACGGGGAGGGGGGTGGTCATTTTAAGCCTGATATTCTACTGCAATGTAATATTTTGGAATATATAATTATGATAATTTCCAAAGGTAATATTTGTGAAGCAAACATTACAAATTAGGGCTTTATTTACTATTCTGTTGATTGTCTAGACTTAAGAAATTGTTAATAATGCAGGTTAAGCTTAAAAGAACAAATGCTAGTTTCACAGTTTATTCCTATGATCATGGAAACATTCAGTGGTTAAAAAGGCTCTCTCTTATGAGCTTCTTATTTTTTACTCTTGCTTCACGGATAGAAATATTGGTGTTTTGTCCTTATTTTTCCCTCTTCCAGTCTTGTACATTAATTGCAATATATAATTTTGGAAATTGCTTTGATAAAACCCTACTAGTCACCTATAATCATTTCAGAAATACGATTCTGTACCTCACCCACAATTGGTAAACTACCTCTTCAGATTTCTTCTTTATTTGCTTTTCAAACTTGTCCTTGTTTCCTTCCAGTTGGCACAAATGCGCGGCCAGTTCTTCTTTACACATATCCAGGGCTGACTGTAACTGTCTGACCTAGTCACAGGTAACAAAAAAGTCAAACATGTAATGCCTAAAGAGATATAATCCATAAAAGGAAGCTACTACCCCCATGCCCACCTAACAAGTGTTCAGTCAATGCTTGTCCATGCGTTACACTATTGGCACAAGACTAAAGGTTAAAAGAAGTATAGTAAATGTAATCTTGGCTATCGGAAATTCGCCTTCTGGAACAGCCTCAGGAATGCAGCAGCAGATTTAAAAGGACACTAAACAACAGGAAGGAAAAGAGCAGCAGAGACCAGAGGAGAAGCAGTAACAGCGATTTAAAACATCAATAAGAGATATTAAGCAGCTGACCGACAGCAGGAACTAAAAAAATCAGCAGTGAAAAATGAAGGAGTCCAGCAGTACAGAGTGTGGGGAGAGGTAACCCTGGGGAGAGCCACTCACTGGAATCTCAGCAGCTTCTCAAGCACCTCTGTGTCATGCAAAAGGCAAGTTAGTCATAGAACATTCTGCATAGGAGGTGGGGGATGACACCACTGTATTTCAGAAGTCTGTAAAAGACTCTGCCCCATGCTAAAAACAAACCAGAAGTAACACTAGCTTTTATTTTTATCTTTGTATTCCCAGTGCCTAGGCAAATGTTTGTTGAACTGAATTCTTAAAAATAAATATTTTAAAATATATTTTATTTTTATACCACATATGTGATTGAATTCTATTGGTATTTAATCGTACAGCTTACTTTTTGAGACAGTATTTGGTAGTATTTTTTAAATATTCCTGCCTGCCAACATTTACACTGATTCAATCTACGGACCAAGTAGTTATTATGAAATATTACAGAAAAAATTTCATTAAAAAGTTGACTCATTATGCAAGCACTGTACAAAATTTTCAAACTCATCAAAATTGCAAATTTGTATTATTTGTACGTGGAATTCTATTTACTCACAAACTCTTAAGAAGGGCTAAGAGAAAACTGTGGTCTGGTGTCATATATGCAAATGTGACACTTTCTGGTGAAGAAGAATTTGTATACTTTGAAACATGTCTTCTCAAAACATACAAATTCTTAAACTGGTGAAGGAGTTCCTCCTTCACACCTATGCTTTTTAAAAAAATTCTCTAGAAACATATCAGTTTTCAATCACTACCTTGATAGGTAATCCTCTGTTTGGCCTGAGTTCAGATAAGGTACCTCGGGCAGTCAGGCTCACGGATTTGCTAAGCCCTTTTTTCCCTTTGTACCACCAACTACAGCTGTGGCACATCACAATAAAAAAAATGTTCATAACGATGACGCTGAGCCTTTGTGAAAAGGTTATGTGCACAGTACAGTCTGTTTATACAGGAAAGTGTAAAATACAATTTAAGAAGATTTAGTTCAATAATTTTTAAATGTTAAAAAGCTAACATTCCAGAATTTAGAAGGATAACTATCATGTATCAAAAAGTTATCCAGAAAGAATCATCCTGCAAAGTTATAAATATCCAAGAGAAAACAAGAGAGAGAATTTCGTAAATGACAACGTACTAACTTTGATTGTTTCTTCAGACACTTGGCTCTGTAACATTTTCAAAGACTCATCTTTCTTGGTATTCTGTTTCTCCATTTCCTATAAATGCAAAGATATGTAAATATCATATAAACATTCTATATACTAGGAAAGCAATAAAGAATTGTTTGGCTAGGAATTATAGCCATATAACAGAAAATGATCATTGAAAAACTATTTTACTCCTAAATAATATATTATGAACATTATTTTACCCCTCTTTTTTCCAGCAATAGTCTATCCAGGGATTCAAGATGATGTTGTTTATATACAATATCCTGTTGCAAAATGGACACCGTCTTCTCCTGTTCTTTAAATTGTTCTTCTTTCTTTTCTAGCTGAATTTGCAACTGTACATAAAAACATGATTAATTGATTTACAGACGATCTTTTTTCAGGACTTCAACATGTTTAATGTAATTACAAACCAAGGAAATATATCCTCCACTAGCACAGAACCTATCAGTAGCAGAGTTTAAGAGAAAATATATACACAAGAAACAGGGAAATATATATACATATATATATACACACACACACATATACATATAATCAATAAGTGTATATTCTATGATGTCCTTGATCATGGAATTTAGAGCTGGAACGGGTATCAGACATCATCAAGTTCAATCTCCTCATTTGACAGATGAGGAAACTACGGCTAAGAGAGGTTAAGTTATTTAGGCAGCTAGGTGATGCAGTGTGGACAAAGCACTGGGCCTACAGTCAGGGAGATCTGAGTTCAAATCCAGCCTCAGATATTTACTATCTGTGTGATCTTGGGCAAGTGATTCAATTTATGCCTCAGTTTCCTTAACTATAAAATGGGGATAATAGCAGCACCCACCTCCCAGGGCAGTTGTAAGGATCAATTGAGATAATATTTGTGAAGTACTTATTAGCACAAGGTCTGGCACACAGTAGGGGTTTAAGAAATACTTTTTTTCTTTCTTCCACTTATACCATGTTACCATTACACAACAAGCATAACAAATAATAAATTATATCAGAAATTTTAGAGGACTTGGAACCAAAACAATCAAGAAAAAAAATAACTTAATAATAAAAGTAAACAAATTCTATTTCTACTTGAAAATTAGGTAATATTACCTACTAGAGAACATAATTTATATAAAATATTTGATGGCTTGGAGAATATCCCTAAAACATATATCCATTCCATAATTCCTAGAAATGTGTTTGTGGTGAATTCATATAAACACCAGAACACTAAAAACCTAGCTACAATTCCTTATGGGGATCCACATAAATAGCCAATGACCAGGTGGCTCTCAAAAGAAGCACAGGGGTTTGGGTTAGGGTTAGGGTTAGGGATCATGTCCTTATCACTAATCAATGTAACTCCATCAAGCACTGAGTAGTTGAGAAGCATCATAGTCTTTGGCCTTGTTATATCATATATATATATAATAGCCTTGTTACTATCAGTGTAAAACTGAATTTCATCTGCCTTCTTATTGGGCCAAGAATCCTGCATGTCTCTAAGCTTTGCTTGCACTTTACTTTTGAAGGAGTTAAACACTGCCTTCTTAGAGACAGATGAACTATCCTGCTGGTAAACCCTGTGGAGTTCTTGTTTTTCATTTAGTAACTTCTAAATTCCCCCATCATTTTCATTAAACCAATCCTGATATTTGTGAGCAGGGTTGTGACTACAGATCCCAGTGTTATCTGTACCTGCTGCTTTGCCACTGCCCCATTGCCACAGGACTTCCAGGTAGGTAAAAATGGTATGGGTAATGTCTTTTGACTTGTGCATAAATTGTATTTAAGTGTGGCAGAATTGTACAAAGTCATCAGTCTCACTGTCTCTTCCAGAGTCACTGAAGTGCAGTGGCAAGACAAAAGTCAAGACAACTGGCAATGGCTCAGGATACAGCAGATGACTTTGGTATCTTCGATGTCTAACCAAGCTCCAAGTGCTCCACATAGTAGAAAGGTAAACTTCTATAGAAATAAAGTCTCCTAAATGGAATGATCTATTATCTAGAACAGAAGTTCCCAAACTTATTTGGCCTACTTTCCAAAAAAAAAAAAAAAAAAGTACTTATTGCCCCCCCTGGAAATCTATTTTCTTTAACCCTTTAATGGTTTTTTTTAAGTTTGCATCACTTCAAAAAAACATTTTTAAATGGTATATCTTAAATTTAATAATTCATTGTAAATTTTTGCATTTTATCTGTATTGAAATTTTGATGATGCAATACTGTGTCATGTAACTGTATAGTGTATTGTAAACAAGTCATTACATACACATATTTCTGCCTGTGCATGCTAGACTTCCTGACAAGGCTTGCCTGCCAATACTTACTTGTTAAGACCTGTAGGTGGACTGGACCATTGATGTAACTTGCGTTTTGTGTGTTTATTTGGAAAATAATGTAATCACTATGACTTTAACTCTGTTATACAACATATGAAACATCTACAAACGGTTTTTCAAATTTTTCTTATCTTCTTTCCTTATGCTTCCATAGACCTCTTATTTTTATTCAATGTCACACAATTGCACCCAAGGCTACTACCACCCCACCTGGATCATTCCAGAGCCCCCTAGGTGGTGGTATCACCCACTTTGCGAATCTCTGAATTCCAGATGACATAAAAGTTACTGAACAAATAATCATTACAGATACATCTTATCTAACAAACTGATTCCATACAGGATTTGAGGTGCAACAACACTACAGGAAACAGTTAGTTCTAGGACACTAAAGCTATAGATGAAGATACATTCCTAGCCAACCAAAGAAATCATGGGGTGTGCTAGGATGGTTTGGGATGGTGTGATAAACTATCACATCCAAAGTGTGGAGACTTCATACTGGTAAGGCATCAGAAAGGTTGCCTATAGCTTGTAACTGGTAGGCAGTCAGCAAAGAACTAGCAATTTCATATTATGACAGCTCATAAGAAAATAGATTGCAAGGCCAAGCAAGTGGTGAGTCAAAGAGAAGCTGACATAAACAGAACTCCCTTGAAGGCAGAAACTTAGAGCTGAATAAGGGCCCTAAAGAATTCTGCAACATCCCAGAAAGGAAGGAGGAAGAAAATCCAACTCTCCTCAAAAACTCTCTAACCTCTATGGTTTAAGATCTAGAGGTGACAACTCTCAGATGAGTTCAGACATTTTCTTTATTAACAAAGAAAAAAATCAGAGCATTTCTCTCATCTCCATTTGTGTGTTTTATCATGCCCCTGACTTTAAGACAAAATTTGTTTTAACAACTACAAGACAGGACAAATTTTCCTTCTCTCCAGAACATGGTCACTACTTTATTTCAGGCCTTGATCATTCCTATTATTGCAATGGGTTCTTTGTCAGTGGTAAGGTTTCCCTGCTTCTAATTCTCCCTCTCTCTGGTCCATACTATACAAAGGAAACAAATTATTAAGCTAAGTATGACTATGTCATCCGCTGGTTCAAGAATCTGCAATGGTTTCCTATTGCCTATAGAAGAAAACATGATCTCCTTAGGCCTGGCATTTAAAAGTCTATATAATCCGGGGCTCAAACCTTCCTTTCCAAACTTTTTCATACTACTCCCTCCTTTCAATCAATGTTATGCTCCATCCAAAATGGCTTAGTAGCTGTTCTCCTCCCATCTTCCTTTGCACAAGTTGGCCCTCATAACTGAAATGCACTCCTTTCTTACCTCTGTCTCCTGGAATCCTAGCTGCCTTCAAAACTGAAGGGGTGAACTGGACTGCCCCTACAATCTTTTCCAGCTTTTAATCTGTGAGTCTAACACTCAGCTCGGGTGTTACCTCCTTGAAACCTTTCCTGATCCTATGGTATAAAACTCTTTCCCTCTGATTAAATATAGTGCCTTGCACACAGGGCCAGGGTCTAGATCTATGATCTCGGGGGTACAGGGAGCTCCCTGATAAGGAAACCCCCTCTACCAATACAGGTTGGTACCTTCTCAGCTTAGGAAAGAAGGTCTCAGAGAGCTGTCTGGAGCACTGGGTGATGAAGTGACTTTCCCTGGGTCACAAGGCCAGTAGATGTTACCATTACATCATGCTGCCTCACACAGAGCAGACACTTAATGTTTGTTGAATTGAAAAGCATGTGGATTATGTTCATACACTCTCTGAATGACATCAAGCAACTGAACTTCCTTTGTTAGATTCAAAATAGAAAAAAATAAACATTTTGATATTCAAGGGAAGATTTTTGTAAGTATTTTAAAACTACACTAAACTAGATATTAATGGCAAAGGGATTGTGTTTAATTTGTTATGTGGAAATAAACAATTTTTAATGCTAAAAAATATTTTTGGAATGAAGTATCCAAAACAAATTGATCAAAACGCGTATTTCATTAGTAAAAGCAGATAGTGTTGAGGCTATAAACTGAGAATTTCTTAGATTGGCATTCAATACCCTCCACAGTGTAACTCCAACCTACCTTACATGATCCCATACCTCTATCCATAATTCCAGTAAAACTCAATTACTATTACCAATATATAACCCATGCTTTCCTGCCACCAGAGCTTTGCATGGCACTTCCCCATCACTGCCTGTCAAAATCCTACAAATCCTTAAAGGCCCACAACACTCCCCAGGGGGTCCTGAACCCAATCAAAATGTTAATCTGGAAATGTTTAACAAAATAAATAAAAGTACAATCAAGCATAAATAATATTACATTTTAAAACTAAGTCATTGTGAGGTCTGTAGGATCTTTATGTACACATGAATCACCTTCCACAAAGATCAAATGAGATAGTAATTATAAAGTATTTAGCACGGTGCCTGGCACAAAGTAATCACTATATCAATGTTGATGATGACGATGATGATGATGATGATGATGATGACGATGTCTGACACTACTGTGCCAAATCAGTGAAATCATGGCTCTAGTTTCTAGCCTGTATCTGTGGTCAAAAAAAATTTACTCCCCATGTAATTAAGTGGTATAATGCTCTTTACTAACTAAACTAATACATAATTTTCTCAGCTGTTTTTTGGGTCAAGAATCGTTTTAGGCTAGCCTCCATTATATCCTCCCTGAAGCTTGGTCCCCAATATTGTTCATGGTTTCCCCCTTTACAAAAGTATGCTCTCTAGGCTAAACAATTCTTTGATACAAGTACCTTTTTATCTTCCCCAAAACCATATACATGAAGTAGAATTTTCTACAAAACTGTCTCCATATTCTGTCTCCATTTCCAGAAAAAAACGTAACTTACGCATGCACTGGGATGAAAGCCTAGGAATTTCATTCTCTAAACCTAGTGTCTTCTATGAAGCAAACTGCTTAGAAAATTCCTAAGTTATTCCACATTCCCTAGCTCAGACTTCCATGAATCCTGGGTCATTATGTTACCAGGGCATCTAGTTTTTTCCATTTTAATGTCTAGTATTTTTGTCACAATATTAAGGCAACAGTAGTCATCAAAACGAGGATACTTTAGTCTTCCTGTTCATGAAGGTTCATTCACATTATATTGTCATAATGATCTGAAAAGAAGGTCACTGAACTAGACAGTGTTATTCAGGGACATTCAGGGAACATGAAGACTTCCACATTGTATGCTGGGATTTCTTAGACATCAGCGAATCTGTTTCAACTTCAACCAGGGCCTTAATCTCTGCATAAATCAGATGTGAAGGCAAGGAGGCATATAGAAGGCCTTGTGGGGTTGAGGGAAAGAGGTTAGATGCTAGGGCTTCCTCTAGCCATGTATATAGCTAAGAAATACCTAGACAAGAACTGAACAGCAATCTGAGTCTTTGCAGTGAATCCTCTGAATTATTCTGTTAGCAATTTGGTGACCCAAGTTTAACAATGCTGAGAACCAATATCCTGTGGCAACATATTGTGGAACCAATATCTTGTGTCATCTTTTGTTTTTCCTTCCCAGAAAGCTAACGAATGTACCTGGCTACAAAATTTGGAGAATGGCATCTAAAAAGAAAATTCCTAAAAAGAAAATAGCCTTTCCCTGCATCCTCAAGACGAAGGCCATTCCAAGACAGTATCAAACACTTTGAAACAGATTCAAGTCAGACCAAAAGAAAACAGATCCTGATTCAAGCCCACACTTTCTGGGCAAACGTGCCCAAAATTCATATTTTCCAAGACCACATAATTTCAACATTTGTCATAAAAATTTTCTAGGCTGTTTTTTAATCCTTTTAGCAATAATGACAAGTTTTCTAAAATTAAAATGATATCCCTTTTAAGTTGCTCTTCTAGACATACTGGTTAGTCTACTTTGAAACAACTATGAACTATTCTATTCTCTAGAGCGCCTCACCTGAACCAACATTCTACCCCAATTTTCTCCTTCCCTTTAATCAAAGGTTTATAAGTATGCTGCTGCTGCTTTCTTATTCCTTTCACCTGATTTTCATCCAAATTATGTTACCCAATAAGGCATATGGAGAGTGTGCTGAATAGCTTTAATTTGAAATTATTAAAATTGTTTTAAAAGATTAAAGGTAGAATGGAAATCATTTTAATGCAATAAATTCTTACTAGTTCAATCTGATGTTCCATTTCTTTGTGCTGTTCATAATGAATTTTCTTTGCCTTTTCAAAGGCTAAACACATTTTCTCATGTTCTGAATTTATATTTGATTCCAAACTGTGTATCTTTTCATTCTTTTCCTAGAAAATATAATAATACTTTTAAGGATATATGACTAATTTTTTATCTAAAGCATATTAATTATGTAATCAATGTGAAAGTATAAAATTTCTTAAAATTTGCAGAACAAGGACCAAGGGATTTTTGTTAATGTTTTCTACCTAAAGAATAATATTTAATGCCTTTGAAATTGTCATAATAAATTATTTACTTTAAATGGATATGAATTTGTTAAAACCGGAAATAAGTTGTAAAAATGAAAAAAAAAAATCTGAAACTCTGAGTTGAGTACAGCACGAAGCTGCTACAATAATTACAATGGAATGAAACACGAAAATATGAGAATAATAGAATGCCCAAGTATTCAGTTAAGGCTCAAAAAGTGAGTAAAAGAGAAATAAATGCAAAATGATCTAAGCCACATAGTAGAATCTGTGGTGATCCTAACTTTAATAACAGTGCAATAGCTTAAAACATGCTGTTGCAAAGTACAAGAACAAAGAGAAGTATTCTCATTTAAAAGGTTATTTTTACCATAAGTTCCTGTTCCAGTTTAGAATTTTTTGCAGCAACAGAAGAATAAGCATTTGTCTTTTCTTCCAGCTGTTTCTCTAATGTGAGAATCTGAGAACATTTCTTTGTCATCTGAAAAAAATTAACATACAACACTTTGTGACGACTATAGTTGATAAGCAGAAAATAATATTTTTCTAGAAAAGGATAGTTAATTTTCTTATTCTAAAGTTTAAAAGCCTCTTCCCTTTTGTTAGCATTGTCACACATACTGCTAAATGTAATATCTGAATGTAGTGTAGTAGAAAAACCCTGGATATGAAGTCGAAGGACCTAGATTTCATTAATTTGTAGTTCTCCTATTTCCTAGCTACATAACATTGAGAAAGTCATCTCACATCTCTAGGTTACAATTCCTCTCTCTGATGAAAATAAAGGGATTATACTCAGCCTCTAAAGTTCTTTTCAGCTTAAAAGTTCTATGACTGTGAATAAGCTAAGCTTATTACAGCGATAAATATTTATGGTGAATATCTAGGTTCTTTTTGTAAATAATTAGTAATCACTAAACAATAGCAGGGGTGGAATCAGAAACAATCAGAATAAGAAAATAGCAGTAATCTAAGCCATAGCCCTGTGTCCAGGGAGGACTTTAACTAAATCAACTCAGAAAGTTTTCTATCTCAATGCCTGACATTTTCTGGGAAGATATGATTGCTTAAGTTGAATGTAAGTCACCTTTAGCCCTATTCACATCCATTCCCCAGAGGCCTCTCCTTCTGTCCTACTAAAGGAGCTGAAGAAACAAAACAACAAAAAAACCAGCCACTCTAAGCCAGGCGTGTCTCCCACATGCAGCCCCTAGTTCAGAGGAAGCAAGGAAGGAAACGAGCATTTATTAAACACCTATTATGACAAGCACTTCATAAATATGATTACATCACAATAATGCTGAGAGGCAGTGCTATTACCCCCATTCTACAGATGAGGAAAACTGCAGCAAACAGGGGTTAAGTGACCTGTCCAGGGTCCCACACCTAATAAGTGTCTGAGAATGTACGGGAAATCAGGCCTCTATTCACTGTACCAAACAGCTGCTAAGCATGACACAGAAAAAGAAAAGCAGTAGGTTCCCACCTCAGTGGAAACAGGCAGCTGCTTCTAATAGCTTATACCTTCCCTTTACATAGCTGAAGAATGTTAAAGATTCCCTCTCTACTACACACTTCTCTCCTTCCAAGTAGGTAAAATCAGTTCTTTATTCTCTCCTTAGCTCTTACTGAGAGAAGCATTTTTAAATATTTATAATAAATTTGTCATATTAAAAACACTGTGAGTAAGGACCTATCTCTTAAGTTACCACGTCTGTTGTTTCAAATAAAGTATGGAAGTCACGATAAACAATTTCATCTTAAGTATAAGATTAGTATTATTTCCACCATTATTGTAACATCTTTCAGCCACTATAAAATATAATCTTCAGTATCAAAGCCAAATTTCACCCAAGGGTTAAACACAAAGACACCTCTCCCATATTTCTTCTGCATTAGAGTTCAGCTTACCGATGAAATCCACTTACTTCAGATTCCATTTTACTAGAGTTGGTAACTTTCTCTAACAATTCTTCTTGTATCACTTGAAATTGACTGGTCCTGTGAGCCATGTTAGCCTTTAACTCAGAATTCTCAGCTTCTGTTTTTGCCAACTTAGCACGTAACTCTTCTATGCCAGCAACAAGTCTTTGCTTTTCTCTCTCAAAATGCTTGTTCGCAGTATGTAGCTTTTGGCATTGGATATGGTCTGCTACGATGCCAAAAATAGAATTTACATTTACAATCTAATATTAACATTGTTATGCACAAAACATAAACAGACTTAGTCAAATAGTTCAGACAAATGTTACAAAACAATTTCTACACTCCGGCATAAGAAATGGAAAAAAGGTGGAATTCATTACAAAAGTAATGCCCATCCTGTATGAACTAAAATGCCAGGAATGGGTTGTTCCAGACAGCTATTTTATCCAAATATTAAAGGATTGACCCTTTAGTGAGACTCTTAAAAATATAAACATTTTAAATCATACACACCTTCTTATAAGTATGTACTGAATAAAATGTAACTTCTTTGGCTTTCTCAGGATCATCATAATGAAAAGCAAATTTCACTTAGATATATTGAAGACATAGATGCTGTACTACGTACAATGTTCTGTTGTTCGTCCTTTGTTTTCAAAGAGGACCAATGATATCAAGGGGTGATGTTTTGACTTGGGCATGAACTAAATTTAAGTGAAGCAGAGTTGCGCAAATTCATCAGACTCACTCTCTCTTCCAGACTCATCGAAGTCCAGTGGCAAGACAAAAGTCAGGATGACTGGTGGTGGCCCAACATGCAGTGGATGAATTTGGCCTCTTCGAAGTCTGACCAACCTCTAAGCACTCCACAGGGCCTGCTTCAGCTGCCTTCATGGCCACAGGTACAAATCGTTCTTATCCTCCCATTCCACTGGAGAAGTTTTCACATGCTTAGGGTAGACATTCCCCAAACTCAGTCTGAGGTCTCTTGGTTGCCCTTAACTTTATTCAGCCTGTCTGCTAAGACTGTTTGACTGGGGTACGGCTGAAGTGCATGCTGTAGCTTCTTGGAGCCACAGGTGAGAGCTGAGTGACTGGTTAGGCACCAAAGGTAGATGAGCAGCCCTGAAAAGGGCTTGACAAGCCCTCACACCAGAGATGCTAGTCCTTTCTGAAATCCCATACACCCCAAGACTGTAAAGCTACACTGTTGGTGTGCCTTCTGAGGGTTTTTGAGGGGTGCCACATGGGACTGTTGGCTATACTTTCAAGTACCTTTCCCTCCCCCTTCTTAAGATCTCCTCTGCAGTCAAGGATTGTAATACCAATGTTCAGATGACTATGTCTACCACCTCTCAAGCTGTAAAACTGTTCTGCTGTCCCTTCATCATTGGTTCTCTTCTGTACAGAGTACCTGCTCTATTTTTTCCCCCTAGATCTGTGATTTTATCAGTGTGGTGAACTCCCTGAAGGGGGCCTTCCTCCACCGAAATACCTTCTTTCCAACTTATAGTTTTAGGGAGTTTCTTGGGGAACTAAGAGATTATGTGAAGATTAAGTGATTTGCTCAGGTTTCACAATCAGATTCTATCAGTGTGAGGTTTGAACCCAGTAGTTCTGAATTCTGAGGCCAGCTTTCTATCAACTACTCCATGTTGCTTTTCCTGATGCACATTACCCACCTTCTGCCTACAAACATGCCCATGTCTCCCCCATTCTCCAAAATTCATCACTTGATCCAGCCATCCCCACTAGCTATTTTTTGTTGCATATCTCTTCTCCCTTTGTGGTTAAACTCCTTGAGAAAGTCATGAATAACTGATATCTCCACTTCCTTTTTTCTCACAATCTTTTTTAACTCTCAAAATCTAGCTTTCAGTCTCATCATTGAACTGAAATTATTCTTTCCAAAGTTACCAATAGCCTCTTAATTGCCAAATCTAGTGGCCTTTAAAAAATCCTCATCCTTCTTGACCTTTGCAGATGGGCACTGTCAATCGCCCTCTTCCTTTGATATTCTCTTCTCTAAGTTAGAATGACACCATCTCTCCTGGTTCTCCTCTTACCCGTCTGATCCCTCCTCAGTCTCCTTTGCTGCATCTTCATCTAGGTGATGCCCACTAACTCTTGTTACCCACAGGGTTCTGTCCCAGGCTCTCTTCTCCCTCTATACTCTTTCACTTGGTGATCTCATCAGCTCCCCTGGTTTCAATTATCATCTCTATGCTAATGATTCTTAGATCTACTTCAGATCTCAGAAGTTAGTCCAGTTCTAACTTCTCTCTTACCATTAAATCTATATCTCCAACTGCCTATTAGACATCTCAAACTGGATGTCCTATAGACATCTTAAACTCAAATGTCCAAAAGTGAACTCTCTTCCCAATCCCTCCTCCACTATCAACATCCCTATTACTGTCAAGGGTAGCACCATCCTCCTAGTCCACCCACTCAGAATGTAGGTGTAATGCTTCACTCCTTACTTTCTCTCACCTCCCCCTATCCAATTTGTTGCCAACACCCATCAGTTTTACCTTCCTGTATTACCCTCTTCTCTCCTCTGATACTGCCATCACCTGGTGAAGTGATGGAGACCATCATCACCTGACACCTGGACTACTGTAATAGCCTGATAGTGGGCCTGCCTGCTGCAAGTCTCTCTCCATTCCAGTCCATCCTCCATTTAACCTCCAAAGTGGCTTCCATAAAGCACAGATCTGACCATTATCGTCCCACTCCTACTCCATAAGTTTCAGTGGTTCTCTATCTTCTCCAGGGTAAAATATAAAATACTCTGTTTGACATTCAAAGCTCTTTACAGTGTGAATCCTTCCTACCTCTACAGTCTTCTTACACCTTACTCACCCTTCCCCTCATACTCTGTGACACTCTGTGACACAAAACACTATCCTTAGATTTCAGGTATTTTCACTGTTCCCTATGCCTAGAGCTCTCTCTCCTCATCTCTGCCTCCTGGCTTCCTTTAAGGATGAGTAAATATCTCATCTTCTTTGGGAAGCTTTTCCTAATTGCCCTCAATGTTAGTGCCTTCTCTCTGAGATTATCTCCAATTTATCCTGTGTACAGTATGTTTGTATATAGTAGTTCACATGTGGTTTCCCCATCAGACTAGGAGCTCCTTGAGAGCAGGGATGGCCTTTTGCCTATCTTTGTATTTTTAGTGCTTAGCACAGTGCCTGGCACATAGTAGTCATTTAATAAACGCTTACTGACTACAGATTCTTTTTTTTAAGAGTCTTCTGTGTATTTATTGCTTTATAGCAGAATGCCCAACCAGATCATGATAACTGCCAAATAGTCAGTTGTGCAAAATAGTATCTATAGTGCTTAAGTACAAATGGGAGACATGATTTTTTTAAAAAATAAATCCTTAAACACAAACTTACGGTCTTACAAAAGAGCATTTAAACTCAATGGTCTAAGTTGATCTGCCTCCTTGGACCCAAAGTACCTGTTATTTTCCCCAAAACCAATAGAATCAATATACAGAATCATCATCAGTTCCACTGTGTGAATAATGGATCACAATAAATGAGTCCCTTTTTCTAAGAGCTTTTCCTGGCTCCCCTACAAACATGATCTGGCCTGGATAAAAAGACAACAGGAATTTCTTGAAGGTCAATGGTCCAAAATGCTAAGTATGGTTAAGTATTGTACATGATCTATATTCACTGGTTCCTTTTCTAGTTAGGATGCACTTAGATGACTTTCTTCAATTCATCATACAGGACAAGCACTAAAGTTCCACCCATGCCTCTGAGAACATTGGACCAGGCACCCTTGAAGAAAACTTTGCCACACTCATCTTTAGAAATCTTATTCCAGCAGTCAGGTGTCCCAGTGTACATGGTATCAGCTCCTCTGCACCCAGACTGCATCATCATTGGCCGCCTTACTGTGTCAAAAGGATAGGAGACCACACCTGCTACAGCAGTCACTGATTGCACAATCTCCAGCTTACCACAGTATGAGTTCTTCAGATCTGGGAGCATGCCTTTTGCTGTATCACAGATTCCAAAGTAAGCAGCTCTATAGGTAATGACACCCTGTACTGAGACACTGAAATCTTGATACAAGCCACGAGTTCCATCAGACTTGGTGATTTTCACAAGGCAGTCTCTCTCAGTGCAAGATTTCCCAACATCAGCTGCCAAGCGGGTTCTCGCAAAATCCAAGGGGTAGACAAAGCAGAGAGAAGTAGCTCCAGCTGCACCACCAGAGGCAAGATTGCCAGCAAAATACCTCCTAAACTGTGTGTGCTTGTCCACTCCTCCCAAAAACACCTGCTTACACTTATCCTTAAAGGCAAAGTTAAGGACCTGGGTGGGGAGATATCTGATGACATTTCCTAAGTTCCAGAAGGAAAGCACCCCTTGTTCCTTTGGAATTCGGACTATACAAGCCCTTATGCCTTTGTACTGCTTATCGGCAGCAATTTCTTTACTTGCATGCTGCACCTGCAATACTAGCTTAACTCTCTGACTGGGGACCACCGAAGTCTTGGGCATGGCAGCGGCAATGCCACTGGCCAGGAGATCTTTGGTGAAGGAGATGACCTGTTCTATCATGGTTACAGAGGGGGAAGGTGTTAGAGTTGGAGGAAGAAAGCTGAGAGAGAGAGAAGGCCAAAAGCTGGGGAACTCATTGCCACTTGCACCCTGACTACAGATTCTAATTGCCACAAACAATGCTCTGTTTGTACTGCCAATGATGACTGCTGCACTCTCTTCTCTTTGCATTTCTAAGACTGTCACAGCTTCTAGGCTCCTCAACTTTCTTGTGAAAAGGCTGGCATTTACACAAAAGCAGTCATCCATTCTGGTACCACATCCAGGTAGGGAGCAGGCTCATTCCCCTGTGTTAAACCTTTCCTTCTTCACAAGTCTAGTGTTTGTTGGTGGATGGTCAAGGTCTGCTTCTTTACAGCCAAAAAGGGTTTGCTCCTTTTAAGCTGTTTTTAGTGGCTGCCTCTGGATCCAGATCCATCCCAGAAAATTAAAGATTTCCCTTCTGCAAGGCTGTATTCAGAATAACCAAGATTTTATCATAGGTAAACAGGCACCAAACAGTGACTAAGAGAGGTCTAACTTGTAGAGTGAATCAAATTATAAGACAATAGATGTGGGGTTACAATATAGAAAAAAGATCTTTGGGTAATAGTAAAAGAAAGCAATGAAATCGCGCCTTATATTATCTGATTGAAGAAAATAAAGAATAAAGAGAATTCTGTTACCCCATCGGACATTAACCAATAATTTCATAAAACAACAGATCATAGGATAGATTTGCTTCCCCAAAGGAACCATCACAAAAATTATAGTTCTTATTATAGGTAAATTATAATTTTGCATACTTGCTTGATTTCCACTTAATTTTACAGGTTCTGTTTCTAAGCCACTTAATTGGCCACCTTCCTGTATTTCATCATCACCAGAAAACTGACTGGCAGTTAGGTTTGTTTGAAGTTTATTAATTTCTGCCTCTTTCATTGCAAGCTTAATCCTGGTAACAAAAGAAAGGAATGTAAAAGGTTTGAGAAAAAATACATTTATAGAAAATATTATACATCACTACCAATAATAAAAGGCATGTTAAATGCTTGCCATTATTCCAGGATCTTAAACACTATACCTGAGGTCTGAGATCACCGATTTATTTAGCTCACAGCAAGAAACACAGAGATCTTCCTTGGTTGATAACATTTCCACTTGACGCTTACAGATACATGTTTTAGAATTAAACATTTCTTTGTTAAACTGCAATTTTAAAAACAAACACAGTTAAGCTTACATGTATATGCATGTGTATATATGTGTCTCTATGTATGTATATGTGTGTGTATATCTCAAAAAAGAGCACCTTCAAAGTTCGGAATGAGAGTTGTAGCTACACAATAACTCATTTGAAAAAGAATTTGTGGGTGGGAGATGAGTTCAATCTGAGTTAACAGCATAGTATGGTAGCCAAAATTTTATTAAGATAGTTGGCTCCATGAATAAAAATACTGGGTCCAGGATGTGGGAAAGGATGGTCTCTTGCATTCTGCCCTTGTCAGAACACTTTTGGAGTATTATGTTTAGTGCTGGATACCACACTTTAGGGGAGAAAGTGACCAGCCCAAAGAAGGCTCATCAGGATAGTGAAATAATTTAAAATTATGTGATACAACCTAAAGAAGCTAAAAATGTTTGGCCTGAAGAAAAGAACACCTAAGATGTCTTGAAGATCACAGTCTTCAAAGAAAGGATTGTCATGTAGAAAAAGATAAAATTTACTCTGGTACCGAAGGATAGAATTTAGACCAATGGGTAGAAATTAAAGGTAGATAGGTTTTGATTCAACACAAGGAAGAGCTTCTTAACAAGAAGTGTTAATTATGCAATGCCTCAGGAGGTGATGCGTTCCTGCTGCTGGGTTGTTCCAGGAAGCGGCTGATCACTTGCAGAAAGGAATATGTGCTTTAAGTAGGAGCTGGACTTCAAGGGTTTCTTTCAAATTTACAGGAAGAATGCTAAGATTCAAAATTTCAGGTTTAAAAATACATATATTATTTAGCTTACCTTGGACTTTTAATAATAATGCTATATAGTCACATAATACAGCTCATAAAGTGCTTTCATATACAATAATTTCAGGAATTTAACTTCATTTTACAAAAAAAGGAAACAGCTGACTAGTCAGTCAATTAGCTTTGTTAAGCACTGTGCTAGGACACAAGAAAGGCCAACAAAGGATCAAAGAGGTTAAGTGACTTACCCAAGGTGACAAAGTTAATAGGTGGCAGAGCCAGGACTTCTGACTCTTAAATCTAGGGTTCTTTCTACTACCCCTGTCTTTTCTTTTCTTTTCTTTACTTAAAATTGGGTCTCTCTGTCCCTCCAAAGTGAGAAGTGCCAGGGCTGCTAACTGGCAATCCCATGTTGATGGGCATGGAAGCCCTGACCTGCTCTATGTCCTACCTGGAGCCACACCATATTCATGATGGACTTAGTGTTGACTCACAGTTGGCCTCACGCAACTACAGCTCAGACCACCCTCGTTCCAGGGGTCCGCCATCCCGGGTAGTTGGGATGACAGCCACGTGCCAGCATGCCCAGTTCTGCTGCCAATTATCTGTGCAAATTTATTTCCCTAAGCCTTTATTGTAATAATAAAATCATTATCTCTAGGATCTCTTATCTAGTGCTTCTTCACCTTTTCTTGGTCATGAGCTTTGGCAGTCAGGAGGATGTTACAGATGCCTCAGAATAATGCTTTAAAATGCATGCAATGGGTAGGATTATAAGGGAAACCAACTATATTTAAATTCAGTTATCAAATATTTTTTAAAAAAACAAGTTCTTGGAACCTTGTATTTTATAGAGCACATAACAGGGTAAATGACCGTACTGAGATCATCAAGGAGTAGAAGAAATAATCACAAACCATTATTCACTTGTAGCCTCCTGACTCCACATCTGTTCCTCCCTCTCACCAGTCAATACTCCCTTCACACACAAACTACCTAAACAACCTCAAAGTGAGAAGATGGGCATAGATACATGAAACCAACTGAAATGTGGTGACACAAAAAAGATAGGATATAACACTTGCTTCGCGATGGAAAGAAGGGTGAGTAGATAGTTAAGGGACAGAGAGCAAGAGAAGGTGTAAGGGAGAGTACTGGATGGGTCAGGAAAGAAAGAGGATCAGCAGAATGAGACCAACCCAGTAAAGCAACCATAAAATGAGAGTTTCCGACACAGCGTGTGAGGACAAAGAACTACACGGGGGATAGGTTACATTTTCAGGCAAACTTACTGGCAACTGGGAAATAATTGCTTCCAAACTGTTCAGTTCTTGCCTTGAATCTACAATTTCTCTCTGACACAAACTCAGTCGCTCATTCTGCTTTGTAATAAGAACTTTTAATTCTCGGTTTTCATTCACTAGAGCAAGTTTTTCTCTAAGAATTTCTTCTTTGTCCTCTAACTCACTCTCTAGCTTTAGGATGTTTTGTTTAGACTCGGTTAGTCGTGACATGATCTCAGAGTTCTTCAAAACCATACTCCTAATTCTTTCTTTTCCATCATTATTTTCATCCTTTAATTGCCTATGAAGAATAAAACAAGAAAAAAGAACTGAAGATGAGGATATTCTCTTTTCAATAATCATTCTTCATGCCATCTTTAACTTATTAGAACAATAAAAGCATTTTCAAATAAAATCATACAATTGAAATAATTTAACATCTTATTATCTTAATGATCTTTTTGCTCTTATTTTAAAGTTCAGGCCAAAAAGAATTGGAAATTGAGGGATGCCCATCAATTGGAGAACTAAACAAGCTGTGGTATAAGAATGTAATGGAATATTATTTTGCTATAAGGAATGATGAGCAGGAGAACTTTAGAAAAACCTGGAAAGACTTATATGAACTGATGCTGAGTGAAATGAGTAGAACCAGGAGAACACTGTACACAGTTAAAGCCACATTGTGCAATGATCACTTTTGACAGACTTAGCTCTTGTCAGCAATGCAAGGTTCTAAGACAACTCCAAAAGGCTCATGATGGAAAATGCTATCCATATCCAGAGAAAGAACTACGGAGTTTAAAAGCAGATTGAAGAAGCATACTATTTGCTCTCTCAATCTCTCTCTCTCTCTCTCTCTTTGTTTTGCTTTGTTTTGTTTCTTCCTTCTCGTGGTTCATCCCATTGGTTCTAACTCTTCTTTACAACATGACTAATGTGAAAATATGTTTAACATGAATATATATGTAGAGCCTATATCAGATTGCATACCATCTTGAGGAGCAGGGAGGGGAGGGAGGCAGAGAAAATTTAAAACTCAAAAGCTTGTGGAACTGAATGTTGAAAACTACAAATAAATAAATTAATTTAAAAAAATAATGTGCAGGCCAAGAAAGCTGATTGCAACACATTTCTTACAACACAAGGTTTACTTTCATTCCCCAGGCTAAGGATTAAAGAACATGAGAGAGAATTACAGATCCCTGTTCTCGACTATAAAATACTTTCTAAAGCAGATAATGTTCAATTGATCATTAAAGAACTTGATTCAATGAGAGGGTGAGAGTTTAAACTCTCTATAATTTATAAGGAATAGCAAACAGAGAAGGCTGATTCTTAAATTAAAATCAGCATTAGCTATTAAAACAGAAAGCTACATAATGAACTGGTTTTTTCCCTTGTCTTCTTAGAAAAGTATAAAATGTATTTTTTTAACAGCATCTTTTGTGTGTTTATTGATCCATGAATTGGGTTAAATAAGATTTCTTTTTAAAAGTATAAGCTAATAGTTTATTAAGCAACACAAATCTTCAAATTGTTATACCAATCCTATAAGTAAAAAATAGATACAAAGATATGCAAAAAAGTGTGAAACAACACATTTGAAATTAAATAAAACAAGATTATAGCATACAGTTATTTGTAAACCAAGAAAAACTTAGACATTGTGTTTAAAGTATGCTAATAACATGAAACAAACCACTACAATTTCAAAGTTATTTTCACTAGCTAATCTACATGAATGTTCTATTTTTCACAAGCTTTTGGTAAGTAGGAGTAAAAGGGAAAAACTGTTATAGAGACCAAATTCTTTAGTGGTATGATTCAGATGTTCTGGAGGGTGGGGGTGTATTTTTAAGTAAGAAATAAGTACAAAATACAATTTAAACAATTGGTCAATTGACACAACTTCAACAAAAAAGTTCATCTCTGTACTGAAACAGTTAAAATCTAAGTCCAAAAACGCTTTTGCTAGTTTTTTTTCTGAATATATAATAAAAATCTTAAATCCTTACAAATATATATGTTAATGTGTGCTAACAAATTATATCATTTTTATTTCATCTAACTTTATTCCTGGAAATTTTTTATTTAAGCTTACAAAGGTATTGGGAAATTGCCATTCTTACTAAATTAAGGCCACCCTTGTAGAGGGCTGTGGTTTTCTTTTTTTCATCTTAACACAACTCCCTTGTCCATAGCAGGCTCACAGCATACCTTAGCTTATCTTTCAAGGATTCCAGGTCCTCTCTGTATACAACACATTTTCCCTGTAGTCTTTTATTTTCTTTTTCACAGTTTACTAGATTTTTCTCCAACAGCTGTTCTTCAGCTTGAACCTGAAAGGGTACGCAAAATTAAAACACTAACATTAAAATTGTGGCATGCTTTAAAGATCTGTCACAACCTGGGTTCTAAAATGCTTAAAGAGGCCTGGGGTGTTTTGAGCATCCACTAAAACAAGAGCCCCCAGTATTTCTGACCAGGGAGATACTTTTTCATTTCCCTTAAAACCTTGAGTTTATGGAGAGAAAAGAGAGTTTACTAAAGTTTGAGATGCAGTGCAGAGATGAAAGAGAGAAGGGCCTTTACCAGCTCTAAGCAAACCTCAGAGAGAAGACATTGTCATTCAGGGCCCGAACTGAGGGCAACAGTTCTTTGCTTTTAAAGGACCCCAATGGGCAAACCACTTAAGAAAGCATTCAGTGAAGTTAATACCATAATTGGTAACTAATGTTATAAAGTTATGACACAATGCAGAAAAATGCAAACCCTAGATTAAAAATGAAGTGGTTTGTCTTCTAGCTTTTTCCCCTCTCCCCTTTCCCTTTTATGGTAACTCTGCTTCTACCAATCTGGGTTCTCATTCTAACTTTTCCTTGTTTTCCCGGCTGCTGCAAAAGGTTCACCACTGAAGCTCCTGACCCTTTGCAGCAGGCCTCTTTTTTAGCAGCAGAAATCTACATTCTGTAACTCTCTTCTCAAATTGACTGAAAACTCATCTATCCAGTCCTTTCCCCTAGGAGACGATTCTCCAGCTTCCATGAAAGCAGACATGATTACCGCTAAGATATAAGGCTCTTCCCCTCTCTCTAATGGATATTTATTTGAAGCAGGAAACAAACCCTACCCTACTCAAAAGGAACATCTCTTTATTGTAAATTCTTGACTTTTTTTTATTTCTTTACCTGACATTGTTAATCCTTCCCCCTCCTTGAAATGCTTTCCTCCCTTGGTATGTCCTGAACACTGTATTATCATGGTTGGGCTCTTTTTAAACTCTTTTTAATGGCTTCTTATCCTCTTCTTAGCCCTTAACTAGAGGAATTCTCTGCTAGACTTTGGCCAGGGCTTCTCTTAAAGGGTTTTCTCCTTCCTCAAAGTTTTCCTAGAACAGTCTCTACTAATTTCATTTGCCCTCACCAATGGCCCTACCTTTTAATTACACCTATCTACATACCTGTCATATCTCACAAGTAGAATGATGAGCTCCTTGAGGGCAGAAGAATCATTTTTTATCTTTGTATCTTCCATGCTTTGCACCTGAGCCCTTAAAAATTTGCTGAATTGAATTGCAGAACTCATTAATACTCCGCTTCAAATCTTACCACTGGTTATTTTTCGGTGGTTTTAGAAATTTTGATAATTCCCAAATTTGTATCTCCTCCAAATTTGTATTTTCATCTGAGTTCTAACTAATATCACCAACAGCCTACTGGGCATTTCCACTACCTCCTCAAATTCAATGTGTCCAAAATCAACTTCATCTTCTTGTTCCTTAAACTGGTACCCCTGCTAACTCCCACTTCTGTCAATATTATCAGTTTCCCATTTATTTATGCTAAAAAAACCTTTGAAGTCACCTTTGACTCATTCCTCTCAAAACTTCTCTATATCAATTGATCACCAAGTTCTAGTAAGTGAGTCAATAAACATTTAAGTACCTACTATGTGCCAGGCACTGTGCTAAGCACTGAGGACACAAAAATTTTTTTGCAAAACACAGTCTCTGCTCTCAAGGTTCACAGTCTAAGAAGGAGAGAAAACATTTAAACGACTGTGTACAAACAAGCTACATACAGGACAAATTTGAAATAACTGGAAGGCATGATCTATATAACCTTTCTTCCAATTGTCTCTTGCATCCATGGCTTCCTCTCCATCACTATCAAACAGGCTTTTGTTACTTCATGTCTGGATTACAACATTATCCTAGCTCCAAACCTTTGACCCCAAACCCTCCTTCATCCAATTCTTCCTACATATTTCTTGCCAGATGACTTTTTCTTTAAACACACCAAATCCCTCATGTCATAACTCTGCTTAAAAACCTTCCACAACTCTCCACTGCCTATTGCATAAAGTCTAAATTGCCCTGTTTGGTTTTCAATTCCCTCCACAATTTGTCAATCTTGTTTCTGACTACTACCCAACACATACCCTCCTCCTCCTCCTCTGTGTACCATTTAGGCCAGTTTGCTCACCATCATAGAAGTACTCACACTTATTCTCCTCTCTCTGTATTTCCTGATCTAACCTATCTCACCTTCAGCTCAGAGAATCCCTTCTTTCATGACATTATCTCCTGAAGTATTTATCTCCTAAAAGAAGCCTCTCCAATCCTCCCAACCTTTAGTGCCATCCCTCCCTAAACTACTTTGTATTTATTCAGTATATACTTACATGTGTACATTTTTTTTCACCCAACAGGTCCTTGAGGGTAGGAACTGCATCATTTTTATCTTTATATCCCCAGGGCCTAGCAGGGTCTGGGATATAGTCAGCATTTAATAAACACTTATTGATTCACTGAGAGTCTTCGAAGGTCTGATCAAGTCTCAGCTCCTCCTTGAAACTTTCCCTGATAACTCTAGCCCTCAAAAATCTTTTCTCTCTGAACTGATACAGCCCGCAGAGACTATACCACATAATTAGGTATTCTATATTATATTATTTACTCATTTGTCCCCTCTGTATTGAGGGGAGAAAGCTAATTAGCCTAGAAACTCCTCACAAGCAGGTATCATATCTTATACTTTTGTTTCTTCCACAGCAACAGAATGGTAAAAGCGAGGATTTATTGAGGAAACTAGGAATGTTAACTTGCACAAAAGAGGCCTCAGGGGAAACAAGATAGTTATGTTCAAGTATCTGAAGGTGTGTTATAACAATGAAGGACCGTATTTGTTCAACTTGGTCCCTCCATCAGCCTTCATAAAGCAGCAGTGTTATCATTCTGGTTGACCTCCTCTGTAGCTAAATAATATTATTCCTAAAATGTGTTGTTCAGAATTAAAGCGAGTACTAGAGATATAGTTTCATCAGGGCATAAGCAGAATAGAATCATCATCTCCTTAGCTCTAGACATTGCTTCTTTTACTGCTAGCTAACTAGGGTCACATTGTCTTTTGTAGTCAACATATCACAATGTTGACACATACTGAACTCACAATCCAGTGAAACTCCTGGACCTTTTTCAAATTACCATCTAGATATGCTTTTCCAATCTTGCATTTGTGAAGTGGATTTTCTGAACTTAGGTTTAATGTTAATCTTTTATATTTGACCTGTGGCAAGGGAGAATTTCTGCAAACCAGGAAGCTGACTTAATGATCTGCCCTATCAAGATTCTTAATCCTGTCTGATATCTAGTATGATAGCATTCTCCCTACATTATGGGTCATCTATAAATTTGATAAGGATGTCATCTATAAGGGGCAGCTAGGTGGCGCAGTGAGTGGAACACAGGCCCTGGAGTCAGGAGGACCTGAGTTCAAATGTGACCTCAGACACTTACCAGCTGTGTGATCTTGGGCAAGTCACCTAACCCCCTATTGCCCTGCCTTCCCCCCTAAAAAAAAAAAAAGAATGTCATCTATATCTAAATTATTGATTAAAAAAAATTCTACACAGTATGGGCCAACAAACACATATCCCTAAGGTACTTTACTGGAGACCACTTAACAAGTGGATGTCAAAGCATGAATAACTATTCTTTGGGTTTAACCATTCACCAGTTTTGAATCTACCTAACTGAGTTTTTATCTAGGCCACATCCCTCCATTTGGTTAATTCTTAGTAAACTATATCTACAGCATTATTCTGTTCTGATAATCTAATAACTGTGTCAAAAAAAAAGAAGCAACATTAGTTTGGTATGACATTTTCATTTCATTTCTTTTTTTTTTGTTTGTTTTGGGCGGGGGCAGGGCAATTGTGGTTAAGTGACTTGCCCAAGGTCACACAGCTAGTAAGTGTGTCAAGTGACTAAGGCCGCATTTGAACTCAGGTCCTCCTGAATCCAGGGCTGGTGCTCTACTCACTGCGCCACCTAGCTGCCCCCTTTTATTTCATTTCTAATGTCTATTGATATATTCTTTTTACATCACATTCATTTCTGAATTTATTTTTCTTCTTCCCCTACTCAGTGAACCACCTCTTATAATAAAGAACTTAAAAGGAAAAAAATATCAGTTTAAGCAAAACTAACCAATTAACCAAGTCTAACAATATGTGCAATAATCCACACCCACAATCCCATTTTGCAAAGAAGGGAGCAGGGTTTGTTTTCTCCTATCTTCTATCTAGGGGCCAACCTAAGTCATTCTAGTTACAGGGCTTGCAGTTTGGGGTTTTGGCTCTATTATATTGTTGTAGTTGTTACATATACTATTTTCTTGGTTTTGCTAACTTTACCCTTCATCAGATCATATAAGTCTATCTAATGTTTCTCTGAATTCTTCATATTCATCATTTCTTATGGCACAGTAATATTTCATTATGTGCATGTACCACATTTTGCTTAGCCATTCCTCAGTTGATAGACATCTCTTTTGTTTTTCATTCTTTGCTACAAGAAGTGCTGCTATAAATATTCTGGTACATCTAGAAGGCTTTATTTCTGCTTTTGACAATTTAGGTTTATGTGCCGAGCAGTGGGACTTCTGAGTCAAAGGCCATGAATACTTTAGGCACTAGCAGTTAGTATTTTACTAGAGACTAGCCCTAGATTTTACTAGCCCTCAAAAGTCTTTCCTCTCTGAACTATACGGCCCGCAAAGACTACACTACCTAATTAGGTATTCTATACTATAATATTTACTTAGCTGGCACAGTGGACAGAGCTCTGGGCCTGAAGTCGGGAAGATCTGAGTTTAAATAAGGCCTCAGACACTTACTAGCTGTGTGATCCTAGCCACATCACTTAACCTCTGTCTGCCTTGGTTTCCTCTTCTGCAAAATGGGGATAATGATAGCATCTACCTCCCAGGGTTGTTGTGAGAATCAAATGAGGTAATATTTGTAAAGCATTTTGTAAACTTTAAAGCACTATTTAAATGCTAGCTATTACTATTAGATGGAGTGTATGGGGTGTTCAGGGACGACTAGCACCTCTGCTATGAGGGCTTGCTGAGCCCTTTTCAGGGCTGCACATCCACCTTTGGCACCCAACTTTCATCTGTGGCTCCAAAAAGCTGTAGCATGCACAGCAGCCACACCCCAATAAAACTGTCTCAACAGATGAACTGAACCAGGTTGAGGGTAACAGGCCTCAAACCCATCAGTGAATTGGGGATGTCTACCTCAAACAAATGAAGACTCCCCCACCCAACCCCGGCGGAATGGGTGAATAAGAACAATTTGTCCCAACGGCCATGAAGGTGGCTCTTGTTATCCAATACATCCTGAGCCACCACGAGTCATCTTGACTTCTGTCCTGCCACTTGTTACTGGACTCCGATGACTCAGGAAGACAGTGAAGTTGATGACTGTGTAACTGTGCCTCACTTAAATCTAGTCCACGAGCAAGTCAAGACATCGCTCACGATGTCATTGGTACTCTTCCAAAAACAAAGGACAAACAACAAAAGCATTATTATGATACCTTAGCCTAATCCTAGCTTGATCTCCAAAATGGCCACACCAAGCCACAGCTCCACCAACAGAGTAACACAGGGGTGTGCCTTGTCTTTCTGCAGCCTCTCCAGCTTTGACTACTTTTGTCATCTGTGCCACTTTCACATCTATGCTTATATTTTAAGTCCTTGATACAAATGTCAGGCAGCATAGGGACAAATGGTATTAGTTAGGATTGAGCTCAAACCTCAGAATTGTTTTGATTTACATTTCTTTTTAATGATTTGGGGCAATCGTTCACATGGCTGTTAATAGTTTGCAATTTTTCTTTTGAGAACTATTCCTATTCCTTGGCCACTTATCCACTATGGAGTAGTTTCAGGACCTAAAGTTTTGTGTCATTTCCCTAAAGATCTTCAATAGGAGACTTATCAAAAACATCTAATACAAATATTTTCCCTCACAATCAAAAGCTTCCCCTCTTATACTAGTTGCACTGGTTTTGTTGCTACAAAAAATTTCAATTTCTTGTAACTGCAAGTATTTAATCTTTCATGATGATACTTATTTCTTGTTTGGCTAAAAACTCTTCCTGGCCACAAGGAAGGTACTGTGAAAGGTACAGGATCTAGTTCTCTTCTCACTATTTTTTAAAGGTGTGACCTTTAATGTTCAAGAGACATGATCTCTTCTGGATGAAGTCATGCAGGCTCTACATAATTATAACTCACTTTGTTAGCTATTCATTAACCATCCTTTTTAATAATAAGAATTTTGCAGGAATCAAAGTCATTGCTATAGTTTGTAGATTCCATTCTCCCTCCTTTTTTGGCACATGTTGCTTCTGCATAGGAGACCCTTCTCAGAAGTAACAATGACATCTAGTATATTTATAGTGATTTAGTGTTTGCAAAATACTTTACGAAGATCTCATTTGATCTTTATAACAACCCTGGGCAGTAGGTGCTATCATTATCCTCATTTTACAATTGAAGAAAGTAAGGCAAACAGAAGTTAAGTAATTTGCTCAGAGTTAAACAGCTAGTAAGTGGCTGAGTCCAGATTTGAACTCAGGCCTTCTTGTCTACAGATCTAGCATTCAATCCACTATGCTTCCTAGCTCACTCCATCCAGCTCTGCTTTGTAAATTCCTACTCATATTTTAAGATCCAATTCAAAGTCAAAATCTTTCATGAAGTCGTTCTTGATATAACCAGTCAGAAATGATCTTTTCATTCTTAATCCAAATAATATTTGCATAATAACTATGTAGTTGTGTATTTGTTCTACATTTATGAGAAGGGTTCATGGAGGAACAGTGAGTAGAGCACAGGCCCTGAAGTCAGGAGGACCTGAGTTCAAATCCAGCCTCAGACACTTGACACTTACTAGCTGTGTGACCTTGGGCAAATCACTTAACCCCAACTGCCCTGCCTTCCCCGCCTCAAAAAAAAAAAAGAGAGAAAGAAGGGTTCATGGTATCATGAATAAAAAGCAAGCTTTGGAGTAAGGAAGACCTAGGTTCAAGCAAGTGTGGTCAATTCTGCTATAATTAGTGTTTCATACACATTAACTTGTTACAGTGCGATAACATTTTGAGCTTAACTCAAATAATTAGTTTTCTTCCTCAAGAAACAGTAAGAATGCACCACTTAATAACTCACAAGCTGCAACCCTTCTGACCGACAATGATGAAATTGCAGGTCCAGACAAAACCAAAACTTATTGTTTAATATTGCATATATATGTTACATTCTTCCTGCTATACTATAAACTCCATGAAGGTAGAAACCATGTTTAATGATTTTTTTATCTCCTCTAGAACTTCACTGTACTTTGTAATCAATCAGTCAACATTTATTGAGCATCTGCTATGTGTGAGGCTGCGGCAGCTAGGTGTTGAAGTGAATAGAGTACCAGGTCTGAAGTTAGCTGTATGACCCTGGACAAGTCACTTAACCCTATTTGCCTCAATTTCTTCATCTGTAAAATGAGCTGGAGAAGTAAACAGCAAACCACTCCAGTATCTTTGCCAAGAAAACCCCAAATGGGGTCACAGAGTCAGACACAACTAAAGAACAACTGAGCTGAACATGTGCCAGGTACTGTACTAAGCACTGGGGATACAAAAAGAGGCAAAAGACAGTCCCTACACTCAAGGGACTTATAATCTAATGAGGGAGACAACGTGCAAACAAATATATACAAAGTAAGGTATATACAGGACAAATAGGAAATAATTAACAGAGAGAAGACACTAGAATTAAGAGGACTTAAGAAAGGCTTCCTGTGAAAGATTTTAGTTGGGACTTAAAGGAAGCCAGGAGGAGGTGGTGAGGAGGGAGAGGATTTCCAGATGGGAGAGAGCCAAAGCAAAGGCCTGGAGCCAAGAGATGGGACTTTCTCGATTGTGCAACAGCAAGCAGGCCAGTGTCACTGGATCCAAGAGTATGTGCTGGGGAATAAGGTATAAGAAGACTTAGAAGGGTGGGAGGGTGCTAGCTTATGAAGGGCTTTGAATGCCAAACAGAGCATTTTGTATTTGATCCTGGAGGTTATAGGGGGCCACTAGAGCTTATTGGGTGGAGATTGGGGAGGGGAGGCGGGGAGGAGGGTGACATGCTCAGACTTGTGTTTTAAGAAAAATCACTGAGACTGGCAGACCCACCAGCAGGCTACTACAATAGCCCAGGTGTGAGGTAATGAGGGCCTACATTAGAGTGGTGTCAGAGTCAGAGGAGATAAGGTGGCATATTCCAGGATGTTGCAAAGGTGATATCAACAGGCCTTGGCAACAGATTGAATGGGGGGTGTTGGGAGAAGGTAGGTTGTATTGAGACTACTATAATGAGACTACTACCACACTTACGTAGCAAGCTTGAGAGACTGGGAAGACGGTATTGCCCTCTAATAGGGAAGGTGTGCTGGGGAAAACATTTAGAGGAAAAGATAATGAATTCTGTTTACTGGAATGTCTACTGGAAATCCAGTTTGGGGTGTCTGAAAAGCAACTGGAGAGGTGAGACTGGAAGTCAGTAGAGACTGGTGCAGGGTAAGTAGATTTGAGAATCATCAGCATAAAGATGGGAATTAAATACGTGAGACCTCATGAGATCACCAAGAGGGGAAAAAAAGGGTGCCCCAGGACAGAACCCTAAGGGATACCTTTGGTTAGAAGGTGTGGTGTAGAAGAGAAACAAGCAAAGGGGACAGAGGAGAAGCAGTCAGATAGGTAGGAGGAGAACCAGGAGAGAGTGGTATCCTAAAAACTGAGAAAACATTCAAGGAAAATGAGGATTGAAAAAAGGCCCTAGGTCGAGTCTGCCAAGTGAGAGATCAGTGGTAACTTTGGAGATGATATTTTTGGATTAAGAAGAGAGTGTGAGGAGAGAGAGTGCAGGCACCTAGGAATTAAATACATGGTTGTTTAATGAATGAATTACATTAGCTTAAAATGACAAAATAAGTAAGTGCCATATAGACAAGTCCAAATTTATGTATGGCAGGCTGCTATTTCTAAGAGAAAGAACCACCTAACCTGTTTCATAAAAACAGGGAACTATTTTTTTATTTATCTAAGGTCTTATGGTCTTCTCTAGATTCTATTAAAAGTGCTTAATCTAAGTAGAATTTATAATTAGTGAGAAATCTAGCTCTTCTCATAATTAGCCAATTTGTTAGTTTTATGTATATATGTCTCTTGCAGCCATTCAGGATGTGAATGGGGGTGGAAAGGAGGATAAAAGTCACAGAGGAGAAAAAAGAATGAAATGAAGACTAGGGGAAAGAAGAAAAGTGACTCCTAGGAGACGAAGGAACTAGAAGAAAAAAAGAGCAGTCCCAAATAGGATGAACAGTCACAAGAAGACAACAAAGAAAGCTCTCTTCCTCCCCAGTCTAACGACAGAGGATAGTATTATATGAGCATAATCAGCTACCACCATCTTTCTCTCCATAATGTGTATCTCCCAGTCCACGGGCCACTTCTGCTTCTTTCTTGGAATTTACATGGTAATGATGCTAAAACTACTATAACTACAGTACAGCCAGTTCTCACGTAACCTAAGTGGAACATTCAGCTGGATTCTGCCATATCTTCAGGGCTCAGCCTGAGCAGCTTCAGTGCTTCCACCCCTAGTTCCCCAGCCTGAGCTCAGCTTTAGTGCCTGAAGCGGAGGACTCTTGGAGGGGCTGGAAGCCAGAGCCTTCTGCCTGAAGGAGTTGAAAATAAAGCAAGACATGTATAACCTATATCAGACTGCTTACCATCTTAGGGAGAGAGGAGGGGACAGGAAGGGAGGGAAGAAAGAATAGATATGGAACACAAAACTTAAAAAAAATCAGCAAATGTTAAAAACTGTTTTTACATGTGATATTTACTTAATGCAAAAGGACTAAGAAACACTGCTGAGGGATACTCAAAAGTTTATTGTATTTTGAAGAGCATATTACAACTTCTCTTCATATTTACAAATAGTAATCAATGTATTTCATGCAAATAACATCCTCTGATTTCGCTGACATTTGGTTTACAACAATTTTGTAATTCTAGATTGAACAATAACTTTTTTTAAAAGGCCCCCAGAATATATATTATCTCTTACCCTTTCCAACTTTTCAGCTACCTTTTGTTTATATTCTTGGAAAGCTTTGCTCAATTCTTCAGCATTATGCATTGCTTCATTCCTTTGCTGTTCAACCCTACAACATAAATATTTGGCTATTGTTAAAGGGTTAAAGAGTATTTAATATCTGAAAGAGACAACTTTCCAAAATATCCTAAACCATTTGCTTTCCAATTTAATAGCCCACAAAAGTGGTTTCAACTTGATTAAAATCTAAAAACTTACAATATTAAACAAAGTGACTATGGTAAAATTAATAACGATTTAAGAATTTAAATATATAAAAGCTAAACCAAATGCAAAAGATTATTCTTTATTAATTGCTAAAAAAAAGGTCAGCAGCGACATTTTGCTATTATAATCTAGACAGGTCCCTCAGAGGCCATCTGGTTCAAACCTCTCATTTTCCAGATGAGAAAGCTGGGGTCAGGGAGGTTAAGGGACTTGCCCGGTGTTACAAAAGTTAAAAGCATCAGAGTTGAAGACATATTCTCTGACTCCAGAGACAGTGTTCTTTCTGTTGAACTACACTAACTCCATTATCAATCCCCAGTACAGTGTGTAATATGAGAAATAGTATACCATGGAACCTGCTTCTCTGAAAAAGTCCCTGGTTTCAGTTTACTTTTGGTTGTTTGGTTATAACAAACATTACAACCCTTGACTTTCTGCATAAAGGTAGGATAAATAATAGGCAATAAAAGTTTATTTATACTAAAGTGTTCTGGATAAGTAAATTCCCCAGATAACCTAAGTTTAAATGTTTAAGAAAGTAAACTGTTTAGTTTCAATGGAAATTATTCTTTAAAATATTACTGCCTTAGTAAACTAAGAACATACCTGTACTTCATAACAAGATGGGTATTCCCTCAACTGACCCATGCCTTTGCATCCTCTACATGTCTTATCCATGTCCTAATGTTAATAATCCTCCACAGAAGACTCAGAGGGTTCACCAAACAGACCAGGGTCCTTTCTCTAAATTTCCTCACACTGTGTAAATACCAAAAATATATGTGGGCTGTCCAATAGTTATCTCTCAATCTTGCTAAACAGATCACCTTAACTTCATTTATGGTTAATATATTTCTTCTTTGATGACATCTGTTATGCTACTTCTACATCTAGCCACTTATTTTACATTTAATGGTCTTATTGTTCAGGAGTGCAAATTTTTATTATTGATTTATTTAGAACATTCATTTAAAAAAAATTCTGTGTTCCAAATTCTCTCCCTCCCTCCTGCCCCTCCTCTGTCAACTGAGAAGGCAAGCAATATAATATCAATTATACACATGACATCATGCAAAACATATTTCCACATTAGCCATGTTGATAAAAAAAAGCAAGTGAAAAAATTATACTTTAATTTGCATTCAAGAATTCATCAGTTCTCTCTCTGGAGTGGATAATAGTTTTCATCATAAGTCTTTCAGAACTGTCTTGGATCACTGTATTAATCAGAGTAGCTAAGTCTTTCACAGTTGATCATCATTACAATATTGTTAGTATGTACAATGATCCCCCAGTTCTGCTTACTTCACTCTGCATAGATTCATATAGGTTATTCTGAAACCATCCCCCTCATCATTTCTTATAGCATAATAATATACTTTTTAAAATTTTACTTTTAGTATTCTTCAAAAAAATTTTTTGAATTCCAAATTTCATCCCTCTCTCCCACTCTTCTCCCATCTATTGGGAAGTCAAGCAATATATTAATTATACATGTGAAGTCATGCAAAACATATTTCCCTATTAGCCATGTTAACACAATAATATACTAAATATAATTCAACTTTTCTTTTGATGTCATGCCATTATGAATAGCCATAGCTGCTACAGAAGTTGTATAACATAGATCTGAATGGATACTGAACCTGAAAATACTATGGAAGTTGATCTCCTGAAAAAATCCCTGATTTCAGCTTACTCCTTCATTATTTGTACTGATTACAAACATTAGAACAGTTGAACTTTTGCATAAAGGTTTAATAAAGGATGCATAACTACACGATCTTCAAAGCAGAAAAACATAACTCTGTTAAAAAAAAGTTTTTACAAATGTGTGTGTATATTTGCGTGTTCATATACCACGTACATTTCCCAATATATTCCTTTTCCCCTTCTACACCCAGAGAGCCATATCTTATTAACAAAGAGAAAAAAAGAGTTCAGTAAAATTAACCAACATACTAAAAAAGTCTGACATATGCAGCATTCCATGTCCATATTCCCTGAACTCTATAAAGGAGCATAAAAATATTTTATGAACAAAAAAGTAAGGAGAGAAAAAGAATTTATATCGTCATTGGAGTATTAACAGAGCACCTGGACAGAGGAAGGAAACAAATGAGGAGTTAGGAAGCAGATCATAAATCTGACACAAAGGCATGATATAGTATTGACAAGTACCAAAAACCTGTTAAGAGTCTTAATGACCATTTCATCCTTTAAAAAACAGAAGTAGTGGGGGCAGAACCAAGAGGGCTGGAAAACAGGGACTTGGTTAAGCTCTCCCCCAAATCCCTCCAAACACCTGTAAAAAATGGCTCTGAACAAATTCTAGAGCTGTGGAAACCATGAAATACTAGAGGGAAACAGGTCTCCAGCCCAGGAGAGCCTGGATGGTTGCTGGGAAGGGTCTATCGCACGGTGTTGGAAGGAGAGCACAGCCCAGCATGGGCCACGCCAGGACAGACCAGACCTGGAATCAGTCGGCCGGAACAGGCCTTAGGGCTATGAATCATTGAGCTGTGGCAGTTACCAGACTTCTCAACCCACAAATGCCAAAGAGCAGGTTAGTTGGAAATTATGGGATCGAGTTTAGAGCAGTCTGGTCCCATCCCTGGGGGTGGTGGAGGTGGTGCAGTGGTGGCGGTGGCAGCAGCAGGAAGCTCCTGAGGCTGCTTCCAGAGCTCCAGTGGCAGCTGCTTCCCGAGTCCCTGGCTCATATAGTGGGAGGATTCTAGCAGCAGATCAGAGCGGGAGTGCAAGGAGCGATTTCTCTTGCTGGTGCCCTGCTTGGATCTGGATTGCATTCCTGGTTGCTGGTTCTTGGGGTCGGGGGGGAGCACTGCTGTGACAGAGCCTGTGGTGATGGTGGAGTAGAAGTAGCTCTGAAAACAGCAGCGCTTGGACCCTAAAGCTTGGGAAAAAGTACTCTGACAAAAAGTTCAAGGGATGGGTGAGCTAGATGGTGCAGTGAGTAAAGCACCAGCCCTGGAGTCAGGAGTTCAAATTCGGCCTCAGACACTTGACACACGTACGAGCTGTGTGACCTTGGGCAAGTCACTTAACTCCAATTGCCGAGCCAAAAAATAAAAGAAACAAACAAACAAAAAAAGCTCAAGGGTCAAGTAGTTGGCTGGGAACATGAATGGGCAGAGAAAACGAACTCAGACTCAAACTCAAGCTCTAGATTCCTTTTTTTTTTTTTTTGCAGGGGGGAAGGCAGGGCAATTGGGGTTAAGTGACTTGCCCAAGGTCATACAGCTAGTAAATGTGTCAAGCATCTGAGGCCGGATTTGAACTCAGGTACTCCTCACTCCAGGGCCATGCTCTACTCACTGCGCCACCTAGCTGCCCCTAGATTCCTTTTTTGATGACAAAGAAGATCAAAACATATAGCCAGAAGAAGTCAACAAAATCAAAGAGCCTACATGAAAAGCCTCCAAGAAAAATATGAATTGGTCTCAGGCCATGGAAGAGCTCAAAAAGGATTTGGAAAAGCAAGTAAGAGGAGTAGAGGAAAAATTGGGAAGAGAAATGAGAGTGATGCAAGAAAACCATGAAAAACAAGTCAATGACTTGCTAAAGGAGACCCAAAAAAATACTGAAGAAAATAACACCTAAAAAATAGACTAACTCAAATGGCAAAAGAGCTCCAAAAGGCCAATTAGGAGGAATTGAAAGGCAGAATTAGCCAATTGGAAAAGGAGGTCCAAAAGACCACTGAAGAAAATACTACAAGTGGAAGCTAGTGACTTGATGAGAAATCAAGATATTATAAAACAGAACCAAAGGAATGAAAAAATGGAAGACAATGTGAAATATCTCATTGGAAAAACCACTGACCTGGAGAATAAATCCAGGAGAGATAATTTAAAAATTATTGGACTACCTGAAAGCCATGATTAAAAAAAGAGCCTAGATATCATCTTTCAAGAAATTATCAAGGAAAACTGCCCTGATATTCTAGAACCAGAGGGTAAAATAGAAATTGAAGGAATCCACCAATCACCTCTTGAAAAAGATCCAAAAAAAGAAAACTCCTAGGAATATTGTCGCCAAATTCCAGAGCTCCCAGATCAAGGAGAAAATATTGCAAGCGGCCAGAAAGAAACAATTTGAATATTGTGGAAACACAATCAGGATAACACAGGATCTAACAGCTTCTACATTAAAGGATCAAAGGGCTTGGAATATGATATATAAGAGGTCAATGGAGCTAGGATTAAAACCAAGAATCGCCTACCCAGCAAAACTGAGTATAATGCTCCAAGGCAAAATATGGATTTTCAATAAAATAGAGGACTTTCAAGCTTTCTCAATGAAAACACCACAGCTGAGCAGAAAATCTGACTTTCAAACACAAGAATCAAGAGAAGCATGAAAAGGTAAACAAGAAAGAGAATTCATAAGGGACTTACTAAAGTTGAACTGTTTTGTTTACATTCATACATGGAAAGATGATGTGTGTAATTCATGAGACCTTTCTCAGTATTAGGGTAGTTGATGGGAATATACATATATATAGACAGAGGGCGAGTTCAATATGAAGGGATGATATCTAAAAAAAAAAAACAAAATTAAGGGATGAGAGAGGAATATATTGAGAGAGGGAGAAAGGGAGAGATAGAAGGGGGTAAATTATCTCACATGAAAGTGGCAAGAAAAAGCAGTTCTGTTGGATGGGAAGAGGGAGCAGGTGAGGGGAAATGAGTGAACCTTGCTCTCATCGGATTTGACTTGAGGGGGGAATAACATACCCACTCAATTGGGCATCTTACTCCACAGGAAAGTAAGAGGAAGGGGATAAAAGAGGGGGGATGATAGAAGGGAGGGCAGATGGGGGAGGAGGTAATCAAAAGCAAACACTTTTGAAAAGGGACAGGGTTCAAGGGAGAAAACTGAATAAAGGGAGATGGGATAGGATGGAAGGAAATATAGTTAGTCTTTCACAACATGAGTATTGTGGAAGTGTTTTACATAATGATGATACATGTGTAACCTATGTTGAATTGCTTGCCTTCCTAGGAAGGGTAGATGGGAAGGGAAGAGGGGAGAGAATTTGGAACTCAAACTTTTAAAAGCAGAGACTCAAAAAAAAAGTTGCTTTTGTATGCAGCTGGGAAACAAGATATATAGGGAATGGGGCATAGAAATCTATTCTGCCCTACAAGAAAATAAGGGGGAAGGGGATCGAGGGGGAGTGGGGTGACGGAAGGGAGGGTTGACTGGGGAAAGAGGCAATCAGAATATATGCCATCTTGGAATGGGGAGAGGTAGAAATGGGGAGAAAATTTGTAACTCAAAATCTTGTGGAAATCAGTGTTGAAAACTAAAATATTAAATAAAAATGATAAAATTAAAAAAAAAATGGAAGTGGTACTAGGGGAAAATGCTACTAATTCTGAATGAGGAACCAAATGCTCAAACTTCATATTGGTTACACAGAAGTTCTAGAAACCACAGAGGAAAATTATCACTCTATCTTCAGATTTGTGACAGTGAGAACAGTAAGGCATAATCTTCTGACATCCATCCTTAGACTTTAGGGGAAAAGACTACAAAGGATTCAGAAAAAGATTAGATGGAATCCCACCGCCTAAGACTCTATAAGGAAAGTTGGCCCAGAAGAGATACGAAACTGTCAAGAATGAAACTCTAAAAATAAACAGAACGTAATTCTGGGGAAAGGTACAGGCATAATAAAGCTAAATTTCAGGGGCAGAGTCAAGATGTTGGAAAGGTAGCATTTTTGTTTTAGCTCACCCAGCACACCTACACAACAACCAAAAAAAACCTGCAAGATCAAATTTTGAATGGGAAAACCAAGGAAAATGTCACAGTGAGTTATATTTCCAAGCCAGTGGTTAATATTTCTTTTTTTTTTCCCAGAGGTTATTAAAGATGACTATTTCATACCTAGCTCCCCTAATCACTTGTTCTGTGTACCACACTGCTTCAGGGTTCAGGGGTGTGTAGCACATCCAAATTGGGTAGGGGGTATCTAAGAGCAAGTGTTGATATTTGGTGAGCCTATGGTTAGCTAGCCACTGGTGGCCATCTGCTTCTAGGATGCTCTGGACTCGATGGGGAGTCACAACTTCTAAAGGCCGGTCTGCTAGAGGTTTAGAAGCTTCCTCAATTGGAATGGCTGTAGCAGGCATGGAGTCTAATTGTTTCGAAAAACAGGCAACTGGCCTGGGGTTAGGTTCAGTGGTTAATATTTCAAACACAAGCTTGGGAAAAGTCAGTAGTCATATTTCCAACCCAAGCTTAGGAAAACAGAGAAATCTGTTGACCTGGGTAGTGATAGGTTGGCAGCAGTGTGCAGCATTATAGCTCTTAGGGACTGAAAGGGGGCCAAGACAGCATGCTAGGGCAGGAAGCACAAGGGCTGAAAGAGAGCCCAGGGGACTCAATAAATAGCACTGGGCACAAGAACTGAAGCCATCTGGTAGGTCTGTCACCTATTACCGAGTTCCAGGTCACAGACCCAGTATAGAGAAGTCTTGAGTGAGCAGGATCTTAGCTGAATAACTGAACACAGAACAAATTCCAGAAACTTTGCTGGGTAGCAACTCAGTTCTAAACTTTAGCCAAGCACATAAGCCTTCAGTGGAATAACCAGGAAAGAAGACCAAGATCAAAGAGGGGGAAACAAGTTTAGATGCTCTGAACCTATAGGCTCTCAGCAGGCTAACAGTGCCTGAGTCCAGCAGCAATCTATATTCAACTATACACAAGCCAACAGACCCAATTTGCAAAGCTCAGATTGAGAGGGAAGTGAACAGTCCTTTCCCCTAGATCACAACACTCTGGAATCATTGATAACTTGCAGGACCCCAGACTGAGATGTGAAAGTAGCAGAAAACAGGACAGAAGATCAGGCCAGATGTTCCCACAACCTCACCCCTATAAGTAAACAGAGCCCAATACTTCCCATAAAGTCCAAAGGTCAGAAATAGGCCAGAAGAATGAGCAAACAAAAAAAGAGAATCAGACAATAAAAAGCTACTGTAGTGGTAAGGAAGCTCAAAACTCAAATACTGTTGTTTATAAGAAACACGCCTGAAACTGAAATTAAACATGGAGTTAAAATAAGGGGCTGGAGCTGTATCTACTATGCTTTAGCTTAAGTAAAAAAAGGCAGAGGTGGCGATCATGATTTCAGACAAAACAAAAGTAAAAATATACCTAATTAAAAGACATAATTAGAGAAACCACATCTTACTAAAAGGTATTACAGACAATGAATTGATATCAATGCTGAACATGTATACATCAAACAGCATAGCATTTAATATTTTAGAAGATAAATGAGCTATAGCAGTGTTTCAACAATCTGGCTAGCAGCTATTGTGGGAGTGAAAGCCCAACAACAAAAACGCTACCAGCACGCTGCAAAAGCACAGGTTCTTTTGATCTGCTTAACTAAGGAAAGCTATGTGAAGGGGTTGACAAGCTTACTTTAATTCAGCATACAAATATCATTCACTTAGTTCAGGGGGAAAGACCAGCACACCCTGAACTTCAGAGCAAAATACAAACAAATTACAAACATCAACAGAAAGACCTTGTCTGATTCAAATCCCAATACAGTTACCAGAGTATAACAAAGTCTCAGCATCCAGGTTACAAGCTGGAGTGCCCTTAGCTACAGCTGCCCGGAGTCTCTGCATCAGCACACCAGCACAAGTGAGAGCCCTTGCGCAAATGGCTCTGTCCTCTCTTCTTATAGGGCTTCAGACGTCATCAAACGTCATCTGAATGACCAGAACTTAGGCTGCTATGATTGGCTCTTGAGTTATCCCCTCCCCTTAGGACCCTGGGAGGTTCACATCCACATAGGTTAGGTTAACACCTAATGGGGTTAGAGCCTGGGGTTTGGCACCTAGTAAGACTCGATGAAATACACTGGATTACTCAAAGCAAACAAAAGCCAAACTCTTCAAGGGCACTTGTTGAACTAAGTGTTAAGAGCCCATTTTGCTTACCAACACAAGGAGGAAACAGATAGTAAAACTATAATAATGAGAGACCTAAATTTACCCCTCTCAGAATTAGACAAATCTAAGCATAAAATAAACATGAAAGAAGTTAAGAAGCTGAAGAGAATTTTAGAAAAGGTAGATATGATAGACTTCTGAAATGGGAATGGTAGTATACCTATTTTTCTCAGCTATACAGGGTACCTACACAAAAAATGATTATGTATGAGGGCATAAAAACCTCATAAACAAATGCAAAAAAGGCAGAAATATTAAATGCATCTTTTCCCGACCATAATGTAGCAAAAATTACATTCAAACATGGGCTTTTAAAGCATAGATTAAAATTCATTAGAAACTAACTTAATCCTAAAAAATGGATGGGTCAAAGAACAAATCACAGAAACAGTCAATAATTTCATTAAAGATAATGACAGTAATGACACAACAGATAAAAATTTGTGGAATGCAGCAACAGCAGTGTTCAGGGGAAAATTTATTATCTCTAAACACTTACAACGATAAAAGACAGAAAGAATAGATTGATGATTTGGATATGCAGCCAAAAAAATTAGAAAACCAACAACTTAAAAATCCTCAATTAAACACCAAAATAGACATCTTGAAAATCAAAGGAGAGAGAAACAAAACTGAAAGTTAAAAAAAAATTGAGGCCAGAGCCGAGATGGAGGCTGGAAAGCTGGGACCTGCTTAAGCTCTCCCCCAGGTCCCTCCAAACATCTATAAAAAATGGCTCTGAACAAATTCTAGAGCTGCAGAACCCACAAAATAGCAGAGGGAAGCAGGGCTCCAGCCCAGGAGAGCCTGGATGGTTGCTGGGAAGGGTCTATTGCATGGAGCTGGGAGAGGAGCTGAGCAGAGCCCAGCATGGGCTGTGCCAGGACCAACCAGACCAGAAGCAGGGCAGAACAGGTGGTAGGGCCCTGAATCACTGAGCTGTGGCAGTTATCAGACTTCTCAACCCACAAATGCCAAAGACAACAGAGAAGGTTAGTGGGAAAAGCTGCTGGGACAGAGTGAAAAGAGTTCGAGGTTGGCCACTGCCAACTTTTCACTCAGTGAAAAGACCAGAGCTGAGCAGAAAATCTGACTTTCAAATACAAGAATCAAGAGAAGCATGAAAAGGTCAACAAGAAAGAGAAATCATAAGGGACTTACTAAAGTTGAACTGTTTTGTTTACAATCATACATGGAAAGATGATGTGAGTAATTCATGAGACCTTTCTCAGTATTAGGGTAGCTGAAGGGCACAGGGTGAGTTGAATATGAAGGGATGATATCTAAGAAAAATAAAATTAAGGGATGAGAGAGGAATATATTGAGAGAGGGAGAAAGGGAGAGATAGAAGGGGGTAAATTATCTCACATAAAAGTGGCAAGAAAAAGCAGTTCTGTTGGAATGGAAGAGGGGGCAGGTGAGGGGGAAGGAGTAAATCTCGCTCTTATCAGATTTGACTTGAGGAGGGAATAACATACACACTCAATTGGGTATCTTACCCCACAGGAAAGAAGAAGGAAGAAGATAAAAAGAGGGAGATGACAGAAGGCAGGACAGATAGGGAGAGGAAGTAATCAAAAGCAAACACTTGAAAAGGGACAGGGTCAAGGGAGAAAAGTTGAATAAAGGGGGACTGGACAGAAGGGAGCAAAATATAGTTAGTCTTTCACAACACGAGCATTGTAGAAGTGTTTCGCATAATGATACACATATAACCTATGTTGAATTGCTTGCCTTCTCAGGGAGGGTGGGTGGGGAGGGAAGAGGGGAGAGAATTTGGAACTCAAAGTTTTAAAAGCAGATGTTCAAAAAAAAAAGTTGTTTTTGCATGCAACTGGGAAACAAGATATACAGGCAGTGGGGCATAGAAATCTACCTTGCCCTACAAGAAAGTAAGGGAAAAGGGGATGGGAGGGAGTGGGGTGACAGGAGGGAAGGCTGACTAGGGAACGGGGCAATCAGAATATATGCCATCTTGGAGTGGGGGGGAAGGGTAGAAATGGGGAGAAAAAAATTTGTAATTCAAAATCTTGTGGAAATCACTGTGGAAAACTAAAAACATTAAATAAATAATAAAATATAAATTAAAAAGAAAAAAATTGAATGAATAAAACCAGGAGGTGTTTACAAAAAAAAAGACAAAATAGATAAACCATTGGCTAACTTGATTTATAAAACTTAAGAAGAAAATAAAATTACCAGTATCAAAAATAAAAAAGAAGAATTCAAAACCAATGAAGATGAAATAAAAACAATGATTGGGAGCGATTTTGCCCAACTATATATGCCAATAACACTGACAATCTTAATAAAATTGGATGAATATTTACAAAAATATAAATTGCTCATATTAACAAGAAATAGAATGCTTAAATAACCCTATCTTAGAAAAGAAAATTGAATAAATCATAATTGAACTCCTTAACCAAAAAACAAAAACAAAACCTAAACCCCTAGGATTAGATGGATCTATAAGCAAATTCTAGCAAACATTTAAGCAACAGTTAATTCCAATACTACATAAACTGAAAAAGATAGGTTAAGAAGGAGGACTGCCAAATTCCTTCTATGACCCAAATAGAGTATTGATACTTAAAGAAGAGAGAGCGGAAACAGAAAGAGAAAACTATAAACCAATTTCTCTACTGAATATTGATACAAAAATTTTAAATAAAACACCAGCAAGGAGAATGCAGCAATATATCACAAAGATCATATGCTATGACCAAGCTTGGATTTATAACAAGAATGGTTCAATATTATCTTGGTCCAATATTAGGAAAACTATAAGCATTAATGATCACATAAATAACAAAACCAAGAAAAATCATGATTATTTCAATAGATGAAGAAAAAGCTTTTGATAAAATACAATACCCATTTCTGTTAAAACACTAGAAAATTTAGGAATAAATGGAGCTTTCCTTAAAATGATAAGTATTACCCATTTAAAACCAAGAGCAAGCTGTATTTATAATGTGGATAGGCTAGAAACTTTTCCAATAAGACTGAAGCAAGGATGTTCATTATCACCACTATTATTCAATATTGAATAATAATGCTAGAAATGTTAGCTATTGTAATGAGACAAGGAAAAGAAACTGAAGGGATAAACATATGTAAGGAAGAAGCAAAATTATCACTTTTTGCAGATGACATAGCACTGGAATTGGTTCAAACAGGGAAGAGTATATCTACAGATCTCTCTCTATATATATGTATTCCCATGCATATACATACACACACACACACACACACACACACACACACACACCACACACACACATATACACACACAAATACACACACACACATTCAGTTGGGTATAGAACGTTATCTTACACAGAGGGAAGTAGGAGAGGAAGGGGATTAGAGAAAGGAAGGGGAAGTGATAAAAGAGAAGACAGATCAACGGAGGCAGTGGTCAGAAGCAAAACAGACTTTTGAGGAGGGACAGGGTTAAAAAAAGAGAGAGAAGTATAAACAGAAGAAAACAGAATGGAGGGAAGTGCATAGTTAGAAATAATAACTGTGAATGTGAATGTGATGAACTCACCCATAAAACAGAAGCAGACAAGAGAATGGATTAGAAACTAGAATCCAACAATATATTGTTTAAAAGAGACACACCTGAAACAGAAAGACACTCACACAGAGTTAAAATAAGGAGCTGGAGCAGAATCTATTATGCTTCAGCTAAACTAAAAAAGACTGGGGTAGCAATTATGATCTCAGACAAAGAAAAAGCAAAAATAGCCCTAATTAAAAGAGATAATCAATTTTGATAAAAGGTACCATAGACAATGAAGTAATAACATCAAAAAATTTTACAGGTAAAAGCCTCATTTTTCAAATAAATATGGAACTAAGTCAAATTTATAAACACAAGAGCCACTCCCCAATTGATAAATAGCCAAGGGATGTGAACAGGCAGTTTTCAGAAGCAGAAATCAAAGGTATCTATATAGTCATATGAAAAAATGCTCTAAATCCCTATTGATCAGAGAAATGCAAATTAAAACAGCTCTGAGGTACCACCTCACATTTATCGGAAATGACAAATGCTAGAGGGGATGAGGGAAAATAATTAATGAAAATATGGAAAAATAATTAATGAACTTCTGGTGGAGTTGTGAACTAGTCCAACCATTCTAGAGGAAAATTTGGAACTATGCCCAAAGGGTTAAAAAACTGTACATATTATTTGACCCAGGAATACTACTACTAGGTCTATATATCCCAAAGAGATCAAAGAAAAAGGAAAAAGACTTTTTTGTACAAAAATATTTGTAGCAGCTCTTTTTGTGGTGGCGAAGAATTGGGAATTATGGGGATGCACATCAACTGGGAAACAGCTGAACAAGTTGTAGTATATCATTAGAATGGAACACTATTGTGCTATAAGAAATGACAAAGAAGGATGGTTTCAGAAAAATTTGGGAAGACATATGAACTCATGCAAAGTGAAGTGAGTAGAAACAGATCACTGTGCACAGTACTAGCAATACTGTAATGATGATCAACTGTGAAAGACTTAGCTACTCTGATCAATACAATGATTCAAGACAATTTAGAAGGGCTCATGATGAGAACTGTTGTCTGCCTCCACAGAGAGAACTTAGGAACTGAGTACAAACTAAGGATAATTTTCTCACTTTATTTTTCTTGCTCTTTTTTTTTGCAACATAGCTAATATGGACATATGTTTTCATGATTTCACATGTATAATAGATATCATATTGCCTACCTTCTGAATGAGTGGGAGAGGGGCTGGAAGGAGGGAGAGAATTTGAAACTCAAAATTTTAAAAGAAATGTTAAAAATAACTAACTTTAAAAAAATTAATAGAGGGGGGCGGAGCCAAGATGGCAGCTGGTAAGCAGGGAATAGTGTGAGCTCCGTACCGAGACCCTCCAAAAACTTATAAAAAATGGCTCTGAACCAATTCTAGAACGGCAGAACCCACAAAACAGCAGAGGGATGCAGGGCTCCAGCCCAGGACAGCCCGGATGGTCTCTGGGTGAGGTCTATCCCACACGGAGCTGGGAGCTGGGAACGGAGTGGAGCAGAGCCCAGCCTGAGCGGCGTGGACCATCCAGACCAGAAGCCGGGTGGAGGGGGCCCTAGCGCCCTGATTCAGTGAGCTGCGGCAGTTATGAGACTTCTCAACCCACAAACACTAAAGACTGCAGAGAAGGTTAGTGGGAAAAGCTGCGGGAGTGGAAGGAGTTCGCGGTTCGGCTTCCAGCCCCGGGGGCAGTGGAGGTGGGGCAGCTACAGCTGTTGTTACTTCCGGCTCCAGGCCCACCTGGTGGGAGGAATTAAGTGGCGGATCAGAGCAGGAGAGCACAGCCTGCTAAAGATCTGAGCCCAGTTCAGGTTGGGGGTTCTTGGGGAAGAAGCAGTGCTGGTGTGGCAGAGCTGGGACCTCCCCCCCAAACATGGAACATAGAACTCTCTAGTCTACAAGCAGTCATACCCCACTGAAAAACTCAAGGGTCAAGTTAGTTGGCTGGGAATATGGCCAGGCAGCGAAAACGCACCAAGATTCAGTCTCAGACTTTGCATTCTTTCTTTGCTGACAAAGAAGACCAAAACATACAGACAGAAGAAATTAATAAAGTCAAAGAACCTACAACAGAAACCTCCAAGAAAAACATGAACTGGTCCCAGGCCATGGAAGAGCTCAAAAAGGTGTTGGAAAAGCAAGTTAGAGAAGTAGAGGAAAAATTGGGAAGAGAAATGAGAAGGATGCGAGAAAACCATGAAAAACAGGTCAATGACTTGCTAAAGGAGACCCAAAAAAATACTGAAAAATACACTGAAGAAAACAACATCTTAAAAAACAGATTAACTCAAATGGCAAAAGAGCTCCAAAAAGCCAATGAGGAGAAGAATGCCTTGAAAGGCAGAATTAGCCAAATGGAAAAGGAGGTCCAAAAGACCACTGAAGAAAATACTACTTTAAAAATTAGATTGGAGCAAGTGGAAGCTAGTGACTTTATGAGAAACCAGGATATTATAAAACAGAACCAAAGGAATGAAAAAATGGAAGACAATGTGAAATATCTCCTTGGAAAAACCACTGACCTGGAAAATAGATCCAGGAGAGATAATTTAAAAATAATTGGACTACCTGAAAGCCATGATCAAAAAAAGAGCCTAGATATCATCTTTCAAGAAATTATGAAGGAGAACTGCCCTGATATTCTAGAGGCACGGGGCAAAATAGAAATTGAAAGAATCCATCGATCGCCTCCTCAAATAGATCCAAAAAAGAAATCTCCTAGGAATATTGTCGCCAAATTCCAGAGCTCCCAGATAAGGAGAAAATACTGCAAGCAGCCAGAAAGAAACAATTTGAGTATTGTGGAAACCCAATCAGAATAACCCAGGATCTGGCAGCTTCTACATTAAGAGATCGAAGGGCTTGGAATGCAATATTCCAGAGGTCAATGGAGCTAGGATTAAAACCTCGAATCACCTACCCAGCAAAACTGAGTATCATGCTCCAAGGCAAAATATGGATTTTCAATAAAATAGAGGACTTTCAAGCTTTCTCAGTGAAAAGACCAGAACTGAATAGAAAATTTGACTTTCAAACATAAGAATCAAGAGAAGCATGAAAAGGTAATCAAGAAACAGAAATTACAAGGGACTTACTAAAGTTGAACTGTTTTGTTTACATTCCTACATGGAAAGAGGACATGGATGATTCATGAGACCTCAGTATTAGGGTAGCTGAAGGGAATATGCATATATATATATGTTTATGTATATATATAAGTGAATGTGTATGTATGTATATATCTATGTGTATATATATGTGTGACACAGGGTGAGTTGAAGATGAAGGGAAGATATCTAAAAGAAATAAAATGAAATTAAGGGAGGAGAGAGCATCATACTGAGAGAGGGAGATAGGGAGAGATAGAATGGGGTGGATTATCTCACATAAAGGTGGCAAGAGGAAGCAGTTCTGTGGGAGGAGGGGAGAGGGCAGGTGAGGGGGGAACGAGTGAACCTTGCTCTCATCAGATTTGGCCTGAGGAGGGAATACCATACATACTCAGTTGTGTATCTTACCCCACAGGAAAGAAGAGGGAGGAAGAAAAAAAAAATAAAAGGGGGGGGGGGGATGATGGAGAGGAGCGCAGATGGGGGTGGAGGTAGTCAAAAACAAACACTTTGGAAAGGGGACAGGGTCAAGGGAGAAAATTCAATAAAGCGGGATGGGTTGGAAAGGAGCAAAATGTAGTTAGTCTTTCACAACATGAGTATTATGGAAGGGTTATACATAATGATACACATGTGGCCTAAATTGAATTGCTCGACTTCTTAAGGAGGGTGGGTGGGAAGGGAAGAAGGGAGAGAATTTGGAACTCAAAGTTTTAAAATCAGATGTTCAAAAACAAACAAAAAAAAGTTTTTGCATGCAATTAAAAAATAAGATACACAGGCAATGGGGCGTAGAAATTTATCTTGCCCTACAAGAAAGGAAGGGAAAAGGAGATGAGAGGGGAGGGGGGTGATAGAGGGGAGGGCTGACTGGGGAACAGGGCAACCAGAATATACGCCATCTTGGAGTGGGGGGGGGGGTAGAAATGGGGAGAAAATTTGTAATTCAAACTATTGTGAAAATCAATGCTGAAAACTAAATATGTCAAATAAATAAATTTAAATTAAAAATGTAAAAAAAAAAAAACATGTTCAAAAACAAAAAAAAAAGTTTTTGCATGCAACTAAAAAATAAGATACACAGGCAACTGGGGTGTAGAAATTTATCTTGCCCTACAAGAAAGGAAGGGAAAAGGGGATGAGAGGGGAGGGGGGTGATAGAGGGGAGGGCTGACGGGGGAACAGGGCAACCAGAATATATGCCATCTTGGAGTGGGGGGGAGGGTAGAAATGGGGAGAAAATTTGTAATTCAAACTGTTGTGAAAATCAATGCTGAAAACCAAATATGTTAAATAAATAAATTTAAATTAAAAAAAAGAAAGTAAAAAAAATAAATATAATGAATTAAGTTTTTTTTAAAGGACTAGAAAGGTGGGGGTGGCGTGAGATTAGGTTATTAAAGACTCTGCATGCCAAAGGGTTTTGTATTTGATCCTACAGGAGACAGGGAGCCACGGGAGTTTATTGAATGTGGTGACATAATCAGATCTGCACTTTAGAAAAGTCACTTGAGTAGCTGAATGGAGTATAATGTGAAATGGAGAGAGACGTAAAGTAGACTATTTCAGCGGTCGAGGAGTTAGATGATAAGAGTCTGTACCATTAATAAGCTCATGTTAACTATGAGAGGGTCGTCTATCTCTAATCAAGTATTCTTAGCCTTCTATCATTCAACATTTTTATCAATGACTTGGATTAAGGCTCAAATTACATGTTTATTAAATTTGCAGATGATATGGAACAGAGGGAAAGCTAATACACTGGATAAAAGTCTACCTGGTGGCCATTCACTGAGCAAGCATTTATTAAGTATAGAAATATATGTCTTTGCAAACAATCCCTTGTAAGGATTTTTTTAAAAAGCTTTTTTAAATTGTTTGTACTTTTTTCCGCCAATGGAAGCAGAGATAAGGAGCAGATGACCATGTATAGTGGGAAAGAAATCAATACTATTTTAAGCATATTTATAATGTTCCATTCATTATCCTTCTATCTTGGGGAAAGCACATGTAAAAGAAGAATGGAATAGCCTCTTGTGTAAAGTAGTTGCTAGATCCTTGCTTCCCCAGCTACCTAACTTGACTAGAATGGCTGAAAAATTTTAAAAGGCCATAGAATTACAAAGTGGAAAGTGTGGCTTAAGAGACCTTGCAGGCTTTGAAGTAAGGAGGCCTTTGGGCTCAAATTCTGTCTTTGATACTTTGTGACCATGGACAAGTTACTTAAACTTTATAAGTCAGTTTCCTCATCTATAAAATTGGGTGATAATACCCCATAAGTTTTTGTGAGGTTCAAATGAGATAATATATGGAAAGCACTTTGTAAACTTTCAAATGCACAAATAAATGTCAATTGTTATTATTTATTATCCCATGAGTAAACAATATTATTATTCCATGACCGGGAATAAGAGGCAAATGGAGACCTGAAGTAGTACACTTGTGAAAATCTCACAAGAAAATGGATGGTATGTCTGTTTTTGATCTCTAAAATTAACAGTACAGAGAAATTGGAGATACTTCAGGAAAGAAAGGGAAGAAATCTTGTCAGGGTCTCTTGCCATGAATGGGAGGAAGGGCAAGCTAGTTTGTCAGTCCCAGAACTGCCAGAAGGCAGAAAACTATCTTCATCCACTAGATCTTCTAGAGATGACATTTGTTTCCTTTTTTCTAACTTAGGTTCTGTATATACAGAACTAGCTTCTGTATATCAAGCAGAAATTATATGTGATGTTATCATATACTGGGGCTGTCGAAAATACAGCCTGCAGGCCTCATGGGGCCCACAGTGCGATTTTATACAGCCCGCCTGTGAGTTTTAATTTTCATGAGTGAAAAAATAAAATAATAATTTGCATGGAATGTGTATTAGATTTTTTGATTCCATCACTAATAAATAATCTCGTTGATGTTAATTTTCTTTGGTGTTTTTAAGCAGTATTATGGATGGAACATGTTGCACAGAATCCTCAATAGATCTGTGGGATACGTTCTGTCTGTAGCTCTATGATCAATTTCACCCAGTGAATAAGTATCATATGCCAACTACGCAAGACACCATGTCAGGCACTAGACAAAAGGGAAGTGAAACAGTTCCAGCTTATGTTCTACAGTGGGAGACAGATGTACATACATGGGCACACACAAAGCAGATGAAGGCATTTTGGGGCAGGGAAGACGCTATAGCTGGGGAGGTCAGGCTGAGTTTTAAAGGAAACTAAGAAGAGAAAAGAAGGCAAGCTGTAAACCAGGCACAAAGGTAAACAACATAAAAGTAGCTATGTGGGAGGAGGAGGAAGGTCAGTTTAGGTGGAGGATTAGAGTGTGTGCAGAGATTAATGGGTATGAAGACAAAGGAAAACCGGAACCAGATGGGGAAGGGCTTTGAGTGTCAAACAGAACACTTGTATGTGATCCTAGAAGGGATGAGGAGCCACTGGAGCTCACTGAGTAGGAAAGTGACATGGTCAACAGAATCAAAATTGCTTCAAACACCCTAACTTCCGAGGTCCTCAACTTACTCATTTTCCACAACCTATTGTGTGAGGTAGTGAGAGAATAAAGTGTGAAGACTTCACAGGGTATATGTGTGTATATACATAAATATATATATATTATTATTAATGTTTGAGAATCAATATTTAGAGAAAAGGGAAATGGGATAAATTTGAGTCTGTGGGAATCTGATTATTTAGCCTTTAGGAATGTCTTTCTCCCCCTTCTTTAGATTTACAGATGTTGCCTCAGCTGTGAATGGAATACAAGATTGTGAAAGCTTCCCTATGAATAACTCAGGCAAAGTGATACTCAAATAGTACAAATTTAGTTAGGATGTGGACCTCATTAGGCCTAAGTTTCGTTTTCCTGTAAATCATACGATTTCGGGGAAATCAGGTGGTATTCCCCTCTCCCCCTCCCCTAGCCTACTCACAAACTGCCATCCTAACATTAAAGTTTCCCTATAAGGTAATTCTGTAGTTTCTGTGCTGGTACTGGGTAAAACTTATTCCTGGTTAGATTGTGAGGCCATCTGTCCCCGCAAATGGGGACAGAGGTCCAACCTCTGGGGTGGGATTTCTTAGAATTGTTTGTACAAGGATATATATCCCCTTGCTTGCCTTCTCCCCCTTGCCTCTCTTCACTACTATCTCCACCCTGGTAGTGGGAGATGCCCAATTCTCGCGAGACTTGATCAAATAAAGCTTCTGTTTTGTTTCTACCTTGAGAAAGCCGAGACACCTCTGTTTTTTTATTTGAGTCAGTGGTCTGTTGACCCACACACTATTCATCCACTCCACCTCAGCCCCACAAAGACATGGTCATACCTTTGATCTTGCCATCACCTACAAATTCACCACTTTCATGTTGATGGATTCTCAAATTCCTTTATCTGATTATAATCTGTAGTCATTTTACATCTTTCTCTGCCTTACAACCCCAAACCCTGTTCTTCATCTTCATTGTGAACTCCAATTCCCTCAAAACCTTTATTCTTTCCCAGGTCATCATCCCTTCATGGACAGTCTCTTCCCTTCCCCATCTTGACCTGCTTGATGAGCCAGTTCAACTCTACACTGTCTTCTTCTCTTCTGACCCTTGGCCCTGAGAGCCAATCTTGCCCTGCCAAGCTCCAGTCTTGGATTATTGCAAACATCCACTGCCCTTCCTCCTACACACATCCAGCTGAATCAAGCTGGAAAAAATTGTGAAACTGTGCTAACTGAATCTTCTATACAGAGATGAAGTTCTCAACATCAAATGTAAAAATAAAATGCTGACATTAAAGAATTCTCATTAAAATATTTTTAGCTAGTTGATTTCAGAATTCCTATTTAAATTACTCACCTGTTAGAAACACGTAATTATAAATCTAAATAGATAAGGCATTCATTCATCCTTAATATTTGCTAGAACTAAAAATGATTTCGTTTTAAAAATACCTCTTTCCTTGTTTACTTTGTTCAATCAAATCCAATTTCAACTCTGAACATTTTTCTTTCAAATTCTGTAAACTTTGTTCCTTTTCAATCACTGTTTTCTGGCTCTGTTCTAATTTATCTTCCGCTTCCCTATGAAAAGAAATGAGCATGAGGTTTTAAGACAATAAGGAAAAGATGAGTTATTTTAGAATTCTGGTATTTTGTATACATTAACTTAAATAGAGAATATAAGATTATCTCCAAAAACACTGCAAAGAGAAAAATCTGAATCTGCTATCTTTCGAATTATTTTCTTATTGACTGCTTAATGAGTCAGCATATATCCCTCAAGTTTCAAAATTCAATCCATCAATAAATATTTTAAATGAAAAGTAACATGGTAATCATTATGGCAATGGTTCCCTGAAGCTTTAATGACTCCCGAGATAGCAATTATTAGTATGCATTAGTATGCAGTGATTAAGAAAATACATGACAAAAAGCTACCATGAATTTTATTAAGTTTATATTTTATTAAATACAAAAGCATCTACACAAGTTTTGAAAACAGTAATATGTTTATATTTTGTGATTTTATCAGTAATATTTATATTTAGATACAGACAATCATTTTATAGGCTGCTGTGTTTGGGCTTCACAGGTATGTTTAAACTTCACAAGTCTGACATGTAGCACAGAAAGCAAGGTTCAGATAATATTTTCATAAACTTAATATCCATTTAATTCAAGGCAAAACAAATTATTTTGAGATAGTGCAGTAGATAGCACATTGGAAGACCTCAGGAAGACCTGAGTTCAAATCCAACCTCAAGCACTTACTGTGTCACCTGAGTAAGTCATTTAGCCTATCTGCCTCAGTTTTCCCATCTATATAGAAGGGATAATAATAGCACATACCTCCCAGGGTTGTTGTGAGGATAAAATGAGATATTTGTAAGGTATTTTGCAAATCATAAAGTACTATATAAACAGTAACTATTTATAAATAGCTATTTATAGTAGCCAGTACTTAAGCTCAGTAAGTACAAGGTACTGAGAATCACAAACTCACCATCTGCAACTAAATATTAACCACACTGATATTTAGTTTTTCTAGAGGGTCAGGAATTTGTTTCCTAGTCTTTCCTGCTGTGTTCATTAGCCAGATTTTGGTGCTTACTCATATGATAAAAGTTGGGAAATAGGTTATCATATGAACTAGAATGGGTTCTGGAGGCTGGTAAGTAAAGTAAAGGAGCAAACACCACCTATCCAGTTCAGCTTCATTCACTCACATGTCCTCTCACCACCTGGACCCCTACAATGAACACAGCTCCTGGAATAGTAAAATAAAGACACCTTGCCCAGAGGTCCCTTTATCCAAGGCATTATACCACTTTCTTCTCAAGGCAAATAACTGCCCTTCCCCATCAAGGGGACCTAGGAAGAGAGAAGGCAAGTGGCCTCAGGTCAAAGAATCTACATTGTTCCTCCTTGTACCCCAACAGGGGCCAAGAGGGTTTGAGGTATGTAGTAGAGGCTCAAGGAATATCAGCTGACTGAATAAAGGAATGACAGCAGCAAACATACAGTGGAAATTGAAAGTTACAAAGAAGGAGCTTTGACAACTCAGTCAATTAGGGTCACAATATATGATTGCCTTTCTTCACTTTATTCAAATATCACTAACATTTTAATAGGAAGAAAAGTACAGTAGAAAGAACAAAGTCCACCTCTTCTAGTAATCTTTGTGACTTTGGGCAAGTCCCTTAGCCTCTCTGAGCTTCAGTCTCTTCTCCCATAAAATCAGGGTTATCACTTCTGAGGTCCCCTTTCACCTATGATCTTGGGATTTTAAGCACTTTGTTTTCAACTTACCCAGGAAGGACTGACTGTATTGTTTTAAAGCAGATAAGAAAATTAACTAGTTCAAACTTTAGTTAGAAGGTATAAACTATGCAACAGGTTTAGTCTTTTTTTTTTAGCTCAATTACTACATTTTGTCACATGGACTAATAATAGTATTCAATTAACTCTTTGTGGAAGGGATTAACTCTTTACAATTAATTTGAATTACACCTGGAGCACAGGATTTGTTTTCAACTACCGCTAATTATATCGCCTTTGCCCACTTACCCTGCATTAAACCTACAGCCTTAGCTTAGGCTACAAGAGAAAATCTCCTTTTTCAAATGAAACGTCTACTTCCTCAGCTGAAAACCCATTTTTCATCAAAGATAGGAAAACACTAATTTACAGTTGCTTCCCACAGCCCCCACACAAGTGAAAACCACAAGAACATCAAACTTAGGAAAGCAAAATCTATTGAGAATGATAACTGCTTCACTTCTAAACGGCACAGGTCTATAACCAGAAACTAGGAGATGAGCAACAGGAGCAGTTGTTTAACTGCCTCTCAAGTTGTCACATACACATTCACTATTTTATGTGAAAACATCATAAATTTCCAGACTCTCTGGCACAAAAAGTATACGCTCCAGTTTTTTTTTAATCTAGGGATTACACATGTTCCCCACGATGAAGTGTCTTTTTTTTAATATTAGTATATTTAGTAAATGTTTACTGAACTTTATGCACATAGGTTTTCTAATCCCTACAACTCACAGGCCACTTTGATGGAATCTAGCCACTGCCCCTAACCCCAATATCTCAACCTCCTCATATGCCTCACTGGCTCACTAGAACAGCAGGCGTGTCAACCACATTTGTCAAGTCTCAAACAGACCCACAACAGCCAGCCAATCATAAAGCAGCATCAACACGACATAGAGTAGGATGTTTGACCACTAAATGAGAGCTTAAGTGGACATCTTCAAAGTAACAACAAAGAACAGTCCTAAGATGAACTTATGATGTAGAGAGGCTTACTATAATATCATTATCATATATTAATGCCCCCCATGGGCTTTTCTGTACACATTCTGGGTAACTGCGTGAGCGGTTCCACCAAGGCTAGGACCCCTCCCATAGCAACAAACTCCTCCCATATTTTAATATTCATATATTCTGTAATGATGTAATTTTATCTTTCGCTTTATAAAAATCCCTGTCTTGCTTTAATAAGCTGCTAGTTCCCTCTTAGAGCCCAGCCCACTTTCTAAGAAATGTAATTCTCAATAAATGCCTTTGCTTGGGTTGGAGATGGTCTGAGTCTGTGAATTCTTTTGAGGTGACCCCTCAATACACTTTGCAACCTCACCCAGATGCCACCCAGCTTCTTCAAACTCCATTTATCTGATCTCATCTTCTTCCCTTTTAGTCTCTGATTCCTCTCTATTAGAGAATTAAGTAAGATTAAGGCAAGATAAGAAGAGTAAGAAGTCTCAAAACATCCCATTTGAGGTTTGGTATTTTGCCAGTGAAGATTAGTATTCTTTATTATGTGATGGTACAAAATGTGGCAAAAATAAGATACAGAATTTAATATATACCATATATCTCTAATTATTAGAAACTTGTACATTTTAATGAAGTGGTACAAGATGCAAATATATTATCACACAGACAAAACACATTATAATGGAAAGGAAGGCTCTGAAGATTGGATTCAGTGAACATTGGGCACTGTTTCTAAAAAAACTGACCATTAAGAATGTACTAAGGGGCAGCTAGGTGGCGCAGTGAGTAGAGCACTGGCCTTGAAGTCAGGAGGACCTGAGTTCAAATCCAGCCTCAGACACTTGACGCACTTACTAGCCATGTGACCTTGGGCAAGTCACTTAACCCCAACTGCCCTGCTTTAAAAAAAAATTAAAAAAAAAAAAAGAATGTACTAGAAAAAACAGAATTTGACAAGGTCATACATTTAAGAAAGATAATAATGTAGAATGTTTCTTATTTTCTACCTCAAAACTTTATCTTGGGCTGAAACTTCTGCTTCCAAATTTATAATCTGTTCTTCTAATATTGGGATGCTAAAGGACTGTGACTGAGTACTTTCAAGAATGCAAATCTGAAATTTAAAAAAAAAAGCAACATATTTAGTCTCTCTGAGCCTTAGTTTCCTCATCTGTAAAATGAGACTGAGTTAGATCAGGTCTCCATAGCCCCTCCCTCACTTCCACCACCCTGATGATCAGTTATAGAACTGATAAATGCAATAAGTTTTAGGGTAACCACCAACTTCTTTCCTTTAAGGACCTAAGTATCAAAAGAAACAACCCTGTTCTCTCCCCCCACCCATTAACCTAAAGGTCATATTTACTTACCAGTAATCTCAATACTTCAAGGATCTCCAATCATCTGGGGAGAGATTGTGGGGGGTAGGAGTACACACTGAGAAAGGGGAGTCAACTTTCCATTTCCCCAAAGGATACGATGCCAACCATTGTCCTACTCTAAAAAGCTCTAATTGGTATAATATAATTGCTATAAATAAAATTTATCAAGGAGCAAGCAATACTAAACCAAACACAAGAATAACATTTTTCCTTTAACTGGGAAATGTAAAAAATGCCAAGTTAGTTACCTTTTGCCCTAAACATAAGGATTTAACATATTAAGATACATACTTTTGTTCTTGATTGTGTCAATTCAAAATGGAGAGATTCTATTTTATTCATTAGGGTATGATTCTGAGAGATCAAAGAAGCATTATGTTGCCGAAGTTTATTCAGTTTCTCCCGAAGGCCTTTATTTTCCTGATCCACACTTGTGTTATTGATAGAAGATACAACATAAGACTAGAGAGCAAGAAAGAAAGTCATCTATTTTGAATCATCTTACTTTAAAAAATCAAAGTCATTATACATTATAAATGAGAAATAAAGATTAACAACAGTTTTGTCAGTCAATGAGTGCTAACCATTTATTTACAAATATGTCTGAAAATGAAGAGTCAGTCTAGGTAGATTTACCATTTCAAATTAAATGAATTAATAAATATGAGCTAGATAAGGCATTTAACTAGGGGAATATGTGACAGTCTCCTGAATCCTGAGGAATAGAAGAAAGAGTACTAGATATGGTTCTTGGTGCTGTTCACTACCTGTGTGCAGCCTTGGCTAAATTGCTTAACCTCTTTGTTCCTTAGTTTCGTTATATGTAAATTAAGAGCATTGGACTAATTTTCATTTCTGATGTGACTTCCAGTCTTAAATCCTGTGATCCTTCATAGCATTCGTAGGAACTTAGGTTGTAAACAAAGTTACTTCTATCTTCTGGCTTGAATCAGTTCATTAAACGATCCATGCATATTTCTTAAAAAAACAAAACTGTCCACTGGTGTTCCCAGAATTGGAAAACTTGTGAAGGAAAAGTAGGAATATTGAGCACTTAGTGCCTAGTAATTTCTGAATCCTAAGGATAACAAATGTAGTAATAATAGGGTTTGTTATTAAGAAACAATTACTCCTGGTAACTCCCACCATAATCAAACAATAAAACCAAAATCTAAGCACCTAGCATCACAGGTGGAGGTGGGTGTGGGTATGGGTTGAAAAACAAGGAAATAGATGGCAAGGCCCTTGCCCTCATGGAGCTAAAATTTAGTTGTGCAAATAAACTACGTACATACAAGAGATGATAACTAACAATACGCAAAAGTTAGAAAATATCATTGCCCTAAAACAGATACTTTTTAGGAAGGAAATATGAACAAGCATTGTAGTGTCTATGTGCCCAAAACTATACTAGAGTTTTGAGAAATATAACAGATAATGACAATCTCTATAAAAACCATAACACATTCAGAGAAGAAATGTTTTATTCAAATAATGCTAAAAATAATAACCTTGTCTCTTGATTTTCTTTGGAGATCACTACTGCTGTAAGGCATTTTACCAACATTTTTATGAGTAGAATAATTTATAAATCCAGGGTGGAAAGGCTGAACAAGATCATCCACTGAGAGTCTCTCAAACCTTGTTGGATGGATGCTATTCTCAGAACTGTTACCTGGACTACTACTAGGAAGAAAAAGAAAAAAAAAAAGTCTTCTAGTCCTTAAGAAAATACATGAAAAAAGCTCAAGTTCACAGAAGTGAAAACAGAAAACAAAAGGAAATACTGGATTCACATATTTGAAGTTACTCATTCTTCTATTTAAATTTTATTTCTTTAAAAATTAAAATTGTTTTGAAATTCTAAACCCTAGGTATTTTTCAGAGTGTACATGTTCAGATTGCTTAGGATTCAAATAACAGTAATAAAGTCTGTTGTGAAATACAGTGCAGCACAACAGTGAGAATACAACTCTTGGGTCCAAAGCCTATTTCTCTGTATGACCATAGATGGGGGCAAGACACTCAACCTCCCTAAGTTACAGAACAGCTGAGATTTGCCTCCTTGGGTATTAAAATAAATATCTGCTTTAGTCTTTGTACATTAATTTTAGAACACAATTCAGAAAAAAGTTTAACATTTATCAAGCACAAATTCTGTCAAAGCATTCTTCTAGATAATTAAGAGGCATAGACAAAAGTGCAAGGAGCTTACTCCACAGAAAGAAGGCAACAGGGGATGTGGGGGATTGATGCAGAGTGTTCTAGGAAGGTTTAAAGGGACAACAGTTTGCGCTTCAGGGATCCAGGGAAAACTACAAAGAGAGGAGGTGCTGCCTAATGTTAAAAGAATTCTAAAAGACAGAAACGACAAAATACTCTGGCCGCAGGGACAGGAGACAGACTGATTTATTAAGGGAACACCTAACAGTTCAAGTTTGTATGAAACACAAAATATTTTAAGAGAAATGATGTGCAAATAGTTTGGCAAAATAGAATAGGGCCAGTTTGTAGGTCACTTTAAATGCCAGCTTACAAAGTTTACATAATACAGAGAAAGTCTGACTAAAGGGCTTTTTGTTTGTTTGTTTGTTTTTTTAAGCAGAGGAATGCCATGGGTCATACTTTTCTTAGGAAGTTTATTAAGCAGCTACGTGAATGATAGACTGGAGAGAGTAAAACCTGGAGGGAGAAAGACTAATTGGGAGCCCATTAAAATAATTCAAGGGAGATATGATGAGGGCCCCACATGTCCAGATGTTAGTTTTCTCATCCATAAGGAAAAATATGATCTCTAAATCTAAAATTATTTGATTCCATGCTACAATTTTCTCCTAATATGAATGCTTTTCAAATAGTTCTATTTTTTATTGTGAGCTACTTTTTTCCGAAATTGGGAAGGAAAAAAAACACTTAAAATTTTTAATTTTCCTGGTATGACAACAAATTTAGACATAATGTACATAATTTTAGAAATTATTTATCACTTACCTGTAAGTAAGCTCTTCTCCTAAATTCTGTAAACTCCATTCTGTTTTCTCCAATTCATTTCTTAATGAAGCAACATCTGCTAACAGATTTTCTTCTTCATTGTCTTTTTGGTAGTATTCCAGTGCATCAGGTTCTACTTGGCTGGGGGGAAAAAAGCCACATTCTTCTATTAGCTTTCTTGATAAATCACTTAACCTCTCTGGACTTCAGTTCCTCATCTGTAAAATGAAAGGGTTGGACTAAATTACCTCTAAAGTCCCTTCCACTTCTAGGCTTATATTATCCTCTAAGTTACATACAATTTTATATGAATAAAAATGCTACCATTCAACATTAGCAATTCTTTGAACTTGTAACCTCCAGATTAAATTGAAACTAGTCTAATGTATTTTTAACTTCGGCTACTTTATAATCTTTCATAATATAAAAATTAGTAGGCTTTCTATATTACTTAAAAGCATCAACTCAATGAAAACTCTGACATAATTACACTGGATAAACTAACTTATTATATAATCCAAGCTCTTATTCGTCTTTAACTGTTTGGCTTTATATTTATATAATTTGTGCTATATAAATGCCATTTTCAACAGGAGATTCCTGAATTTTTTTTTCAAAACTAGTTCAAATATTTCCCTATATAGAAAACTTGATCTTTACCACACATATTTATATAGAAAAATTAACTGAGGGAGTGTATGTGTAATAAAATGTCATGATAAAGATTTACAAAATAGGGGGGCAGAGCCAAGATGGTGGCTGGAAAGCAAGGACTTGCATGAGCTCCCCGCCAGGTCCCTCCAAAAACCTATAAAAAATGGCTCTGAACAAATTCTAGAGCTGCAGAACCCACGGAATATCAGAGGGAAGCAGGGATCCAGCCCAGCACAGCCTGGATGGTGGCTGGATGAGGTCTATCACGCATGGAGCGCAGGGGAGCGGAGCTCAGCCCGGGTGGCGGCAGGACCAACCAGACCAGGAGCCAGGAGCTGGGCAGAACAGGTCTTAGCACCCTGCATCAGTGAGCTGTGGCAGTTATCAGACCTCTCAACCCACAAACACCAAAGACAACAGAGAAGGTTAGTGCGAAATGCTGCAGGGGACAATGTGAAAAGAGTTCACAGTTCAGCCACTGCCCGGGGGCAATGGGGGGAGGTGCAGCTACAAAACTAGAGCTGCAGTTGCTTCTGGCCCCAGGCCCACCTGGTGGGAGGAATTAAGTGGTGGATCAGAGCAGGAGTGCAGAGCCTGCTTAAGATTTGCATCAGGTCCAGGTTGGCAGTTCTTGGGGAAGAAGGAGTGCTGGTGTGGCAGAGCTGGCTGTATAGAAATAGCTCTGAAATCAACAGTGCATCCCCTTAAGCTTGGAACAAAGTACTCTTTACTCTACAAGCAGTCATACCCTGCTGAAAAACTCAAGGGTCAAGTAAGTTGGCTGGGAACATGGCCAGGCAGCAAAAACGCACTCAGATTCAGTCTCAGACTTTGGAATCTTTCTTTGGTGACAAAGAAGACCAAAACATACAGCCAGAAGAAGTCAACAAAGTCAAAGAGCCTACATCAAAAGCCTCCAAGAAAAACATGAACTGGTCTCAGGCCATGGAAGAGCTCAAAAAGGAGCTGGAAAAGCAAGTTAGAGAAGTAGAAGAAAAATTGGGACGAGAAATGAGAATGATGCGAGAAAACCATGAAAAACAAGTCAATGAATTGCTAAAGGAGACGCAAAAAAACACTGAAAAAAATATTGAAGAAAACAACACTTTAAAAAATAGACTAACTCAAATGGCAAAAGAGCTCCAAAAAGCCAATGAGGTGAAGAATGCCTTGAAAGGTAGAATCACCCAAATGGAAAAGGAGGTCCAAAAGACCACTGAAGAAAATACTACCTTAAAAATTAGATTGGAGCAAGTGGAAGCTAGTGACTTGATGAGAAATCAAGATATTATAAAACAGAACCAAAGGAATGAAAAAATGGAAGACAATGTGAAATATCTCATTGGAAAAACCACTGACCTGGAAAATAGATCCAGGAGAGATAATTTAAAAATCACTGGACTACCTGAAAGCCATGATCAAAAAAAGAGCCTAGATATCATCTTTAAAGAAATTATCAAGGAGAAGTGCCCTGACATTCTAGAGCCAGAGGGCAAAATAGAAATTGAAAGAATCCAGAGATCCCCTCCTGAAAAAGATCCCAAAAAGAAAACTCCTAGGAATATTGTTGCCAAATTCCAGAGCTCCCAGGTCAAGGAGAAAATACTGCAAGCAGCCAGAAAGAAACAATTTGAGTACTGTGGAAAAACGATCAGGATAACACACGATCTAGCAGCTTCCACATTAAATACAATATTCCGGAGGTCAATGGAGCTAGGATTAAAACCAAGAATCACCTACCCAGCAAAACTGAGTATCATGTTCCAAGGCTAAATATGGATTTTCAACAAAATAGAGGATTTTCCAGCTTTCTCAGTGAAAAGACCAGAACTGAATAGAAAATTTGACTTTCAAACACAAGAATCAAGAGAAGCATGAAAAGGTAAACAAGAAAGAGAAATCATAAGGGACTTACTAAAGTTGAACTGTTTTGTTTACATTCCTACATGGAAAGATGATGTGTGTAATTCATGAGACCTCAGTATCATAGAAGCTGAAAGGAAAATGCATATATATGTGTATGTATATATATACACATATGTGTGTGTCAATGTATGTATATATGTAGGTGTGTATATATATAGACAGAGGGCACAGGGTGAATTGAATATGAAGGGATGATATCTAAAAAAATAAAATTAAATTAAGGGATAAGGGATAAGAAAGGAATATATTGAGAGAAGGAGAAAAGGAGAGATAGAAAGGGGTAAATTATCTCACATAAAAGTGGCAAGAAAAAGCAGTTCTGTAGGAAGGGAAGAGGGGGCAGGTGAGGAAGAATGAGTAAATCTTGCTCTCATTGGATCTGACCTGAGGAGGGAATACCATACATACTCAACTGGGTACCTTACCCCACAGGAAAGAAGGAGGAAGAAGATAAAAAAAGGGGGAAATGATAGAAGGGAGGGCAGACATGGGGAGGAGGTAATCAAAAACAAACACTTTCGAAAAGGGACAGGGTCAAGGGAGAAAATTCAATAAAGGGGGATAGGTTAGGAAGGAACAAAACATAGTTAATCTTTCACAACATGAGTATTGTGGAAGGGTTTTACATAATGATACGCATGTGGCCTATGTTGAATTGCTTGCCTTCTTAGGGAGGGTGGGTGGGGAGGGAAGAGGGGAAAGAATTTGGAACTCAAAGTTTTAAAAACAGACATTCAAAAACAAAAAAAAAAAGTTTTTGCATGCAACTAGGAAATAAGACACACAGGCAATGGGGAGTAGAAATTTATCTTGCCCTACAAGAGAAGAAGGGAAAGGGGGATGGGAGGGGAAGTGAGGTGATAGAAGGGAGGGCTGACTGGGGAACGGGGCAACCAGAGTATATGCCATCTTGGAGTGGGGGGGGAGGGTAGAAATGGGGAGAAAATTCGTAATTCAAACTCTTGTGAAAATCAATGCTGAAAATTAAATATATTAAATAAATTAAATGTTAAAAATGTGTAAAAAAAAAGATTTACAAAATAAAGCTTCGTGAAGTCACCATCACTGCCAAAACTGTTCAGGTTAATACTGTTTTTACTTTTGAAGTTCTGTCCAAAGTAGAAAAGGTTAATCTTAGATCAGCACCTCTGAAATGAATATTACACTTTTAAGAGCACTAAAACTTTCCCCAACTGAATGCATCCCCCACAAAATTCCATTTTTTACATAACAATATCTGAGTGATAAAGAGGTTGTGTAAATTTAGGGTTGCGCCTCTTTTCTTTGTTTTACATCTTTTTTCCTAATCTTGAAATGAAATTGCTCACTCAGGCTCCTTAAAATCTCACATCATTAAACAGCTCTTCAGCCTCTTAACACTCTTGTCAGCCTGTCAGGGACTTTTATCACACCCCTTCCCCTAACTCCTCCCCAAAAACATGGAGACAATATACCCGCTGAAGAGGTGAGGAAGTAAATAGTTTACAATCCTAGTAACTAGTAACTCATGCCAAATCACTTTGATTGGAAATTTTCAGAGTAACTTCGCAAACACCAAAAAATAAACTCTGGCAGTGAATAAGTTGACATTATTCTTTCTTAATATATGAACTGATTCGACTCTTCTCAATTCTCAAAATTTCCTTTTGCCTTTAATGAACTTTTCCAGAAGAAATGAGTTGCCCAAAGGTCCCTTGCCTATCCTGCCTTACCTTTAATTTTAACATGGTCCCTAGTTCCCTGTAAAGAAAAAGGGAAATATAGGGAAAGGTTGGATAAAGTGGAAGATAGGAAAGGCCATTGGAATCCAACACTAACATAGAAATTGGTAGATATTCTACTATATTTGAACATATACCTATATTTAATGTAAAACTCCGGTTCTCCTAATTATTAACTAATAAACTTGAAGCCTATTGGCATGTGTCCACATGAGTAACTATGCATAATATGTACGTGTGTGTCCATATACGCACACAGAGATTCTTAGTGGGTTATTTACAGGTGGATAAGTTACTTTTCCCCTCACGATTATTACACGCTCAATTCCTAAATTGGGTTCCTCTACAGTTACAAGGGTGATGATGACTCCTAAGGAATCAGATTTCCCTCCCACTCTTCTACGTCATTTCAAAGCCCAAGAACAATGAATTTATTCCTGATGACGCCGTCTCCCGTCTCCCCCACACCCACCCACCAGTGATAGTGGCTGAGAAGTCCCTCCTGACCCTTCACAGCCTCAGTAACATTCGTCTCTATCTCTACCCATCCCCGGCAGAACAGAACTTGATATAATCGGCTGACAATGATAGCTAAGCTGGTTTTTCCCCCCTCCCTCTTCCAACCACAATTCTTTAGGCTCTACTCTTCCCGCGGAGGGCAGGATCCTGCACAGACACACACCTTAAAGAAACTCTCGGGTGGAAAGTGCCGAGAGCTGGGGAGGAAGAAGATGGGAAATTCTGCTTCAGCTCCCAGCTGAGATCTGAACCGGACCCAAAGACGTGCCTCGAGGAGGTAAAGGTAGCGATTGGGTTTCTCCCTTTCCGCGGGGAAAGAGAGCCAATCCTATCGGGATCCGACCACCCGAGGGCGGCGAGGGAGCGATGGGACCCGGAATTCATCGTCTCCCTCCGGCCGACAGGGACGGACGACCCGGCTCTCGGTTCCAGTCTCTCCTGGACCCGCGCTAATCGCCCACCACCGGGGCGGTATTTGATGACGGAACCTAGCCCCGTAGCAGCGAACACCTCCGTTTCTCCTCTGCCCTCAGCTTGCTGCGGCCTCTCTATTAGGCCCGCTTTGGGAAAAGTCCGAGCTGCTGCACCAAGGCTCAGCCTGGCACGCCTTGCCAACCACCTCTGGTTTGTAACAGCCGCGAGGACCGTTAAAAACACCCCCCTTCCCGACTCTCCGATCCCGCGCAAGCGCAAGAAGCGTCCGGGATGCTGCTGAAGCGCACAAGGCCTTTCGGGTATTGTAGTCCTCGAGGCTCGTCCAAGTTGCGCCCTTCGGCGACCCCAGGAACTACATTTCCCACAATTCTCCCAAGAAGACAGCGGCGGAAGGGGGAAACCTAAAAGGTCCCTTTACTGGGGCGTAACTTACCCGAAGTCCTCGCCCCGAGTGTGGTCTCGCACTTACCAGTTGGTTTGGGCTGTAGGCGGCCGCGGCTGCGGAGGCCGCGGCGTGCACATCTTCCGCACCGGGTAGACAGTGGCAGTGGCTCCGACTTGTATTCCGCACCCCGGAGCGGACGAGAAGTGGTCCTCGGTGACAGCAGCGGCTGCCGGGTCTAGGGCAGAGGCTGCGAGTGGGGCGGGCGGGGGCGGCCAAGCGGTGTTGGGGACCATCGCCCGAGACACCAAGCCGACCCTGTCGGATAGCGTCCGGTGAAAAGGAGACGTCTGGCGCGGGTTCAGGAAGCCGGAAGGTCCGGAGTCTGTCCAGCTGCACGCCGTCCCGGTCAAGATGGACGAGTCCAGGGTCTGGCTCCCCATATCTCTGCTCTTGGCCGCGGGCCCATTGGCGCTGCTGCCGCCCGCGGTGTCCGGCTTCTCGCCTTCGCTGGACAGCGACTTCACCATCACCCTTCCGGCTGGCCACAAGGAGTGCTTCTATCAGCCCATGCCCCTCAAGGCCACGCTGGAGATCGAGTACCAGGTAAGCGGCTGCGCACCGCAGCCGAATGACCCCCCACGCCCACCCCCCCGGCACCTCAGCGATGACTGTCTTCACTAATGGGGTCAGCAGACTACATTCCGGGGAGGCGAGGGGCCGCCCCAAATGCATCCGCCACCCCCCGGGGCTGCGACGCTGGGCTTGTCACCGCGTCATCTGCCGGGCGAGGAAGCCGAGCTGGCGTGACCCGGGCTAGGGGAACCGGACTGGAATTGGTGATGTTCGTGACTTTCCCCTTTGTTTCATAACATGCCCGTCGCTTCTCCGGCCAGCACTTGAGTGCGTGTGCGCCGGGGCTGTGGGGGAGAGTTGCAGGACGGTGAGACACGTTGTCGTTGGGTCATTGGACGGAGGGGTGGACGTTCGCCTGCATTTCTCCAGCGCCCTCCTTCACCGAAGTCTTTTGCTTCACTAAAGCATTCCTCCCATGGGATCATGCCGTGGTTTATCCCGGCCTTAAAACTGGATGCTTTGGGAAGTTGTCCCTTCTTTTCCCCTACCAACTACAGTAGCTTTTGCTTAATGGAGTGAGCTCCTCCTTCCCTCCCTCACTTCCGTATTACCTGTTTTCAGAGGGTCAACAACTTCCACTTGAGTTTTGTTCACTGCAGCAGGATAGTGGAAAGGGAGAAGCAAATCTCGGGCCTTCGTAAGAAATTAAGAATTTAATTTTTAAAATTAAGACTTTTTAAAGAAATATGTAGATTCTTTCAAATGTCAAGCCTTTATAGTTTGATTTAGCTGCTGTGAATGTTTGCCTTATCCCATCCCCCCATCACCTTCCTTTGGCCTTTTCTCCAGAGACTGATTAGAATTCTGTTTAGACCGTTTTGAAGGAGAAAATAATATCATCTGGTTTGGGGGGGCAACAACAGAAAAATGGGCATACTTTTCTGTTTTACTTTTCTTCATGTTTTTTCCTTTAGTCTTCAAGGCCAAGTCATAGAAAAGCAAACTGCATCAAAGTACTTGCTAGTAGAATCGAAGTGTGACTGAAAAGCATGCTGCTTCTAGGCTTCCTTTCAGTCATAAGTTTGTAAAAGCAGAATCCCTCAACTTTCTCTAACTAAACACACTAGAGGAAAAGAGCAAAAAATAAGAACATTTTTTGTCTACATTTAGAACAAGGTAAAAAATTTTCTGGGGTCTATTTTCTCACTGCAGAATAGGCATTACCAAAATGAGATTATAAAGGAATTATGCATTAAATGTCTTTTTCTAGAGACTAATTGTTCAGTTTTATCAGCAAATATTAAGTAAGTACAATGTAAAGGAAGCCACTTTGCTAGGTGCTAGAGATAAAAAGTCAGGAACAAAAATTATTTCTTCCCTCAACAGGCTTATATTCTCCTCTAAAAGATTTATTCTACTGTCTTGCAGTCTAAAAGGTCTGCCAATAATATAAAGAATAGTGAATTAAGAAGTGGGGAAAGAGCACTGAGGGAGAGGGAGGAGCTGTGATTCATGCATGGAAGGCTTCACAGATCAGGGACCACCTAAACTGAGCCTTGAAAGACCAGGATTCTAAGTGGTGGAGATGAGGAACTAGTGCATCCCAGGCTTAGAGATGGTTTGTGCAAATACAGAGATGCTGGAGATGGAACATCTAGTTCTGGGAACAGGCAGTACACTGGTTTGACTCCCTCTAGTATGAGATAAAGTTGGAAAGGTGGTCAGAACCACAAATGTATGAGGACTTCAATGTCAGAAAAGGAATTTATATTTTATCCTCTTGACAACATGGAATCACTGGAGGTTTTTTGAGCAAGTAGGTAGGTGACATGATCAGACCTTTGCTTTAAGATTATTTTGGCAGCATATGGGAAAATGGAGTGAACAGAGAAGAGACTGGAATCCAGGAGACCAATTTAGAGTATTATGGCATTGTCCAGGGGAGGGGTGGGGAAGGCCTGAACATTTCATATGTAGCCAGCCACATGAATGGAGAGAAATAGATGAGTGGAATAGATGTTTTAGAGTAAAAGCCAAAAGGTGAGACATCTGATTGGAAATGAGGTCTGAGAGAGAGGGAAGAGTGTCAAAGATGAACATGGGAGACCGAGAAGGTAATGGCACCTCCACTGTGTGGAAATAGGGAAGTTTGAAGGAGGAAAGGAGCTTAAAGAGAAAGATGAGTTCTCTCCTGGCCATGTTGAGTTTGAGATGTGCATTGGGTAATTGATAATGCAAATGTATATAGATATGAGTCATCTGTATAGAGAGCATGCATTGAGCCCAGGGAGCAGATTTCAGAAAAGTGTGTAGAGAAAGAAAAAGAAAAAAAGAGGGCCCAGGAGCCTTGGGAAGAAGGCAGCCATGCTAAACGAAGGGAGGAAGGTGTTAACAGGATTTTAGTGAGCCAGTCTCTAATCTGAGAATGAGGAAACAGCAAGCCAGAGACAGAGTGCCAGTAATCAGGTAGCCATTTAATTAATTAGTTTCATTATGAGGAACAGATTTGCAAATTGAGAATCCTCCTGATCAGAATTCCACTTTGCTGAAGTGAAAACAGAGATTATATACATAAATCACAAGTGGGAAGGGAGGTGAATTACAAACAGTGTTTTCCTGGGCTTGAGTGGTTTCCCCGGACAAACCCACAAATGAAAGACAATACGATTCTGGAGTCCTGTGGGAGCAATATTGCTCGAGTGAGTCCTTGGGGGTTGTTACTTGGTGTGTCATGAGACCAGAGTTCCATGACGGGAACAGGTTTTACAGTCTTTGATTCGCTTCACTTAAAGTACATAGGCAGTGATCGTGAGCCTTGTCAAAGTTTGATTGGTCATTCTAAGCTTCATTGTAAATCTGACTCACAAGAGGCAATTCTGAAAAATCTGATCTATTAGTGTATTCATTACACATATCATATTGATTATGATAAAAATCATAATTCCCTCTGCATCCCCGCCTTTCATCCAAAACGGTCAGAACAACCCTTGAAGGCCAATAAGGAACATTCACTTGAAACACGATTTTGATTTTGTGTAAGAATAAGTGAGTTACAAGCCATAGATCAAAGGAAGGTGAGAGGGAAACATACTCTATCCCATAAATCTGATTACTTGTTTAGAGCGCTAAGGTCTTCCTTTATTTGAGAGGATGACTTGACATAGAAACAATATTCCTCCCCAATGACAGCAAAGGCTCCCCCTCTCTCAGCCATTGGCGAGTTCAGCACCTTATGGTTTTTCACACCATGAGGGCAAGTGAATCAACCTAGGTCCTCACTACTGCACAGCCTAGGTTGATGCTCCACTTTCAGGGCTGATGTAAACCTTCTCTTTTCACCTGAAACTCCCAATGCTTCTCCACACAACTTTCTTCCAATAAATGTCTTTCCTTTCTACTTTACTGGGGAAAATACTTGATTCTAGCATTAGCGATGTCATTTTGATCCTCTTTGAGAACGAAGGACAACGATAAATCAACAGAAGGACTTGAGTTCAAATCTGGCCTCAGACACATGACACACTTACTAGCTGTGTGACCTTGGGCAAGTCACTTAACCCCAATTGCCCTGCCTTCCCCCCGACAAAAAAAAATTAACCTCAACAATAAATCAACAGCCAACCAACTGGGAAAAATATAAATCATCAAAAATAATACATTTCTGAGTATCCCCTACTCTACATCTCAAAATCCCTTCGCACACTAACCCAGAAATTAAATAGGTGTTTTTACAGTGGCCTTTGTTGTGGGTTTGTTGTTCACCCCCCCTAAGGTGGGGGCCCATGTGGCTGCTTCTGCCCTGGATGCAGAGTGGAACCTTTGTCTCTAGAGAGACCCCTGAGTGTAATGGTCCCTGCAGGTAAGGGACCTGATATGCTAAGGATGCTAAAACCTCCATTAAGTCCATTAATTCTTGGTTAATATGTTCCTTTCTCTAATGGGAATGGTGGGAAGCACTAGCTGCTCCCACCAAATAAGCTGCTACTCTATGAAGCAGACCAGGACTGGGTAGATTCTCAGTCCAGGAAGGAGCAGGGGTTTTCGGAGCATGTCTCAGAGGGCCAGTAAAATAGACCCATCCCATTGGGGTCATTGTGCAGGCTTCTCATGGGCTAGCTTGGGCTAAAGTTTCAAGGGGTTGGGTGTGTACTATTAATATCCCCATTTTACAGTTGAGGAAACCGAGGCAGACAAGGTTAAGTGACTTGCCCAAAGTCATACAACTAGTAAGTGTCTGAGGCTGGATTTGAACTCCAGGCCCAACACCAGCACTCTATCCACTGTGCCACCTAGTTCCCCAAGGAGGTAGGAAATAGATGATCATCCAAAAAAGGGAAGTGAGGAGTGGTGAAACAGAAAACGATGTAGGAAAGAGCAGTGTGACTGAAGCCAGAAGAGAGTGCCCAGGAAGGAAGGCTGAGTGGTCATCGGAGTGTGAAGGAGCAAAGAGGTCAGGGAGAGGATGAGGACTAAAGAAAGGCCATTGTGCTTAACATTAATGAGACTAAGGTCTGAAGCCATATTGAGTGGTGGAGAAGTAAGAACAGTGAGGGAAGATGTTTCTTTTGAGGAGTTTGACAGTGAAAAGAAAGAGAGAAAAGAAATTGCTTGAGATGCATGATCCAAAATAGCAAAAGTTTTTTAAGTATGGAGTGGACCTAAGAATGTTTTCAGGATGAAAGGAAGGATCAAGTGGATTGGGAGAGAAACAGGGAGATTAAATATGAGATGTGATGGGGGTGATCAATGGGACAATTTACTGCAAGAGATGTGATCAAAGGCAAAATAAGAGGCATTTGCCTTTACAAGAAGGTCTACTTCTTCCTCACTGGGAGGAGTAAAGGAGAGGCTGGGTGAATATACAAAGGGATTTTGAAATGTAGAGTGGAGGATATTCAGGAGTGTATTATTTTTGATGATTTGCATTTTTCCCAGTAAGGTAGAAAGGAAAAACGTTTATTGGCAGAAAATGGTATGAGGAGTGGCATGGGGAGTTTCAGGTGAAAAGGAAAGGTTTAGATCAGCCCTGAGAGTAGGGCATCAGCCTAGGCTGTGCAGTAGGGAAGGCCTATTTGAGATAGGTAAATATGAATTAGTAGTAAAAGTAGATGGGAAAGTGATGTGACTTTCTCCACCTATGTTTATCAGCTTTGGAAAAGGCAGATGGGATGATCTAGGCATGAGGATTGATAGGGTAAAGGGCAAGGGAGTCAAGGGTGGAAGACAGTGTACATAATTGAGCTGATTAAGGTCAAGTTTGTAAAGAGAAAAGTGAAGCCAGAGCAGGGACGATGGGTTAGGTATGGGAATATTATGGGGATGTTTATTCATCTCAGAGATAGACGAGAAGGCCTCTTGAAACCCCTTCCAATTCTGAGATTCTGTGACTAGGTAAATAGGGTTGGAGGTTCTGGAAGTTTTGGTGAGAAAAAAGAATAGGTGTCGGGAATGAGACAGGGAAAGATAGATTGAGAGAGGGGAGAATATAAAGAGGATAATTTTGTAGTTTAAAATCGTGGTGGTACTATAGTTAAGTCTTATCTAACTTTTGAAAGCTGAGATATTACCAATCCTGTGAATAGCTAAGGTGGATACTAAAATTGTAGGTCATGGGAATTGAGGTTAATGAACTTAAGTTGGGCATCCAGGGACATCATTATGAATATCAAAGTCCTTGAGCATGAGAGCAGAGATTGGGATGGAGGGAATCTATGATACAAGTTCTAGCGGGGGTATAACAGAGGGCTGGTAGAACATAGCACCCAGGATCTATATTGAGATATGGATGGGATAAAGTGGGGAGGATGAACATCAGAGGAGGAGAGTACTGAGTGATGGTGGCAGAGGGTGAGGATCTAGACATGCCATGCTTGATAGTGGGGAATAAAGAGTATGCCAACTCCTTGTCCTGCACTGCTGTGTTGGGAAACATTAGAGAAGGGTGCAAGTAGTTTACCAAAGTAAGGTGGTAATAACATAGAAAAAACTTATATGGCCCCTCTTAGAATATCCCACATAATCCATGCTTTGATTTAGACTTGTTATTATCTCTTCTTGAAGAAAGTCCACTGTAGACATTCGCTTTTTGCTTTGACCTCCAACCAAAGACCTGAAGGATTAGTAGAGAATTTATCATGGATGCTGCCAGATTTATTGTGTTGGATTATCAGAGCTGAACTCAAATATTAAATTATTAAATTTATATTATTTATATAATTTTATATATTATAAATTTACATATTGTATATTAAATTTATAAATAAATTAATTGGGGGAAATGCTCATTCCACTAATATTTGTAATGTTAAACTAAACATGCTATATTTCCCTATATTTCCAAGCATAATGAAATGTGAGGACCATATTTTAGTATAAAATCTTAAGATTCTGGGCACTTCTCTTCCCCTTTTGGAGTTTCAGTTTCCTCTTCTGTCATATGCAGATAATAATAGCCTACCAACCTTAAAGAGCTGTGAGAATCAAATGAGATAATGCCTGTAAAGTGCTTGGCAAAAGTTAAAGCTCTCTACCATGTAAGCTGTTATTATGGTCCTTACTCCATTACTGCAGAGAGCTTTGATTTTACCAGTAGAGTTCTTCCTTCAACTTGTAATACTGTAGTAGAAAAAATTAGCACCAGATCAGCAGTGCTTTGGTGATGAGTTTCTCCAGACTTGGCTGGACTGCTCCTTGTACAGCATATACACATCAGGCATTGCCAGAGCCCTTCCGGCTTTAGGACCTACCAGCCCTCGAGCTTTGTCAGGAGAGTTTTTAAGTATCAGGCTCATTAAACTGACGTAGAGTGAAATAAATAAGCAGAACCGAAAGCACAGTCTGCTAAGTGACTACACAAGTGTAAATGCTAAGATGACTATAAGGAAACATGGTTCCAAGAAAATAGAGTGAACCACCTTCCTTCCCTGGGAGACCATTGGGGCTCAAGGATATACCTGTTGTGAGACTGGGCCTTGTATTGGATCTTTTTTCTTAGTTGTTTCTCCTCGTTAAAAGTGGTTGTTCATATACATACATATGATAGATATGTAGATAGACAGAGAGAGAGAGAGAGAGAGATGTGTGTGTGTGTGTGTGTGTGTGTGTGTGTGTCCATGTCCAGAAACAATTAGGAAATAAAACCAAAAAGTAACACTAAAATTTATTTTTTATATAAAAAGAAACTAGGGTCACTTCCACACCTCCCTGAGGTATTGGAGGAAAACTTTAGTAGGTCCTATCTGGTGCTCAAGCTAGAGGTTCCCTACCCATTACAGGCAGTGTTATGACCCAGAATAAAATACTTTTTGATAAGAGCAAGACTTTTTCTTCTGTTAGATTGGCACTTAAACGTGCAAAATCTAGTCAAATTCGTGTTTCCTCTTAGTTTCACATGTCTCTGTTTCCCTTTTTTATAGTTTACATGACAGTTTCCACTCCAACTGTACTTACCAAGTATAAGCCTCAGGCTCTTTTTCAGGACAGTTCCAACAGTTTGAACTTTTGTCCGACATAGCCCTAGTCATCCGGGCATGCCTTGTTCTGCAAAGTAAGTCAGTGTAGTAAACAATATTTTGAGTTACGGGAGGAACTGTTGCTTTAAATTTATTTCAACAGTTTCAGTTCCTTTTGTGCATAGTCCTGAATGATGAAGGAAACTTGGTAGATTCTTTAGAACTCTTGACAAGAGGTTTGAGGCTGAGCAGATCAGTAAGAAGTGATTTTCTATACCATCTCAACAGGCTTTTAAAGAGACTTTCACGTCTAACCTGCACATAACCCATTTAACACAGGAAAGGGCATGGGAAGATAAGGGCAAAAGAGTCAGAGTAGATATTTCAGAGCATTCTCTGCAGTGGAGCCATAGAACCTCAAATCTTTCCAACCTTGAGATAACCAAAATCCTTCCTAAGTCATCCTGCTCATTAATTGATAACAGCCTGAACCTAACAATAATTTATATAATAAGATAGGTCATTCTAATGAATACCTCTGCTTCAGATTCTTGCACCACCACTGACCCTTCTAAAATCGGTGCAATTTCTGACGTACTTCCTGTCTCAGCATTTTTAGGTTACCTTGAAGCTACCATTTTTCCTTTTAAATGTCTGCTTTTAAAAGATAAGAGTTCTCTATTCTTAAGCATAATTTTCATATCTTAGATATATTTATATTTAAGTAAAGAATTATTTTAAGTATCTGTTAGGTACATAGCACTGTGTATGTACTGTGAAGGATATAAAATTATATAGTTCTAAACTTTCAAAGTTTGAAGAGACTTCAGAAGTAATTTAATTCAGTCTGTATTCAATATATGAATTCCCTCTTCAGCATCACTAAGTGACTGAGCCAGTAGAACTCATTATACCGCAAAGCAGCCCATTCTGTTTTTCAGACAGCTGTAAATATCTTGGAACTTTCTCCTTTACATTGAACCAAAATATCTCTCCCTGAAGCTTGAATTCATTTCAGTATGGTATTTATCAGTGAATCTTCTATGTACCCCAGGCATTGTACTAGGTGTTGGGACCAAGAAAGAAAAAAAAAAATTCCTTACCCTCAAGGAACTTATATTCTGATGAAAATAGATATGCAAGTCTAAGTTAAATTGAGGCTGGAGAAAGCACTAACTACTTAGGGGATCAAGGACTGAAAAGAACTGAGCCTTGAAAAAAAGGTGATTCTGAGAAGCAGAGATGAGGAAGAAGTACATCCTGGGATGGAAAGTGGCAGGGAGGTCTTTTCGTAACTTCAGAGAGGCAGGAAATGGAGTGTCATGTTCAGAAAAGTAGTCCTCTTTGGCTGGAATGTAAAGTGAATAAAGGGCTTGAGTGCATTGTGAGATAAGAATGGAAAGGAGGGTTGGCCAGATTATGGAAGGCCTTAAAATCTGAGCCAAGTACTAAGTCATCTCCAGGAGCTGCCATTCTTCACTTTTTTTGTATCATGGACCCCTTTGGCAGTTTGGTGAAGCCTAGGGACCTTTTCTCAGAACAATAGTGATTTTTTAAAAAAATCACAATTGAATACATTTCAGCTAGAGATTAATGAAAATAAGGATGGTGATGGTTTTTTTTTTCCCATCCAAGTTTACAGATGCCCTGAAATGTGTCCACAGATACCTTGGTAATACATAAACCTCAAGCTCCTCCTCTCCAAGAGCTTATAGGAAAACATCTCTGAAGGCTTTTTTGATAAGGGGAGTAAGTGACATAATCACAATTTATGTAGGAGATGGATTAGAGAAAGGGGAAACCTGGAAGCAGAACAGCTAGGAGACTGTGAGGGGATAAGGACCCTAATCATGATGGTTGGTACATGGAAAATGGAAATTTGTGAATGGAAAACACATGAAAACTCTATCATGTAAGTAGACTTGGGAGGGGATGGGGGGAAACGGAAGCATCAAGGATGGCCCCAAGCTTATAAACCTGGCTGAGTGAAAGAATGGTGATAGCCACAGTAAAAATGGGAGAATGACTGCACAAAAACAACCTAGATCAAATTGTTTACTGTTTTTGGCAGGGAGGAGAAGGGAGAAAATTTGGAACTCAAGATTCTTTTTAAATGAATGTTAAAAATTGTCTTTATATGTAATTAGAAAAATGAAATCCTATTTAAAAAATGAATGTTGCAAAATTATAAAAAAGAAGCATGGCTCAAAAGATCTAGGGGAAAATACTCCCAACTCACCCCTCTACAAAGATGGGAGGTCCATAAATGTTGCACATTACATATATTTTCACTTTTTTAATTGGTTATGCCGGGGGGTTTCCCCCTTTCTTTTCCTTTTTTTTTTTTTGGTCTTAAGTAATTTGTTTTAGAAGTCCTTAAGACCAGCATGGACAGCTAAGTGGCAGAATGGATAGAGTACCAGGCCTGGAGTCAGAAAGACTCATGTTCCCGAGTTCAAATTTGGCCTCAGACACTTACTAGCTATGTGACACTGGGCAAGTCACTTAACCCTGTTTGCCTTAATATCCTCATCTCTGAAATGAGTTGGAGAAGGCAATGGCAAAGCACTTCAGTGTCCTTGCCAAGAACAACCCTAATGGGGTCATAAGGAGTTGAACAGGGCAGCAGGGAGCTCTCATCAACTCTTCACTTATTTTGAGCTTCAGTTCCACTTCACCAACCATCTATTCAGTTCTTTTCCCATCTGAAGATTGTTTTCTTTGATAGGAAACTGAATGAAGCACAATAGTTGAATAGTTTTCTTTGTCTGTAGTTCATTCATGTTGCACGACACACTCCAAAAAAAGACTGATTTTTTTTTGTTTGTTTTTCCTGCCCCTAGAATGGCTTTAAAAATTCATTTTCGTTTTCATTGTCATTTTTACAAGCCTCAGCTTATTCTTAGTTTTAGTATTCCTAATACTGTTCTTGAAAGGGAGGATGATGTAGTAAATAGAGAGCTGGGAGGAAGATCTGGCCTCCAGTCCTTTCTCAGACACATACTGACTTTGTGACGTGAAGTGACATAACCTCTCAGTCAGTCAATCAGCAATCATCTTTTGAGCTCCCACAGTGTGCCAGGTGTGCTAGGCTCTGAAAGTACAAGAAAAGAACAAATGCCTACTCAGAAGGAGCTTGCCTTCTAATGGAGAAGATATCCAGTATATATCATAAAATAAAATGAATAGATACAAACAAAGCAGTTTGGAAGGGAGGACCCTAGCACTTTGGGAGACGCATTCCAGGCATGTGGGACCACCATTTGAAGGCATAGAGATGGGAATGGAGTGAGGAACATAGAGAAGCCAATTTGTCTGTATCCCAGCATGCTAGGGGGTGGGAAGGGATAATGTCCATTGAGGCTGGAAAGGTGGGTTGGAGACAGGTTCTGATGGGCTTTAAAAACTAAGCAGATCTCTATTTGATCCTAAAGGTAAAAGAGGGTTTGATTGAATAGGGAAATCACATGGTCTGATCTTTGCTTAAAGAGTTATTTTGGTTTATTATGTAGGAGGGACTGGAGTGGAGACAGACTTGATTTGGTGTAATATCAATTAAGTTGGGACTTTTTTACTGTCTTAGAATGATAAATTAATTAAGTGTCTTTGAGTGAGCCTTACTGAATGCAAAGCCCCAGGCCCAAACCCCTGTCTACTAGGTGCTAAGCCTATGTGGGCATGAAGCCCTCAGGGTCCTAAGGGGAGTCGCTAAGACCAGAGCCAATAGTAGGAGCCTAAGTTCTGGTCTCTCAGGTGACGGTTTGGTGATGGCTAAAGAGTGTATAAAAAGAGAGAACAGAGCTATTTGAGGGGGTTCTCACTCTTGGAGGAGTGCTGATGTGGAGACTCTGGGCAGCTGTAGTTACGAGCCCTCCAGCTTGTGAACCCAGATGTTGATGCCTTCTTGGTAACTATGAATTGTATTTGGTCTGTTTATAATGTATCTTTGTAATTTGTATTTGCTCTGGAGTCCAGGGTGCTGGATTTTTCCCCTGAGCTAAGTGAATGATATATTAACCCTCTAACGCTACTTTCCTTAGTAAAGCAGATCAAAGAACTTGTGCTGGCTATGTCCTTGTTGTTGGGTTCGTATTGGTCTTTCACCCCCACAGCAGCTGCTAGCCAAATTGTTGAAACAGTAGGGAGGCCATCTAGATGGTCTTTGCAATAATCCATGGGAAGAGTGATGGGGGCCCAACTAAGGCAGAAGCTGTGCAAATGGAAAGAAAGGTGGAATACAAGAGCTGTTGTACAGGTAGGAATGGCAGGATTTGGCAATTGATGTGGGGTGAAGAAGAGTGAAGAGTTGAGAATTATGTTGGGGTTATAAACCTGAGATCCTGAAAGGATGGTGGTGCCTTGGTCAGAAACTGGGAGGTTTGAGAGAGAAGGAGTTTTGGGAAATATCCCTGTAGGTATCTATAGCTATCGACGATGCTGCTCTGGGGAAGAGACTGGGACTCACTCTCTGTATATGTTTGTGTGTGTGTCTACGTATACACAAACACACACACACACACATATAGGAGTCAGCTTTATAAAGATGATAGTTAAATCCATGGAAGTTAATGCCCCAACAACACTAAGATTTTAAGTTTTAAAGTAATTTAAAGTGTGTCTCTGCCGTTAGACTGTGAAGGCCTTGAGAGCAGAGACTGTCTCTTGCCTTTCTTTGTATCCCCAGCACTTAGCACAGTGCCTGGCTATAGCAGGGGCTTCACAGATGCTTATCCAGCTTGAGCATTTTTGGTCTGTGTTGGTAAGGGGAGTTTCCTCATTGAAATCAGTGAAGTCATAATTCTGGATCAAAAAAAAAAACAAGTAAAACAGTGGTTTTGCCACTAGTGGTGGTTCTTACTATTTTCTTGTATTCACCATTGGTTACATGTGCCTGCTTCCATCTATTGTACATATTCATTTTAGAGTTGACTCAATAAACGATACCAATATTTTCTTTAAACCTTTTGAAATATGATGTCCTAAAATCTGAAGAAGACTTCAGACCGTGACTAAGTATACCCGATAGTCTTTTCTTCAGTTTTTCTGTTTTCTCTTCACTTAACAGTTCTTCCTGGCTGATCAGAAGCAGGTCTTGATTACCAGCCCTGCTCCTTCTTTCTTCTATCTTCTGAAGTGAACCTGCTAGCAGGGCAAGGCAAGAATTTAAGTTACACTTCTTTTGGGGGAGGGGGAATCCCTCAGACTTCCACAGCTACATCTCTGTAAGTGCCAAAAGATGGAAGGACTAGAAGGTAATAAAGGGTGAAATAAAGGAAAATTTGTTAATCACAGAACAAGAGTTCCAGAGAGTGTAGTAAAACGAAAGGGCAGATCTGGAATGGGATGTTGAAGGGATATGGTTGAGGTGGTTGGAGATAAAATGGAATGTTCAGTACGGCTTAGAGAGAAGGTTGGTTTACCCTTAGGTAGCCAAGGAGTCAGTATAGGAGATTGTTTACTAACTTAGAGAATATGCAAGACTAGGCAAAGAATGAATAGGTAGAGATCGTAGTTCAGCCTCTCAGTTGTCAGACTCAGTCTAATCTGTTCTCCTTTCCATTTTTAGTTTAAAGCCTTCTTAATCCAATCATGTCTCTAAACAAATATATTCTTCCCAGTCCTCATTAAAGCCCATTTTCTGTATCTTAAGCCATGGTCCAGAAAATCAAATTCTGGATTCCAATGCCGTCTTCTTAGACAACTAACATTCTATACCATCCTTTCTTTTCTGAAGTCCCAAGTTTCATTTGGAAGAAATGATAAAAACCTCTACCTGAGCTTCAGTTTCGTTCGTTCATGCCAACACGAGTAAGTTTTAGTCATTCTTAGATGGCTTTTTCATCATAACTGCTGTGTCCAAAAGTGTCTCAGGAAAACAGGCTAAGAGCCATTTAGATGATTTGAATGCTCCTTTACCTTCTCAGAATTGTTTTCATGCTTTTTTCCCCTTTTGTATGGCTCAGGCAGAAACAAAAATTTAGCACAGGTCTTGGAGACAGGTTACTGAAGGGCTTCTTGGATTTTTGCACCCTTTGAAACTTCCAAAGTTTCAGTTCTTTGCAGTCCCTCTGATAATTTCCTGATACTATACCAGGCTCCAATCACCTTTGGCTTCCAGGAATGACAGTTTTCCCAAACTTTCTTGACTATGTTGTGCTATTTCTTCTGGAGAGCTTACAGGCCTAAAAGTAAAGTATGGGTTAGCCTTATACATCTGCACATGTATGAAATATGAAATGAAACTGAAATTGGGCTGGTTAATGTCCATGGGAAGGAAAAGACTTATTCCTTCTCACAGAAACCCAGGTTCACTTGCCATATGTGACCATCTGATTGTGTAAGTATAAATCAAAAAACAAATGAACACGAACCAATCCTTCAGTTGTTTGGGGGGTTTGTTGTTGTGTTTTTCAAATAAGAAAAGACCTCAAGCAAATAGTATTGATTAAGAAAAGCTGCTGCCTTATGCCATTATGACTCCAATTAGCTATTTGGGTACCATTTAAATAATTTGATACTAGAATTATCAGAAAATTTCTTGTTAAAAAGTAGAATATTGGTAGTGCTTGAATTGTTTTCTGACTAATTTTTATCAGACACCTAGGCTTCCACCAAAGCTGATAATGGATCCTATCCATAAAAACTGTTTTTATTTAAACACCATTAAAACATCATCTAGTTATATATTTGTAGCCTTTTGGATTCATTTGAATAGCAAAAAAAAAAGATATTTTGTAGATAGTATTTTTAGAGACAACCGACTTAAAATTACATAGTCAGCAATACACAGTGTTTTCAGAATAAAAGTAGAAGTTTTTTATTTGTGATATTGAATATATTGAATGGGGTGAGAGGAAGGAGTAATCTCATATATTCTAGATTGGCCCAAATAGATCAAGCCAGAAAATCATTTCATTATTTCATAACAATAATTCAGTAAGAGTTGAGAAGAAGGAACAACTACCCAAGCCATGGTGGTCAAGGAAATCTTTATGAAGGTGCTGGAACTTAAGCTGGGCCTTGAAGAATGGGTAGGATGGAGAGGTGGTGTGGTAGAGTAACATAAGCGAAGGTTGGACGTGAAAGGGGCAGTCTTGATTAGAGTGTACTGTTCATATTACAGAATAATAGGAAATAAAATTAGAAAAATAGGATCATAAGTAGGTAGAGACCAGATTGTGGAAGGTTTGAAGTCCAGACCAAGTAATTAGGTTTTATCGCATAGGTAATGGAGAGCCATTGAAGAGTTTTGAGCAGAGAAGTGACATGATAGAAAAATGCTATTTTAGATAGCCATATCTAGCAATAATATGCTGGATGGGTATACAATTGTTTACTATCATCTTTTCCTCAGATATTCAAAATCTGTCTGCTCTCCCTACAACTCTACTGTAATGACTAGTCTTTCAGAGGTCACCAGTGGTTCCTTCTCTCATCAAATCTAGTGAACTTTTGTTGGTCCTCATCCATAACTTCTCTGTAGCATTTAACACTTGAATACCACATTCCTTCTGACTTGGATTATGAAACAACACACCATTTCGGTTTTCTCCCACCTTTTAAACCATTTCTTTCTCCTTTGGTGCCTACTCTTTATTTACCTGATTTTTTAATATTGGTTTTGCGTATCATTCACTCTTTGGCCCCCTCCTTTTCCATATGCGTGTGTGTGTGTGTGTAATAATACATATATATGCACATATATAATAATACATATATATTCTTCCTATTGGCAATTTTATTCACTTCTATTCAGGTGATTCCCAGATCTGTATCTTTAGCCCTAACTTTGCTCCAGACCCACATCCCTTCCGATCTACAAGAATCGTCAAGACAGTAGATGCTCTACTGGTACCTCTAACTCAGCATTACCAGAATCATGTTTAGTTGAGTTTCCCCCAAACCTGCTCCTCCTCGTGTCACTTTTTAAAACCTTGGTTTTATTATCTTTAACCTTTATTTCTTCCATACCTCACTTGCCAAATCTTGTCCATTTTACTGCCACATTTTCTCTCACATCTGTCCCCTCCATTACCACCACCCTTTTACAGGACTATTACAATAAATTCTAACAGGCATTTTTGTCTTCTCCACTCCTCTCCAATTCATTCTTTGTACTGGATTAATTTATACTGTGGAATATTTCCATGAATCAATTATGAAATTATAGAGTAATACATTATTAATGACATTCAGGGCACTCCATATAAAAACTACTTTCTAAAACTTTTTTCAGTATTTTAAATGAGTCTTTTACTTCTCTTCCCTTCACAGGTTTTAGATGGAGCAGGATTAGACATTGATTTCCACCTTACATCTCCAGAAGGTAAAACCATTGTTTTTGAACAGAGAAAATCAGATGGAGTCCATAGGTAAGTAAGCTATTAGGCAAGAGACTGACAGTGAACTCTGGTGCAGTACAGTTGATAGGCTGATTTTCATTTACATATGATGTGATTGACACAGTGATGATTTATTCATATAACCAATCATTGTCCGATATCTATCCAGAGTCAGCTTGAGACACAGGGAAAGCAATTCCTTACCTTATTGTCACCCATTTATTGGAGGGTTTTGTCTTTTAAGCAGAAACAGTGATATCCAACTCAACCCCATCCAACAGTTAGACAGCTGGGTGACAACAGTGGGTCAGTGCACTGGACGTGGAGTCAGAAAGACTTGAGTTCAAATCCCTCCTCAGATACTTCCTTACACACCTGCCAGCTGTGTGACCCTGGGCAAGTCACTTATCCTTTCTCAGCATCAGTTTCCTTATCCATTTATGTTACAGGAAAAAAGGGTATTTTGGTGAGGATCAGATGAGATAACTTACATCAAGCTCTTTGCAAACCTTAGAATGCTATGTAAGTGCTAGTTATCAGATAAAATTCCAAATAACTGATGGTTGTTTCTAAAAAAAATCTAACATCTCCTCAAAGGATGGTGATATACTACCATAATGTACATACAAAAGAATGCCACAGACCCTGAGACAATCTCAGAAATTTTTCTGAGCCATTGCAGAATCATTAAAGCAAGTATGTGGTTTCCTTGGTGACTTGAAGGGGACAGTACGAGATTTGGATTTTTAAAATCGCTCGTTGCTTTATAATTACATCTCATTACCCTTGCACAAAGTAATGACTGCAAAATAGGAAAAGATAAAGGTATCGAGTTAATCTTAGAGGATAAGAATGAGATGTTCCTATAGAGCAGGGCATCAAGAAACACAGAAGCCTGAAGCTGGGAGCAGTAATCACAAAATGCTGGAGTTAGGAGGCCCCTCAAGGTCAGCCCTTATACTCAGAGCCACAAAAAGGCCAGAAAAAATTCATCTAAATAATTGGAGAGGTGTGGGCCAATACCTACAATATGGTGATGATCACAGATAAAAGTATTAAACACCTGATGGAAAGATGTAGATTACTGCAGTGACTAGATAGAAGCAGGACAGTAGGATTTGGCCATTGATACGTGGCCAGATGAGCTCTGAAGCAGCAAGAGGAAAGATAAACAAAAGGTTTGGTTTGACCAAAGGATCCGTCTTTACAATGGTGATTTGCTGTGTTAACAAAGATATTTAGGAGGAATGACATTTAAGAGAGATTTGTAATGGGCAAAAGGTTGAGAATGAAAATAGATTTCAAAGTTAAGTATTCTGGGCAGATATTTAAGTGTTTCCGGCCCCTACAGTCTTGGTGTAGGTACCCGCCCACCAACACAGATCACTGCCTCCTGCGACTAGGTGGCCAAAACATCCATCTCCTTGTGGTCAACCTGGCACGAACCTCCCCGAACCTTAATTAGGTAGTCCTTTGACCAGATGTTTTGGGGCCTCTGAATTTCCTTCTAGATGTATGATCTTTCTGTCCATGAGTAAATGCTTGTGAGTCCCAGGTGACAGGGTTAATATTAACCATTACCTTCGCACAAACACTTACACACACAGGAGGAGCTGACCTCCCTTGCTATAGACTAGACCCCTTTTGCTATTTTAAGTGATTTGATTTCTCTTCAGTGCAATCCAAATGTGATTAGGCTGCTAAATAGAACCATACCTTAGTTTGGCCTGAATTGTTTTTCCAAAGTGGTGATACTTTTATACCAGGAATTCTTAACCTTTTTTGTATCGTGGACTCCTTTGGCAGTCTTGTGAAGCTTATGGCCTGCTCAGAATAATGTTTTTAAATAATTGAAGGAAATGCTAAATTTCACTTAGAGCTTAGCAAAAGTACAGATGTAATTTTTTTCTCTTTTCTAAATTCATAGACCCTGGAGATCTACGTCCATACCCCTTCTGTGCACGGCAGGTTAAGAACCCAGCTTTAAACAGCTTAAAAGCAAATAAAAGACAATATGGTTTAGGGGGGAAACGCTGGACCTTGAACCAGGATGATAGATTAAGAGCCAGGAGGGGCCTCAGAGTCATCTTGTCTGACTGCTGTATTTTACAGATAGAAAGTAAGACCTGTGGAATTGTTAGAGCTAGAATTCCACCCAGGTCCTCTGACTCCAGCATTGTTCCCCCAAATTCTTCCTTCTTAAGTTGCCTCCATACCCAGGTTTGACCCCATTATCTGCTGCTTTATTCCCTCACTGTTTACTACCACCGCTCTCCTAACTGCTTCCAACTTGAAAATCCTCAATCTTTCCAGGTTTATCTGCTCTTGCTCCACAATTACTGAATGTTGCTAGTGGAAAAGTCATGTAGTTGAGGCCTATGCCCTGATCTTAAGTTCTACTAATTCAGTGTGTGGCTTTAGTTAAGTCCCTTTGAATCTCTGGGTCTCAGTTTCCGTATCTGTAAAATGAGGGGGTTAGGTTAGGTAAACTCTAATGACCTTTCCAACTCTAATATCCTAATTGTGTGAATATCTCTATCCATCTAGATTACTGGTCTTGTTGTTCAGTTTTATCAGTTGTGTCCAATTCTTTGTGACCCCATTTGGGATTTTCTTGGCAAAGATGCTTGGAGTGGTTTGCTGTTTCCTTCTCCAGCTCATTTTACAGATGAGGAAACTGAGGCAAACAGGGTTAAGTGACTTGCCCAGGGTCACATAGCTAGTAAGTGTTTGAGGCCAGATTTGAACTCAGGAAGATGCGTTTTTCTGACTCCAGGCCCGGGGCTCGATCCACTGTGCCACCTAGCTGCCCATACTGGTCTTAAGGAACACTAAAAAATTATGTGTAAACATGCGGTAAAGAAGAGATTCTTATTCTGGGCTCCACGAACTTGATTTTTTATTTTGAAAATTATATTTCAGAATAATGGTTTTCCTTTGAAATCCTATGTATTGTATTATGTTGTATCTTATGCATTTAAAAACATTATTTTGAAAAAATGTCCATAGGCTTTTCCAGACACTGGAGAGGAGGACCATGACACAAAAGAGCCCAGGAACCTTTAGTGTGAAGTATCACCCCTTTTGGAAAAAATAGGTCACACCAATTGCCAGCTAAGATGGTTCTATTTAGTAGTTTATTCATATTTGGATTGAACTGAATAGAAGTCATTCAAAACAGCACAAATATTAAATGTCACTGAAATATTATATGTTTTTAAAGCAACTTTTAGATTTTTATCTTTCCCCCCCCAAAAAAAATGAATTAAGGAAAATTATTTGTCTTTAACAAGCCCTGACTGATGTTTCTCAAAATTCATGGGATAAATGGTAACCAGAACTGGATTATTATTAAATATATTTTTCTCATTTTTCAGCGATAAGAGACCTTGAATCACTTAAAGTTATTTCTCCAGCTATCATGAATAATGTATTTACTGTTGTTGATGTGACTTCTTGTTAATATATCATCAACTTGGGACAAGGTTCTACTATAACTGGAAATGTGTGTTTTTATGCAGTGTGGAGACAGAAGCTGGGGACTACATGTTCTGCTTTGACAATACATTCAGCACCATTTCCGAGAAGGTGATTTTCTTTGAATTGATCCTAGATAATATGGGTGAACAGGAACAAGAACAAGAAGACTGGAAGAAATATGTGACAGGCACAGATTTGTTGGATATGAAACTGGAAGACATTCTGGTGAGTATCATAATAGCTTATTGCTTTATAGTTTACAAAGCTCTTTTCTCACAACGACCTTTTTGGGTGGGTGGTATGATTATTAGCCCCATCTTACAGATTTAGGAAAGTGGAGAAGCCTAGAAAGTATATGACTTGCCCATGACCCCGCAGCTAAGAAATTCCGGAACTAGGCCTTTAATTCAGGTTCCTCATTTTTAAGTCCTGGATGCTTCCTTCTGCATACTGAATTCACTATGAATTTAACTTATTTCCTAATCCAAAGATCATTTTAATTTAACCATATATAGCACTTTAATTTTTACAACTATGTGATGTTCTTTAGCATCAGAATTGCTAGATTAATTTCAACATCATTTATAAACTTTTGATTATTTAAGTTATATTCAGTAAGATAGAGATCAAGCTAGAATACGAAATGATCACGATTACTTTATATATGTGTGTATCAACATATATTTATATGGAAATAAATATACGTGTGTGTGTGTGTACAACTCTGTGTTTCTATCTACATCTATATATGTATGTTTGGACACACATACGTATATATGTATATATGTATATGCCCATATGAGGACATCTAGGTGGCACAGTGGATAGAGTGCCAGGCCTGAATTCAGATTTGGCCTCAAACACTTGTTAGATGTGTGGCCCTGGGCAAGTCACCTCACTCTGTTTGCCTCAGTTTCCTCATCAGTCCGATGAGCTGAAGAAAGAAATGACAAACTATTTTAGTATCTTTGCCAAGAAAATCCAGAATGGGCTCATGTAGAGCCAGACACAACTGAAATTACTGTGTAACAACAAGATATGTATTTGTTGATCCCACTGCTAACTGCTGTGTGGTACACTGTTGACCAACCTTATTTCCTCATCTTCATTCTCAAACGCCGTGGCGTAATGCTTATTTTCATCCTTTTGTTCAGCTGGGGCTCTTGTTTTTCACTCTGTAGACTACTGTCCTAAAACTGCATAGCTGAAAAGAAAACTGAACCAAACCCCAAGAGTGGTAAAGTTATCAATACAAGTGGAACAAGGATTTCATAATAAACATCATTTGTTCATATAATGGTTCATAGTAAATTAAAATCTTCGATTTGCTTTGATAAGTGGCTTAATTTTTCAGTAATATTTTTTTCCATTTCAAATTTGTTCTGTCACTGAGAACTCAAATACCAAGTAGTCAGATGTCTTGGAGCATTACTACATACATTTTCTTCATCCGTATAACTAGAGTTACCATTGTCTTGTTCCTGAAAATGCCAATTTAAATATCGTTTGCAGATTATACATTTCTTAAGGGAAAAACATCCATTTCAGAGTGCATTCTCCCCCATCTCCTGATGGGTACAGCATAAATGGTGCATCATTTGGTGATCCCATGGAATGATTAATAGGATGGTAAACTTAATAGAACCATTTTACTTGCAAATCTGAATCCGGTTATATTTCTACTGGAAAAATGTTTTCAGTAATATACACCTATTTTTGCATGCAAATGCCATGCCTTATTTTTAAAAGTAGCAAAACATAAAAAACTCAAGTGAAGTATCTTAAATACTTAAGTAGCTGTTAACCACTGTTTAGGAAAAACTGTGACCCATATTCTGCTGGTCTTGTTTCCATACATATTTTACCCTGCATTTCCATAGTGCTTCGTAACCTTAATGCACTGGCCACGTGCCTTCTTATGCGCTTCTCAGTGACTAAATCTTATGCTTCCAAAAATAACTTTCCCAGAATAGTTTATTTGGGAAACTTGTTTAAATTGTGTTCTTGGATAGACTTAGAGAATACGCAGTTTAGAAGATACACATTCCAAAGAATTTATTTTTCAGTCTTTCCCTTTCAAGAGCAAGTATGTTGCTAGGCACCAATGCTGGCCAGGCCAGAACTAATGAAAGAAGCTTCTGCAACACAGCTTGTGTAGTTTTAACAAGTGAGCTTCTGAAGAATTGTCAATAAATCTAAATTTATCTAACTAAATTGCTCTCTCATTAGCTTGCCAGTATTGCTGCAAAACTATTTTCTCTATTTCTGAATGATATTCAATTAGCAGTAGCTAATTTTGTCTGTTTCTATCTGAAATTTGTTCTCTAAATGAGGACCTAAATAATGTTAATTGGGTCTATCATAGCATTACTACATAGATTTTCTTCATCCATAAACATGCACTTAAATACCCTAAGAGGGAGTTGTTATTTAAAACAATCTCTATGTTGTATCCCCCTTGTAAAAAGCAGCTATCTCCTAATTAAATTTAACTAATTTAACCTAATTTAACTAGTATCCTGAAAAGCTTGTTCTTAAATGTGCATTTGGATATGAAAATAATCACAACTTTGATGCATTTTTTAACTAACTGAAAGCTAACTCTTCATTGCGAAATTGTTTTATTTATTACTAGGAATCCATCAACAGCATCAAGTCCAGGTTAAGCAAGAGTGGCCACATCCAGACCATGCTAAGGGCCTTTGAAGCTCGGGATCGAAATATACAAGAAAGCAACTTTGACAGAGTCAATTTTTGGTCAATGGTTAATTTGGGAGTCATGGTGGTAGTTTCAGCCATTCAAGTATATATGCTGAAAAGTCTTTTTGAAGATAAAAGGAAAAATAGAACTTAATCCTGATCAACTTAATGATAAAAGAAGGAAATCATGCAATAAATTATACAGTAAGGGTCATTAATTTTCTTTTCCAACTTCCTTTTCAGCAAGCACTATTATTTTAAGTGAAACGTAGTATCAATATGAAAGAAATGTCTTCCCCTTCATTTGGCAAGTGCTGTTCTTGATACTATAAACTTTATGTTTATCATTAGGTCTATACCAGCAATTTTTTGCATTTGACAATTAAGATGAGACAAGCCAGTGTATAAAGCAGTGTTCTTAAAAATCAGTCCTTATTAGATTGGAAGAATCCGTCCATCATCTTATGTGTTCTAACCATTCAGTGAATTTATTACTCAAGTATATTCCAACAAAGTTACCTTGTATTCAAACTCTTATTTAGAAATTTCTTCCTAAATTTTGTAATTACAGAATATCATTAAAAACTTTGAAAGGACCTTAGGGATTACTGCCCCCCAAGTAGTTATCCAGATTCCACTTGGGATGACTACACAAGTGTGCTCTAATAGTGTTACCCTGCCCTTCAAATTCTTACTTAAAAGCTATCTCTCAGGGCAGGCTATTTCATTTTCAGGCAGTTCAAATTATTAGGAAATGTCATCTTCAAAAGTTATACAGGATCAGTTGAATCCCTCTTCTTCAAGACAGTCTTTTCAGTATCTGAATTTGGTCATCATGTCTTGATGAAATCTTTTCTTTTTCAGGGTAAACATCATCCCCGGTTCTTTCTATCACCAGTCCTCATAGGAAATAGTTGATCATCTCCTTACTCTTCTTACTCCCCTCCTCTGGGTACGTTTCAGCTTGCCAGTGACTCTGATAAGGCTATACTAGAAAGAGGTTATATTTCCAATGTAGCAGAACAAGTTAAACACGGTGAGATTATTACTTTACTTGTCCTGAGATACTTCTATTAATGCAGGCTAAATCACATTGGGTTTTTGGCAGCTGCATCACAGTGCTGACTTAAGTAAGCTTGCAATTGGCTAAAACCCCTGAGGCTTTTTGACATGAAGTGCTTTCTAAGCTACATCTCCCCTTTCCTAAATTTGAATGGTGAATTCTTTCGAGCCCATGTAAAGGAGTTTATTTTTATCTATATTAAATTTCATCATGCTGGATTTGGCCCATCATTTCAGCCCATCAGGATCTTTAGGGATCTTGATTCTGTCATCCACTATATCACAATCCTTCTTAACTCTGTTGTCTGCAGGTTTCATAAACATGCCGTGTTGGTCTTTTTCTCAAGTCATTGATAAAGGTGTTTAACAGAGCAGGGCCAAGGACTTTGCACGAGACAGAATGACAAAATTTGAGAGTTGGGAGGGGCCTCAGCAGCCACTTAGTCCCACTCTTACCCAAAAGGAAGCCCTACATTAACATCACTGACCAGTGTCATCTGCCTCACTCGGGCCTGCAGCCCCTCGAGAAGAAACCAACCGCCTCCCAAGACTCTTTCTAGTTAAGATGTTTTTCTTGCTGTCAGGCCAAAAGGTGCCTCTTTGCAATGTCCACCTCCTGTCCCTGGCTTTGCCCTCCAAGGCCAAGCGACCCAGCTCAAATCCTCTTTTCCAGGATAGCTCTTCAGATACTTGAACTTGGCTATCCTGAGCCGCCCCCCTCTTCCCCCTACCCCAAGCCTGTGTTCTCTACATTTAAACATTCTCAGTCTCTTCTGCTCTCCATCTTAGAATGAAATGGACTCAAGGCCTTCCCCATCCTGGTTGCCTTTCTCCGGATGATCCCGTGGCATCGGGAACTGAACAAGATGTTCTAGATGAGATCCAACAAAGGCAGAGTATGGAGACACACTTATCTCCTTATTCCTGGGAGCTGGTCCACTCTTAGTGCAGCCCAAGACCACATTATCTTTTTTTGGCTGCCATACCACACTCCTGACTCCTATAGAGCTTACAGACCGCTTAGCCATGCCTCCCATCTAGACAGCTAGCTAATGCAACAGCGAGAGCACCAGGCATGGAATCGGGAAGGTCTGAGTTCAGATTCTGCCCCAGAAGTTTCTAACCATGTGACTCTGAGCAAATTCTTTAACCTTTCAGTTTTCTTATCCGTTAAATGAGGGAATTAGACTCCATAGCCTCTTGAGGCCCCTTCCAACTCTAAATCTGTGATTCTATGATCCTGTACTGATAGAATTGATTGGGGGGGGGGGGCAGGGTGTGAGGAACTTTAGTATAAGACTTTACATTTATTTTTGCTGAATTTCATCTTATTAGATTCAGCCCAATGCTCTAACCCATCAAGATCCTTTTGGATTCTGACTTTGTCATCCAATGTGGTAGCTAACCCTCCCCCAGCTTGGTGACAACTGAAAATTTGATGAGGATGCCATAAAGCCTTTATTCAGGTTATGGATAAAAATATCAAACAGAACCAACTGTAGGCCCCAGGGTTACTACACTGGACACCTTTGGCCACATTGATGCAGGACCATTAACAACTCCTTGCTCCAACCATCCAAAGAGTTCTGAATCCTTCTAACTGTTTTATTGTCTAATTAACATCTTTCCATCTTCTCCATGAGAAAAATCTGAGAAACTTTATCAAAAGCTTTGTTAAAATGAAGGGAAATCCTATCTACAGCAATTCTGTCCTCTACCAGTTATCTATCAGAAAAGGAAATGAGGCTGGACTGTCATGACTCTTCTTAATGAAGCCATATTGGCTTTATAATTTCTACTTCCCTTTCTAGATGTTAACAGACTGTCTCTCTAATGATCCATTCTAGAATTTTCCCAGGAATTGAAGTCAAGCTTATTGGCCTGTAGTGTACAGGCTCTGTCTTCTTCCCTTTTTTGAAAATCAGAACATTTACCATTTTTTAATCTTTTAATACTTCTCACATTTTCCACAATCTTTCAAATATTAATGAAGGACCTTCTTTCTGGTTTGTTCATTCATTAAAAATTCACTATATATAAGGTCCTGTGTTAGGTACTGGAGTACATGCAAAACTAAGATATCGTGGCTGCCCACGTGGCTTACAATCTAGCAGTATGCTTTTTAGGTATAGTCATTCAGCCAGTTAAGAATCCACCCAACTGCATTATCATCCAACACAGATTTCTTAATCTTATCCACATCTTGTGGCAGGAGTCCAGCTGCTTCATTGGTTAGAGAAGGAGACTGAGCCCAAAGTGAGAATTAAACAAGTCATCCATGATCATAGTTACATGGCAGAGCCAGGTTTTAAACTCAGATTCTCTAACTCCAAATTCAGCACTTCACCTTGTTCTGTTGCTTCTTCCTCTTTGGCGCATAAGGCTAAAGACTATTCTTGCCACACAATACAGAGTGAAATAGGAATCATTATTCTATCTTAAATCCTGTACCATTGAACCATACACCCCACACCGTGTACCTGGCTTCTGCCTTGCCCTGATTGCCCAGCTTAGTGAGGGGAAATCTCTTTGCCTAAGCCTCAGCTTAAAATTGGGAGACATTGTCATCCTGTTTGCTCTCTTTTTTGACAGGATCATGAATGATTAGCATTAGAATTTCATTTTTAGTGCCTCATCATTCTGCAGGGACACATCATGAAATTATATCCATGTATTTTGTCTGAATTTTTAAAAACCTGTCCTCCTAAAAATAGTCTTTAGTAAATATTTGACTGACCAGCATTCTGCCCCTCCGTAATCATGGAACTGTACTTTTTCCCCAGGTTTCTCTTCACAAATCATCAGTCACTCTTTGTAATGGTTAATGTTTCTCTAGTATTAGATGGTTTGTAAAATATTTTTCTCAAAATAGCCTTTTGAAGCAGAGAGCACAAGCATCACTGTGACTTAAAGAGCTGAGGTCCAAGGCAAAGCCAGAGTTGGATCCCAGACTCGTGTTGTTTCTCTTTCACCTTGCTGCCTGTCTCCCTGACGTGCTACGAGCAGCAGCCCCTCTGCTCCCTCCTCCTGCCTTTTGGGGGATGAAGCTGACTGCAGGTCTTCCACATGTCCAGGACTGCCAAGTCTTCTCTCTGCTGATCTTGTGTCCTTTATTAGGAACTCTGTTTCCTCCACTAAACAGTTGTCCCAACATTGATTAAGTGCCTACTGTTCCCACCCAATGTTCTGAGGAAACAGTGACAAAAAAAATTACTCCTTGGTCTCAAGGACCTTCCATTATGCTAGGCGGATGGTGTGTAGTTTTATTTCCTCCTTAACACTTTTTTTTCCTGTTTATCTTCACCCAAATATTTTCTAACATGACTTTTCCTCACATTTATGGATTTTCACTTATAAAAAGATCTCTTTTGTACAACATTCACACTTCCATTCTCACATTCTAGCTGTAAATCCCATCCTACCAAGGCTTGGTAGTGCGGTCATATTTACTCAATTTTGACCTCGCCACAGATAGTATTCCCTGACATTGCCCCAGCTTCCTTCCCTCCCTGGTTCTTCATCATAGATTTACAGTTGCATCTTCAGTCTTTGTCATGAATCATAATTGAATGAATCATCTGTGCTGTTTGAGGACTTTGAAAACAAGAGCCTAATTTTCCTGCATATATAGAAATCTCTCTTTGAAACAGAAGTATGAATGTGCATAGGACTCTAGCCCACTGAGCAGCCTTCATTCTCTTTTCATTTAACAGAACTTTCAGAAATAGTGGAGGTTTTTAAGATTTTCCCAGCAGGATAAAATAGTTTTGCAGCTATGCCCCTACGTTATTCCTTGAAGCATTCATTTTACATACTCATTTGCCTTCATCCTAAAATATTTATAATTGGTAGTTGCTTTAAAAAGGGAGAAAAACCACAGGAGTTTACTAAGTTAAAGCATTTCACTCTATTTATGAAGAACAACATAGTTAAATATCACTGGTTCCCCTTAAGGAAATAAATGTTCTTTTCTAGCCCTGCACCAGGGAGGAGTGTATTTACTGAATTAACTATGTGAAAAACTGTCAAATGTTTTTATATTAACTATAGTGCTCATGATAAATCTTTGTATGTTACATGTGTGCCAAGGGGTTTTAAAGTTCTTAAAAACTTTTGTTCTCATAGTTACTAACTTAGGAAAAATGTGACCACCAGCAGTTGTGCAGAAGCTCAGCAAAGAATGTAGGCCCAACATAAATAGCTCCCTTTTTATAACTAAAAAAGGTTCAAAAGGAATTTTAAAAATTGTTTGTGTAACTATTTTTCAACAACACATTTTTAAAAGTAAATTTAAATTAACATGCAAATTAACATTTCTTTCCTAAAATGGGTGAAAAGTACCCCCTTTTCTGCTTATTACTATGTAACCTGTGTGACCACTTGTATTAATGTACATTTAATGAGCTATTATAGTGAAAACTTAACTTTGAAAGATGTAGGTAAGTTATTTTTGTACAAAATTATTTGGAATCCGATTAGGTCATCATAATGATCCAATCATAATGTAAATCCCCACGGGAAAAGAATTAGCAGTTAGCTAGTGGCAGGGAATCAGAAAAAAAAACCATAGTGAACAGAGTAATAACTTGCATTATTTTTTTTATGTTGGCTTATATTTGTTTTCCTTCTTTGCAGTATTTTACAAACCCTCTGTTGCATTTTTTGTGCAAGGTTTAAAATTACCCTATACCATTATGAACATGCTTTATTTTATTACCATTAAGACTACTAATAGTATTCAGTAGATTCTGTATGGTCACTTAAGTACATGGAAAATCAGCCGCATTCAATTTGAGTATGATGCAGGAAGACTACAGGCCTGACTGACCATAATGGCCACTATTGGGTTCCTTTAGCAGTTGATAAGTTTGGCCCCAAGTCATGGGAGGACTTGAAGGGGTTCACAAGCTACTATTCAGTATTATTATTCATTAAATACTAAGTAGGTTTTTATGAGTTAGCCTAGGAACCAATCAGTCATTTTTTAACATTGGTTTTAAAGGAAAATGTGTCCTGTGTTACAAACAAATGACTTAGAAACTTTTAGAACATGCTTGTATTGCATTTTTAACAAAGTAAATATGGCATTCACTTTAATTGACTGCCTCCACTTTAACCCCCACAATTGTAATCAAGCCAGAATTGTAATATAGATGTATATATGCAAGATGTTTGCAATATTGACCTTAAAAGTGGATGCAAACCAATGTTGTTTACCCTGACATACAGGGAGGAAACCCTTAGGTAAGGATGACTGTAGAGTCTTGAATTCCTAAACCTGAGACAATCAGATCTAAATTTTCCACAGGTTAAATACTATATGGAATCCATGAATTCTTCCATAATTGACCAAAAGAGTAATTGCTATGCACTATGATTATCAGGCCACCTCTTCTCCACGTGTCTAGGTGTGGCCTCTACATCACATCCAAAGGAAATAGAAAAGGTATCCCTCTGGGACGGTGTAAGTATTGCTTATCAGCAGCCCCATGTGCTTTCATTCTATTAAGTTACTTTCTACAAAGGAAAAGATGCAACCTTAATTACAAAACTACAACTCGTAAACCAGGGTATAGGTGTGAACGGCTGCATCTTTTCCATGAAACTGTGATGAAGATTTTAGTCTACCTCTTCCATATAGCTGGCCACTACTGTATGTGTGATCTTTACCCTGCACCCACCTTGCTCCAGCTATACTTAATATGAGTTCTGCCACTGATCTTAGACGGCTATGCTAACTAACCTTTGCATTAGAAGTATGCTTAATTCTCAATGGTTATTTTATTTGGAAGATAAGGAACTTAAGCTGAAAAGTATGACATCTGTGGCTGCATTTTCATAGGCACTAAGTGAAAAGAGAAGAGATTATTGTGTTACTTGTTATCTTAGGTTACAAAAAGACAAATCCCAATGATAGATTTCAGGAAAAGATGATATACTTTCATGTTATTTTAAAAGTTGTATTGTTTTCACACTGTTTCAGCTGTCAAAGTTGTCGATATTTTCTGTCAAATAAAATTATATTAAAAATAGTGATGGTAAACAGCCTGGTTGTATCTTTCTTTTTTGATATTAAACCCTGTATTTTTGGCTTGGGACTAGAGCATCAGCATCTTTTCTCAGCTCTGTCTGATGGATAGTCATTCACATGCCAGCCTTTCATTTGGATGTCAGTGTATAGAGAACAGCAACAATATTGAGATTATACTATTTGAAGACAAATTAATACAGGTTGAAGTGTAATCCAAGGTAAGATAATTAAAGTATCTTTTAAACCCAAAGAGGGATAGTCTGTCTCTTCCTGATGGGTGAGAGTTCATGCCAAGCTGACCCCAGATCACATCTCACCACCCTTCTGTGAACTTCATGCTATGCCAGCAGGCGGAGGCATCATTAAATCCTTAAAGACCTGGGCACATTTCTTGGGTCGCTGTCTCCATTTGGTACCATGTGGTTGCAACTAAATTGCCCCTTTTGGACTTTCCTGTTCTTCTCATCCCATGAAGGACATCTGTAAGTGTCTTAGCAGGGACAACATAGTTCCTCACAATTTTCTGATATTAAGCACCAGATGCTAAGAATGTTTACAGGTCCTGTCCAACACAGGGCACCATCTGGCACCAACTTTCCAGTACAACTGATGAATGCTAGGGCCTTCTTGGAGACCACTTCCCCAGCCCTTTGTTGCTTTTGTCTTCCTGGTTGCCAGAGAGTCCAATTGACTATGGGTAACAGGTAGTTTTTGCCCGACCCACACTCTAGTGACTTCATTTTTTAACTACTTAGTTTGAGGTAACCTATCTTGTGTTTTCCCTGGCCATTAAGAATTCAAAGCAGGACCCTATCCCCTAGCTGGAGTCCATGGTGGCAAATTCAAGCTTCATTCTGTTGCTTATATACCTCTCACCCACCAAGTTAAGTGATAGGCCTCCTTCAAATGTTTGTTGATTGACTGACTGACTTCAAATGATCTCTCACAGATGATAATGCTAAAAAGAGCACAGGATATGAAGTCAATGCGCTGGATTCAGCTCCCACCTCCATAACCTACTACCTGTATGACCTTGGGCAAGCTCCTTAACTTCATCTGTTAAATGAGGGGATTAAGGTCTCTCCCAGCTCTAAGTGTATCATCCCACAATATTGGCACCTAATTATAACGCTTGTTGATTGTTTCTGAGATTCTAAATCATATGTTGATAGTCTCTTGCCCAGTTATCAGCAAGTGTAAAGCAAAGCCTATGTCATTCTGTTCTTGGTGACGTAGAACTAGAAAGGCCGCACATTGACTCCATCGAACTTTTTCCTCACACTGCAAGGGGCCCCTACATATACAGTGAGATGTGATTAAAATGTTCTGGCTTGAGGCCTCCTTGAGAATAGTCAGATGTAGTTCTAGACTCCTTGATTCCTATCAACCCATCACTTCCTTAAGTAGTTTGCTCTTTAAATCTCCATTTGGGTCAGAATGGATCCTGGCAGGGAAGCCATACCCAGAGGATTCCCTCTTATACTGCAGTGGCTCCTGGTCGCAAATGTTCTATTGCCATGAAGATACTGCTTAAATAATATAGACACACCAGCTTCAGGGATGCACCGGTGTTCGTACTCCAGGGTAAGCAGTATGATGAGTAGGAGCTCTTTCCTTGGACACACCAAGCATGGTCTCATACTTATTAAAATTCATCTGCTATCATTTTGAGCTTGTAGAATCTGTTCCATGCCAAATCCAGAGTTGTATCTTGTCTCAAGGATCCAAAATCATCAAAGGCCGTGGACCATAGGCCTGAGATAATACCAACTGGCTTATTGTAATTTGTGTTGGAACTGTTGTAGTCTAGTGCAGTACTCAATTGCATAATTCCAAATTCTGCCACTTTCTTAATAATAGAATGTCCTCTGGGTAGCTAGTCTTGAATCTCTGAGGGTCACATCTTCCTTGTTTTACCTGTAAGACTTCTGTAGCATCCTGCAGCTGCTCTTGACATTTGTTATTGCAGGAAATTTGCTACTCATGGGACAGACAAACCAGACTAGCTGAAGCAGCAAGGCACCCCAAGTGGGAGACAGGCAAACTGAACCACCACATTGACCATTGATGGAGACAAACTAGGGCACCAAGCCCAAGAGCCTTGGGAGTAGCAGTGTCCCCCAAATCACCAGACGTGCTTCCAGCCCAGTCACCACAGGCATCATTGAGGGGAAAAATCATTGTGAAGGAAGGGGCCCACTCTCCCTATCACCACCAGTAGTAACTGCTGACCAACTGCCACCAACAGATAAGACCAAGAGCCCTGGGAGTGGCAGCACCCTCCCACGTCCAATTATCAGTCTTCCAGACCAGCCATCATTCTGGGTGGCAACTTGTGTGGAGAAGGGGCCCCCAATTATCAACCAACTGCCACTCACAGGGCAGGCAAGCCAGTCTAGCTGAAATAGCAAGGCACTTTGAAAGAGAAACAGGAGGCAGTGTGCACCAGGAAGGTCAGACTACTACCACCACCTCCATTTCCCCTGAGACCCTGATGAAGACAGCCAGGACTCAGAACCCAAGAGTCTTGGAAATATCAATGCTTCCAGACCAACATCCATGGCCATCATCTCAGGAAGCAAAGACTTCAGTTACAGCCTGTAAGTTACAACCTGCAGGTATTACAATCACATCCATTGAAGACTCAGAACAGAAAGTTCTTGTTACCAAAGTCTTTGGTACTGTTGAATTATTCATCAGAAATTGGTGATCATATCAGTAGAAATGTTATTAGAGAAGAGACCTTACGATCAGTTTTGCTGCTGTTCTTAAGGACCATGGCACCGTTCCATCTGACTTGCAGCTGAAATCTATATATACTGTGTCCCTCATTTAGAATGTGGGCTCCATGGGAGCAGGGACCGTCCTACTCTTCTGTTTGTATCCTCAGGGCTTTGCCCTTAGTGAGCTCTTAATAAATGCTTCATTTACTCGTTCAAGTGAATTACATTTATGTTCACTAATGACATACCATCCGGGTGAAAGTTCCAGACTTATCAGAGGGTGCTTTCTTGGCTTAATGCCCTGGTTCCCTTTGTATCATCTTTGCCTTCGCTTTCACATCGATTCAGACACACAGCACCTAGAGGAGAGGGCATCTGTATCCGTATTGGTTTTCTCTAGCCTATAGTGTATGCAGAACTCACAGTTGACTAACATGGCTACCCGTCTCTGATTACATCCAACTTGGCACTTGTCAGACTATATCAGTGAATTGTTGTCTGTCCAATAAGCCTTGATATTTCTTTACCTCACACAAATACAAGCAGTTTGTCTTCTGGACCAAAGTTATTTGTGTAGTGATGCCCAGTGGAGAGACCACTGACTCTGGAGTCAGGAAGGTCTGAGTTCAAATCTTCAACTGTAAAATTAGGATAATAATGGCATCTACTTCACAGAGTTGTTGTGAATATCCAGTGAGCTAATATCTATAAAGCACTTTGCAAAACTGACGCCATCGTAAAAATTCTGGGAGATGGTAGTAATACTAGAACTATTGGTAGTAGTAATAATAGCAGCAGCGGCAGCATTCATATGTGTTCCTATTTATATATAAAAATAAATAGCCATGGACACTAAATAAATTGTTGATGATCCCCGTCAGATGTCTCTCGAGCCTTCATCATATTCCAAGCAAAGTCCAATGAAGACACAGTACAGAATGTTATAACCATTGGGCATCTGAGAAATCATCTAGTCACTAGATTCTAGTGAACTAGACTCTAATTCGATGGAATGGAAGAGAATGGAACGGAGGCTGAGTACAATTGGCGGTGATGGTGGTGCTCCTTCATTTTCAAAAAGAACCATTGACATAACGTTAGGGCAAAATGGTGGATGAAATAGATTTAAGGGAGGCAGAGTTGCACAAAGTCGTCAGCCTCGCTCCCTCTTCCAGAGTTCAGTGGCAAAACAAAAGTCAGGATGACTGGTGATGGCTCTAGTATGCAATGGATGACCTTGGCGTATTTGATTCCTGGCCAGACTCTTAAGTACTCCACAATGCCTGCCTCCGTGGCCATTGGAACAAATTGTTCTCGTCTGCCCTTTCCTCTGGGAGAAGCCTTCACATGCTTAGGGTAGACAGCCAACTCACTCACTGATGGATCTGAGGCTTGTCGGTTACCCTCAACCTGTTTTAGCCTGTCTGCTGAGACAGTTTACCAGGGTGTGGCCACCGTGCATGCTACAGATTCTTGGAGCCACCTGTGAGAATTGGGTGAAAGGTAGACACCAAGAGTGGATGAGCAGCCCTGAAAAGGGCTCAGCAAGTCCTCACATGAGAGGTGCCGGTCCTCCCTGAACACCCCATGCACCCCTGAGTTCAGTAATTTGTCTGAGATCACACAATTACTAAGTGGCAGCTTAGGAACTAGAACGTAGGCCTTCTGGGTCTTTTTGCCCCAAGTCAAGTAGGTGCTTTTGCCACCATGGGATGCTCTGCCTTGCTTCACCCCACCCTCTGTTATTTACATATCCATTGGGTATGACTGATAGGTATGGCCACATCCTCAGGAGAGAATGGAGAAACTTTCAATTGACCTGTGTTCTGAAAAGGATATGTCACCAGGGAAACCTAACATTGGCAATTGTGTGTAGAGGAAAGGGGATGTGTGTTTTAAAGCATTATTCTGAAAAGGGGTCCATAGGTATCCTGAATTCTATCCTAAACCCACATCTTCCTAACTTTGCCATCACCATTCTTCCAGTCATTCTGGCTCCCTGTTATCAACACTTCTCATTGTCACTCACCTCCTCTGGCCCCAAATCCAATCAATTCACAAGTTTTATTGATTCGTCCTCCATAAAAGTCTGGTCCAGTGGAAGGTACACTGGATTTGGCATCACAGCCCTGGCACTTGCTACCTACCTCTGTGACCTTAGCAAGGCAATGTGGGATGGAATGAAGAATACTGGATTTGAAGTCAGAGGATCTAGCTTCAACTCCCAACTTTCCCATGTGCTATTGGAGTGATGCTACAAAATGAGTGGGGACAGTGGTTGATTCCCTTCCAGCTCTAAATCTGTGATCTTATGATCTCTTGAATATATCACCTCCTCTCCATGACTACACAATGGCCCCAGTTTAGGCCCTTTATCCGCCTTCCACCTGTTCTGCTACTAGTGCAATAGCCTTCAGATTGGTCTCTCTGCATCATCTCTCCCTTCTTCAAATCATCTTGCACATAGCTGCCACAGAAATTCTCCTAAAGCACTGGTCCTTCCATTGCATTCTCCTGCTCAGTAAAAACCAGTGGCTTCCTATTACATTGAGAATCAAACACGAACTGCTCTGTTGACATTTAAACTCCTTTACCACCTGCCTCAAACCTATTTTCCAGACTTACTATACATTACTCTCTTTCTTAAATTCTACATTCTGATGAATGAATGAAAATCATTTTTTGACCTTCTATGTGCCAAGTTCTTGGGATACAAAGAGAAAAAAGTGGGACAGTCTCTGTTCTCAACAAGCTCATATTCTAATTATGGGAGAATATACAGTTGTCTCCAAGATGGATGGAAAGGCATATACATCCTAAGGGAGAATTTGTGGGACAGCCAGAAAGGCTCAGGGGTCCTTGGGTATATTAGTAGGATCTGAATGATGTAAAGGCAGAGAAGATAAGGTCTGGAAGGCCTTAGGAGGTGGGGGCAGGGAAGATGGTTAAGGACTGGTGGTCATCCATCTCAATGGAAGGAATGGAGTTGGTGATTCCACATCTAGCTAGTGTTCTTGCTGTTTCTTATAATTAACGTTGCAATTGCTAGAACAGCCTTCTCACAAATGATCCCCATACCTGAAATGTTCTCCATCGCCTCTGCCTCCTAGACTCTCTAGTTTCTTTCTAAGCTTAGCTCAAACGCCAGCTTCTACCAAGGACTTTTCTGATTCCTTTCCCCAGTTGCTATGTCTCCCCAACAAATTACCTCGAATTTTATTTTGTATATATTTTTTATGCCCATCTATGTGCACATGTTGTATCTCCTAATATAGTGTAATAAATTTCTTGACAGCAGGGATGCTTATTTGCTTTTTTATTATTTCAGTGCTTGGCACATAGTAGGTGATTAATAAATGGTTATTGAGGATTTATGGACTACAAGATGGAGGACTAGACATTTTCTCTGATCCTCATGACCATCAAAACCTCTCCAAAATAAGGAATGTTCACAAGAGGTGAAGCCCAAAATAAGGATTATGCACAAAGATTACGTGCAAGATTATGCACAAGTAAAGCTGTCTCCACAGTCTAAGACAATGAGAAGGCTAACACGATAATAACCATGAATCAATGGTAGAGAAGGCTAATCTCTCATACCTAATGTACTCACTCAGCACCTCCTCCTCCACTAGCCCCTACACTCTGGGAGGCACTACCCAACCAAGAGGCTGGTACTCCGGGACCTACTCAGCAATTTCCTAGCCACTCCTGCAGTCTCTACTAGCTACTGCCTCCTGAACCCCACCCTATTCCTTGTCTAACATCCCAAAGCAATAAACAACAGAATTCAACTCTGCCCCGCCCCAACCCCACGCAAGTGTAGGAAGTATAGGAAGATGGGAGGCTTTCCCTCTGAGATGCATCCCTGTGGGGCAACAGTGCTCAGCCAAGAACTAAGAAACAGAGGGGAAAGTAAGTTAGGGCACTGATGCATGTGGGAGATTCCACAAAGTCTGAAGGAAAGGGAACTGGCAACCAGCTGATGTCAGTTCTGTTTCCCTTCTTCCCGCTTCCCTATCTTGGCTGGGTTTCTGGACGGCTCTAATTGTTAGGAAGTTTCTCCCGATATCAAGTATAAATTTGCATCTTTACAACTTCTGTACTTTGCTCCTGGCCTTCTGGGGCCAAAAAGAACAATTTTATTCCCTTTTCCACATAAGTCCTTCAAATACATAAAGAAAACTCTCATATCTCTCCCCGCCCCCCAGCCACTGAGTCTTCTTTTCCCCTGGCCCTTCAAATGATCCTCATCTGATGTAGACTTGAGGCCCTTCACCCTCCACATTGTCCTTCTCTGGGCACTCTCCAGCTCTCCTTAAACTATAGTGTGCTGCTCTCCACTGCTGTGATGAAAATCTGCAGGGGTGAATGGGTGGTGAGGAAGCAGAGGATTTTTAGAGGTCTAACAGCAAAACAAAGAATATCCTGGGTATACTGAAGGTCAGGTGAGAGGTTGTTCAGGATAGAGGAGATCCCGGCACTTTTTTGGCAAAAAGGAAGGACCCATTTGAGGGAGAAACTGAAGGTGAAAGGGAGACTGAAGGAACAAGGTGCATTTAGGAAGGCAAAGGAGGAAATGGGGGCAAAAGTTAGAGGCAGCCAGGTAGAGAGGAGTCAGGAGATCCAGGTTTGACTCCTGTCTGCACTGGTTTTGTAACCACGGGGAAGATGCTCAACCTGACAAGATTCATTTTCTTTATTTGTAATGCTTTGTGCTGCCTACCTCATGGGATTGTTGGAAAGAAGACTCTTTCCACACCTGATAAATCGATCTACATTGTGCTGTTGTTACTGTTAGCTAACCAATGGAGGGGATGGCCTTGGCAAAGAGGAAGACCACGGCTTCCTCTGAGGTAGGAGCGGACATGTGAACCCAGAGAGCTTTTTGATAGAGAATGGATAATGTTCACATTGTCATCATTGTTGTTTTCAATCATGTCTTATTCATGGCCTCATTGGTGGTTTTCTTGGCAAAGACACTGGGTTGGTTTGCCATTTCCTTTTCCAGCTCATTTTACAGATGAGGAAACTGAGGCAAACAGGGTTAACTGACTTGCCCAGGGTCACAGAGTGTCTGAAGCTGGATTTGAACTCAGGTCTTCCTGACCATAGGCCTGGTGGTCTATCCACTGTGCCACCAGCTGTCCCAATGTTCATGTTGGATATTCTCAATTTTTTTTAATTGAAACTAGGAAGCGTGTATTGAGGGAGTGGGGAGGAGTGGAGCAGGTTCAGAAGGACCTGGGCATTACTGCATAATCATTATTGGTAATTTCTTCTTCTGGTACAGATATTCCTCCATTGCCCCATATGTCACAAACTAAGATGATACACAATGTGAGGGTGTGACTGTAATTTATTCTTTGTATTTCTTACAAGTGTCTAGCACAGAGCAATACACGTACAGGCATGGAGACATTTGTTAAATGTATCCACAATGATTCCTTAGAAAAAACACTCCAGGTTTGCTTGTCTTTTTTTTTTTAAAGATTACTTTAGGAATATGAGTTGAAGGCCTTAAACTTGAAAAGTCTGAGTTTGAGTCCACAGTAAAAACAGCAGCAAATACACACGCACTTTGGGGCTTATAGAATGCTTCACAGGCATCTCATTTAACTCGAACAAGGTAGGTGCTGTAGGTTTTATCCTCATTTTACAGATGAAGAAACTGAGGCTGAGAGGGATTAAATGGTTTGTCCAAAGTCCCACAGCCAAAGCAGCTCTAAGACAGAATTTCAACCCAGGACTCAACGACAAGGCCATTCTTTCCAGCATACCAGTGTTTCTCTGTATCATAGTGCTTGAGCTGGGAATTTGTTGGGCAAGTTTTTTCTTGTATTATTTTTAGCAGCTTTGCTTCACTTCAGGGAGGTGCCTGTGGCCTGGGAGTACCTCCCAGAATCTGCCTACATCATATGGTACCGGGCTTGTGCTCCACAGGTATAGCCTTTGGGAACCCAAGGGTCACCTCTATGCCACAAGGAGACATCAGGAAAGAGGCCTTTGATAAGGGTTACAAGAGGAATAGTCAGACTAGAGTGTGTTTAAGGCAGTATCTGAAACATGCAAATGTATTCCTGGCTACCTTCCTATTACAGACATACTACATACCTGTCTCCAGTGGGAAGCTATTCTTGCTTAGGGATACCTGCAGAGACTATAGTTTTTTTTGGTTGTTTTGGGGGGCAGGGGTAATAACCTTAGCACTTGAATCAGCTGCCTGGAGAGGAGGTGGTAGATTCCCTTTAGGCTTTCAAGCAGATGTGTCTCAAAAGAATTTTCTAGTATAAATGTTAAGATTTACTGTGGTAGTAGATATTAAGTGCTATGGCGGGAGATACATTCAATTAAGCTGCTTCAATTAAAAAAAATTGTCTTGCCAATCTTCTACAAGACACTATGCTAGGTGTGGGTACTGTACCATAGACACACAAATTAGTATGATCCAAAGAATGTGATATGGCTAAAGAAGAGAACCAAAGTTCAAAAAGAACATTAGAATAGAGAGTTTTCACTGGGGGAAGGAGAGGCATTTGGGGAGGACCAGAGAGGTTAGAAAGCTTCAATGGAGGTGTCCCCTGATTCAGGCTTTGAAAGAAGAAAATGAGTAAGTTGAAGAAGTAGTAAGTGAGGATGTTTGAGGGTCTATCAATGTCTTCTGAAGTCTCTCAGTATCTTGAGTAGGTGATAAATTTCAATTGCATGAGCCTCTCAGGAGAGGCTGCTAAATGATACTGGTGGAGAAAGAGTCTGTAAGTGGAAATGGGGAACAAAGAGTATATTCTGACCCTCCCATCTACATCAAAACCATGAGTCAGGGGTATGAGAGAAAATGTAGTTAATAGTGGAAAGGGTGATCAGGGAAGTAGCGGCATCAGGAAGGAGTCGGGCTTCTGTGAATGCCAAAATATTAAAGGAGGGAGGAAAGGTTAGATTAAGGGAAGTTTAATTACAGAGCACGTGTTCCAGAAGGCACAGGGGAAGGAGTGGGCAGATTTAGAGCAGAACATTGGTAGGGGCTGGGGAAGCAGGAAGGTTGAGGTGGATGGAAATGAGGGAGTGGGCAATACAAAAATGGGGACCAAGGGAAGCGGCAGTGAAGAGCAAAAAAAATGCCTATTTCTCTGCTTGGTCCAATGTGTCAGGGGCATGAGAAAGCATACATCCAGTACTAGAGAATGTAATCAGGCAAAACAAGACTGTTTTCTGGGGAGGGGCAGGTTTTTTTTTTTTTACTAAGATAATGGAGCACGCCAGCAATGAAGAGATCTAACAATGAAGGCTAATTTATTAATAGAATAGGGATTCTAGAAGACATAATGGAGGGAGAATATAGTTCTAAATATTTTCTCTTCACCCATCACATGTTTTCTTTTAGTGATTTCATCTACTTACCATTGCTTTATTACCTCTATGCAGATGGCTCTCAAATTTATCTATCACCCAATCATGATTCTGGTAGCTGTTACTCAACAACCTCCAGGACACGCCTACCTCAATGAGTTCAGTACCTACCTGGCTCATATTCTCTATAGAAGAAGTGATTTTTTGGCTTTATATCCCCAGCACAGTCTCTGGTACATGGTAAGCACTAAATGCCCATTGACTGACTTCCAGACCCTCTCACTTGCCACTTTCAGCAGTCTCCTTTCTTTTGAGGTTTATCTCATCCAGCTAGAGCATCCTAACCAGAGCATAGAGGCTATTATCTACTGACACCCAGGTCTGCCTCATTTCTTGTTAACATTGTTCAATACCTGGCTAAGTCTTTCTCTCCATCCCAACCTGTCCTTATACTCAGAGACTTCAGTATACATGCTGAAGTACCCTCAAATACCTTCATCACTCTCCTTAGTTCCCATGATCTGCACCTTCACTCTACCTCAGCCACACACAGGAACAGTCATATACTTTATCTCACTGCCACTCACAAGTATTCCACTTCCATACTCACAATAACATTTCTTTAGTTGATTAAAATCTATCTTTCTAGCTCTCTCTGAACCTCACCACTTTCAAAACCTATTTACCAACCTCTCCAAAATGTTGTCATTCCATTCTTCCCAGTATATCACCTCTAATTTGGTATCATCTTCCTTCAAAATCTTGAGCTTTTAACATGTTCAACTCTGTATTGTCCTTGACCTTGAATCACACCTCCCACTGTCTTAACCCTACTCATCTCTTGCCAAACCCCAACCCTAAATTACAACCATTACACTCACCCACTACTTTCTCCATTCCTGCTCATATGCTGAAGCCACAGAATCACGGTAACTGGGTCAAATTTATGTTCATCTCAACTAGACTTTTCACTGCTATGCCTCTTCTTATTCTGATTAAATATGTTACTCCCCATTGTGTCACAATGGGGACCACAAAACCTCTTCTCACTCCACCTACACCATTACTTCCCTCCTCTCAGCATATAGGGCCTGCCTCAGACAAAAGAAAATATTAAGGTCATCTATCCCCCACTCTTCTTTGCTCCATTTTACAAAGGCTAAAGTGGTCCTTTCTGACAAAGTCAACTCCAGTTGTACCCTTTATCACACCTAGATATAGACATCTAACCTTAACCTCTATCCTGCATTCCCATTCTGCATCTCCGCAGGCATCTCCAACTTCTCTGAACTCCCTATTTTGATTGAAATAGCTATATTCCAGTTATTCAGGTTCACAATCTGAGTCTTGTTCTACTTTTACTACCTTTCCTCACCCCATATCCAATCAATCATTTGCCATCTTGAAGATACATCTTTCATGTCTGCTTCTATTTACATCAAAACTACCCTTATCTAGGCCCTTCACACCACTTCCCCTCAACCCCAACCATTGATTTAATTGGTCCCCCTGTATTCATACTCCACAGCAATAGCCCATTCCCAACATAGGACCATAAACATGTGACTTCCCCACAACTAGTTAATCCAAGGTGGAATGGACTATTTTGGGAAGTAGTATGCTCTTCCTTATTGGAATTCATCAAGCAAAGGCTTGGATGTTCACATATTAGGTATAGAAACAGTATGGTCTAGTAGATAATGCTGGACCTGACATTTTGAACCTAGGCTCAAATCACACATTTGACACTTAGAGGTGGTGCAGAAGATAGGTCACTGGACCTGGAGTTAGCAAGACCCAAAATTCCAGCCTCAGACACTTACTAGCTGTGTAACCTTGGGCAAGTTACTTAACCCTTGTTTGCCTGTTTCCTCAACTGTAAATAATAACTTCCCAGAGGTGCCATGAGAATCAAATATTTGTAAAAAGTGACTAGCACAGTACCAGGCACATAGTAGACACAACATACTTATTCCCTTCTCTCCTTTCCTTTTCTCTCTAACATGCTAACTAACAATGGGCAAGTGGCAACATTTCTGTGCCTGTTTCTTCATCTGTAAAAGGGGGGAAACTGAAGCAATCTCCTTTGTAGGACTGTTTGGAAGATCAAATGAGGCGTTGTTTGGGAAGAGCAACTCTGGATCTCTATGTGAATATCAGTTACACTGCAGAGGAGATTCCTGTTGAGGTATGGCCTAGACCAGATGGACTTTGAGGTTCCTTCTAACTCATTTTATGTGATGGATACAATACAATACTTGAGGGGATGAGATTGAAAGCATAAGTGTAGAGGACTGAGCCTTGGCAAAGAGGAGGCAATGCCTATCCTTGAGCCAGGAACGGGAAAGCAAATGGGAAAATTCCAAGAGTTACAACTTCAAATCCAGAAAGCATTTAAAATGTGATGACTGAAAGAGAATTTGCTTTATTCCATTAAGTCTCACTCATTATAGTCCTTTAGTTTATAAATGGCTAGTCTCCTGGCATGCTTGAATAAATTGAAGACAATATCTGTTCAAACATCGAATTCTATATAAGGATAATAAGTTTTACCAAAAAAATTTATCTAAGATAAATTATTTTGCAGTATTTATTTGAAAGGTTTTTTAAGCAAAAGCATAAACTAAATTTTTGGATGCCTTCAGGGAACTGTTACAAAATACATACTTGTGAAATGGACAAGACTTTGGCAGCTGCCAGAACTTGTCTCCATATTCTAGGCTATCCTTTAGTAAGGTTTAGGCAAGAGTGTATTAGACACAGCTGGAACCTGCTCAAGAGCTTAACTGTTAAATTTTCAGCATAAACATTTCCACCTTGGAAATTAGCAAATACTACATAATGGGGCTTGATTTAATTTGTTGATTTTGTAGGGTTAAGAATGTGAGGGAGAAAATGTCAATAATGGAAATAAACTTAAAAGTATGTCATGAGCACATTTCTTTTTCCAAAAAGTCCATTTACCAGCACATTGCAGGGTTCTCTCTCATCTATTACTGTAATCATATTAATCTTGTACTATTAAAATATGTAGGATCTAGAAGATGGAGGCTGGAAAGCAGGGACTTGCATGAGCTCCCCACCAGGTCCCTCCAAAAACCTGTAAAAAATGGCTCTGAACAAATTCTAGAACTGCAGAGCTCACAAAATAGCAGAGGGAAGCAGGGCTACAGCCCAGGACAGCCTGGATGGTCACTGGATGAGGTCTATCACGCATGGAGCGGAGGGGAGAGAAGCCCAGCATGGGTGTCCAGGAGCCGGGCGAACAGGCCCTAGCGCCCTGTATCAGTGAGCTGTGGCAGTTACCAGACTTCTCAACCCGCAAACACCAAAGACAACAGAGGTTAGTGGGAAAAGCTGCAGGGGACAGAGTGAAAAGAGTTCCTTGTTCGGCCACTGCCCCAGGGGCAGCGGGGGTGGTGCAACTACAGAACTACAGATGCAGTTGCTTCTGGTCCAAGGCCTACCTGGTGGGAGGAATTAAGTGGTGGATCAGAGCAGGAGTGCAGAGCCAGCTTAAGATTTGTGTCAGGTCCAGGTTGGCAGTTCTTGGGGAAGGAGGAGTGCTGGTGTGACAGAGCTGGCTGTATAGAAATAGCTCTGAAATCAACAGTGCATCCCCTCAAGGTTGGAACAAAGTACTCTTTACAAGCAGTCATACCCCGACGAAAAACTCAAGGGTCAAGTCAGTTGGCTGGGAACATGGCCAGGCAGCAAAAACGCACTCAGATTCAGTCTCAGACTTTGGAATCTATCTTTGGTGACAAAGAAGACCAAAACATATAGCCAGAAGTCAACAAAGTCAAAAAGCTTACATCAAAAGCCCCCAAGAAAAAAACATGAACTGGTCTCAGGCCATGGAAGAGCTCAAAAAGGATTTGGAAAAGCAAGTTAGAGAAGTAGAGGAAAAATTGGGAAGAAAAATGGAATGATGCAAGAAAACCATGAAAAGGAGACCCAAAAAAATACTGAAAAAAATATTGAAGAAAACAACACCTTAAAAAACAGACTAACTCAAATGGCAAAAGAGCTCCAAAAAGCCAATGAGGAGAAGAATGTCTTGAAAGGTAGAAATACCCAAATGGAAAAGGAGGTCCAAAAGACCACTGAAGAAAATACTACCTTAAAAATTAGACTGGAGCAAGTGGAAGCTAGTGACTTGATGAGAAATCAAGATATTACAAAACAGAACCAAAGGAATGAAAAAATGGAAGACAATGTGAAATATCTCATTGGAAAAACCACTGACCTGGAAAATAGATCCAGGAGAGATAATTTAAAAATTATTGGACTACCTGAAAGCCATGATCAAAAAAAAGAGCCTAGATATCATCTTTCAAGAAATTATGAAGGAGAACTGCCCTGATATTCTAGAGCCACAGGACAAAATAGAAATTTAAAGAATCCATCGATCATCTCCTCAAATAGATCCCAAAAAGAAATCTCCTAGGAATATTGTCGCCAAATTGCAGAGCTCCGAGATCAAGGAGAAAATACTGCAAGCAGCCAGAAAGAAACAATTTCAGTATTGTGGAAACACAATCAAAATAACCCCAAGATCTGGCAGCTTCTACATTAAGAGATCGAAGGGCTTGGAATACGATATTCCAGAGGTCAACGGAGCTAGGATTAAAACCAAGAATCACCTACCCAGCAAAACTGAGTATCATGCTCCAAGGCAAAATATGGATTTTTAATAAAATAGAGGACTTTCAAGCTTTCTCAGTGAAAAGATCAGAACCGAACAGAAAATCTGATTTTCAAACACAAGAATCAAGAGAAGCATGAAAAGGTAATCAAGAAAAAGAACAAGAAAAAGAAATTGCAAGGGACTTACTAAAGTTGAGCTGTTTTGTTTACATTCCTACATGGAACGAAGATATGTATGATTCATGAGACCTCAGTATTACGGTAGCTGAAGGGAATATGCATATATGTATATGTTATGTATATATATATATATAAGTGAATGTGTATGTATGTATATATCTATGTGTGTGTGTATATATACATATATATATATACAGAGAGAGAGAGAGAGAGAGAGAGAGAGAGAGCGCGGACACAGGGTGAGTTGAAGGTGAAGGGAAGATATCTAAAAGAAATAAAATCAAATTAAGGGATGAGAGAGGAACATATTGAGAGAGGGAGATAGGGACAGACAGAATGGGGTGGATTATCTCGCATAAAGGTGGGAAGAGGAAGCAGTTCTGTGGGAGGAGGGGAGAGGGCAGGTGAGGGGGGAATGAGTGAGTCTTTCTCTCATCAGATTGGGCCTGAGGAGAGAATACCATACATACCCAATTGGGTATCTTACCCCACAGGAAAGAAGAGGGAAGAAGATTAAAAAAAGGGGGGGATGATGGAGGGGAGGGCAGATGGGGGTGGAGGTAATCAAAAACAAACACTTTCAAAAGGGTACAGGGTCAAGGGAGAAAATTCAATAAAGGGGGATGGGTTGGGAAGGAGCAAAATATAGTTAGTCTTTCACAACATGAGTTTTGTGGAAGGGTTATACATAATGATACACATGTGGCCCATGTTGAATTACTTGACTTCTTGGGGAGGGTGGGTGGGAAGGGAGGAGGAGGGAGAATTTGGAACTCAAAGTTTTTAAAAACAGACGTTCAAAAACAAACAAAAAAACGTTTATTGCATGCAACTAGAAAATAAGATACACAGGCAATGGGGAGTAGAAATTTAGCTTGCCCTAAAAGAGAGGAAGGGAAAAGGGCATGGGAGGGAAGTGGGGTGACAGAAGGGAGGGCTGACTGGGGAACAGGGCAACCAGAATATACGCCATCTTGGAGTGGGGGGGCAGGGTAGAAATGGGGAGAAAATTTGTAATTCAAACTCTTGTGAAAACCAATGCTGAAAACTAAATATGTTAAATAAATAAAATTAAATTAAAAAAAAATTAGATTGGAGCAAGTGGAAGCTAGCAACTTTATGAGAAATTAAGCTATTATCAAACAGAACCAAAGGAATGAAAAAGTGGAAGACAATGTGAAATATCTCATTGGAAAAACCACTGACCTGGAAAATAGATCCAGGAGAGATAACTCAAAAATTACTGGACTACCTGAAAGCCATGATCAAAAAAAGAGCCTAGATATCATCTTTAAAGAAATTATCAAGGAGAACTGCCCTGACATTCTAGAGCCAGAGGGCAAAACAGAAATTGAAAGAATCCACAGATCGCCTCCTGAAAAAGATCCCCAAAAGAAAACTCCTAGGAATATTGTTGCCAAACTCCAGAGCTCCCAGGTCAAGGACAAAATACTGCAAGCAGCCAGAAAGAAACAATTTGAGTATTGTGGAAAAACAATCAGGATAACACATGATATAGCACATGATAAAGCAGCTTCCACATTAAGGGACCAAAGGAGTATGATATTCCGGAGGTCAATGGAGCTAGGATTAAAACCAAGAATCACCTACCCAGCAAAAATGAGTATCATGCTTCAAGGCAAAATATGGATTTTCAATAAAATAGAGGACTTTCAAGCTTTCTCAGGGAAAAGACCAGAGCTGAATAGAAAATTTGACTTTCAAACGCAAGAATCACAAGAAGCATGAAAAGGTAAACAAGAAAGAGAAATCATAAGGGACTTACTAAAGTTGAACTGTTTTGTTTACATTCCTACATGGAAAGATGATGTATATGTTCATGAGACCTCAGTATCACAGTAGCTGAAAAGAATATGCATATATATGTGTATGCATATATATATGTGTGTGTGTGTGTGTGTGTGTGTGTGCGTGTGTGTGTCTAGTGTCTATGTATATGTACGTATATATGTAGGTGTATATATATAGAGAGGGTAAAGGGTGAGTTGAATATGAAGGGATGATATCTAAAAAAATAAAATGAAATTAAGGGATAAGAGAGGAATATATTGAGAGAGGGAGAAAGAGAGAGATAGAATAGGGCAAATTATCTCACATAAAAGTGACAAGAAAAAGCGGTTCTGTAGGAAGGGAAGAGGGGGCAGGTGAGGAGGAGTGAGTGAATCTTGCTCTCATCGGATTTCACCTGAGGAGGGAATACCACACACACTCAATTGGGTATCTTATCCCACAGGAAAGGAGGAGGAAGAAGAAAAAAGGGGGGAACGATAGAAGGGAGGGCAGAGAGGGGGAGGAGGTAATCAAAAACTTTTGAAAAGGGACAGGGTCAAGGGAGAAAATTCAATAAAGGGGGATAGGTTAGGAAGGAGCAAAACATAGTTAATCTTTCACAACATGAGTACTGTGGAAGGGTTTTACATGATACGCATGTGGCCTATGTTGAATTGCTTGCCTTCTTAGGGAGGGTTGTCAGGGAGGGAAGAGGGGAGATAATTTGGAACTCAGTTTTAAAAACAGACGTTCAAAAACAAAAAAAATTTTTTTGCATGCAACTAGAAAGTAAGATACACAGGCAATGGGGCATAGAAATTTATCTTGTCCTACAAGAGAAGAAGGGAAAGGGGGATGGGAGGGGAGTGGGGTGACAGAAGGGAGGGCTGACTGGGGAACAGGGCAACCAGAATATACGCCATCTTGGAGCAGGGGGGGAGGGTAGAAATGGGGAGAAAATTAATAATTCAAACTCTTGTGAAAATCAATGCCGAAAACTAAATACATTAAATTAAATAAAAAAATAAATAAAAGCTTCTGTGTAAAAAAACATATATATAGGATCTAGTTCAATCTCCATTTCAATGATATAGCTAATGTGCTTTCCTATAACACTACTTAAATCAACATCTCAATACACAGTAAGCCTTGCTCATTAAGATACTTTGATACTAATGTAAACCCAAAGTTACACTCCCTGTAAATGATAAATTGAATTTCAGTGATATTCTCATTATAGCACAAATTGTATATGATGACCTTCCTACCATTCCCTAAGTGCTGCTTTGTAACTATAATATTCTCATACTGAATATACTCATAAAGTTCATGTTTCTTGGATCTCTTAGAGAACATTACAACACTACAAATAAACTTTTAACCCCCAACTTTCTCGTACATACTTTTGGGCATGTTCATGGGCTGCCATATCTTTGTCACGTTCAGTTACAGCATTCTGAAGGAATGCAAACTAATTTTGATATCAGTCTAAGGAAAAAATAATGTATTCTATTCTAAAGCTAGGCACAACCATTGAAGTGATTTTGTACTGTTAATGTGCTGTTTTAGATTACATATAACACTAGTTAGCAAAAGTGAATGAAAATGGTCCAATAAAAACACTTCCTCTTTAAGAATAAATGGCCAACATAAGTTTAGGTTATATTTCAAATCTTGAGCATTATTCAGCACTTATTCAGACATATTAATATTTTCAGAAGACAAAAATTCACATGGTACTTACCATTTATCATTTAGTCTTATGATAAATCTATAACAAAAGAAATATCATATAGCATTTCAATTTTAAATCTATGAGAACGACTATACATCTACCAAGTTTCTACTTATTAAGTCTGGATCAAATTTGGAAAGAAAAGGACATGTACATATGTAAATAGATGTGTATTTTTTTTCCTTTTTGTCTAACATTTCCAAAAATTGTATGAGCTTTAACTATAAAAATTGTTCCACACACTAATTTCTGAAAGAGCAAAATCTCCCTCTAACAAAACCGTCATTTGAAAGGTAAATTTCTAGAGTTTTAGAGACAAGGATTAATTTCCTCACTTAAGTTACTAGATCATCTAAGGATATTTCGGGCTTTCCAGTTGTCCAAAGAATTCATTGCTAAAGTACAACTGCCTTATTCTCATCTTCTCTGTGACCCTTAACACTTGGGTATAACCACTTTATGCCTACTAAATTTTTTTTCTCATCCATAAAGGATTATGACAACTGCGATGGCAAGATCCTATTGTTAGGTGCTTTCCTAGAACCAACAGTCAAAGTTGTGTGTGTCAGCACAACCTTTCCCACATTACTTCTGCTAATCCAGAAAACCCTTATATGGCTCTGAATGCTATGGATGCTTACTCTTGTATTCCTTACATCGAGGATTTTGAATAGGGACCCTCCACCCAAATAAGTCAACCTACTCCAATTATTACATTAACACTTGCTGACCTGGAAGTCTAAGGCACTGTGCAAATGTACCATTAAGATCTTGTTTTTAGTCCAATCTTGACTATTGCTAGCTTCTAGTGACCTTTGACTTTCAACAATCATTTGACCTAATTAGGCCTGAGTGTCCCCAAGTAAGGGAATATTGGACTGGATTATTTCTAAGTCCCTTCCAGCTCTGATTCTGAATTTTTGGTAAATCTAGATTGTTGATATCAAACTCAAATAGAAATGGGGCCACTAATCCATGCAAAAGGATCCATATGGGCTGCATACTGACTTAGTCTAAAAACTTAATCCCACCTGTGTTTTACTACATTTTTACTTATTTTAAAATACATTTCCCAATTACATTTTAATCTGGTTTGGGTAGCACTCCGGAGTGCTGATGCATGTTTGACATCTCACTTAGACCACCAATTCAATTAAAAAATACAAAAAGTCAAAAGTCAATAAACATTGAAGAAAGCAGCTATCAAAGTCTATATACTTTACTTCAAATACAGAGTTATATATAGCCACCTTCAGAGTTATTTATAAAATAACATTTAATGACCTTAGTTTTCTGGGGCAAGCTTAAAATTCCTTAGGTTAAAACAAAGTTTTAAAACAGATAAAATAGATTACTATTTGCACTATGAGAACTATGAAAATAACACTAACAAAAAAAGAGGAAGAATTCTATTAAAAGGGAAAATTATAATAGCATACGATAAAAGCTATTCTAGGTAGAGACCAACTTAGCCTATACTATCTCAAGAACCCTGAGAACATGAACATTTTACTGCAGTGTAATAACTGATGTTCACAATTCTAACCCTGAGCCATCAAAAAAACCAATATATTCTAAGAAATCAATGAAGTATGGAATATATTATTGAAAAATATTTTATAAATTTTTTAAGCTTAAAGGACAAGCTTTAGGGCAGTAATATTCTATCAGCTAAGGGAATACATGTTATTTCTTTTTCAGAAACTTTGAAGCAAACCCAACAACATGGAAGAGTGGAATAAAAAAGTGGCAGGAGGCACCTACAGTGGGAAGCAGCCACAAAAGGGAAACTGGTAATACATGTGACAAAAACACTCCAAAGTTCATAATTTTGTCCATTTTAGGTCATCCCTATTTATCAGGTACAGAACTGTGATTTCATTAGTGTAGGGAACTCTTGAGAAGGGAAATTCCCTCCTCCAACATAGATAGGCAACTGCTGTATAACTGATGCTCTTCAATAGTCTCCAGGATCACTGAAAGGTCAAATTGCTTTCCCATGAATAGAGCTAGTCTGTGTAGTTTTCCATTGGATTAGAAATCGAAAGATGAATTCAGATCCTGATTCTGCCATCTCACTTTTGTGACTTTGGACAAATCACAATTGCCAGGACCTGTTTCCTTCTCTGAAAAGAGGAGACTGGACTAATGATCTCTAAGCCACATTCTATCACTAAATCTATGATCCTATATCATAAGCAGAGCTCAAATCCAGGTCTTCCTGACTCTAAAGCCAGCCATCTATGTACTAGGCCATGTTTTCAACTGAGATAATACAAACAGAAGTTACGTAATGAAGTATTTTGTCACGTAGAAGCAACCTAAGAGCTCAGGCCTTTCTCCTATAATTTGTAGTAGTGGCAGTGTTGATACTTGGTAAAATAGTTGCCTCTTTATTTTTATATTACATTCACTTCCCAAATACGTCCATTCCCTATCTCCTTCTCAGTGAACCATCATTTATAACATTCAAAAAAAAAAAAGGGAGGGGGAATGTTCATTCAGTACAACTTAACCCATCCATTGACTAACAATATCCTAAGGGCATCAATCAAGACAGCACTTGAAACTCACTCACAGGGAACCCTTTCTTCATGTATAAGTGGCCTAAATAAGGGATTATGAACATTCTCTCCAATCCATCTTCTACATAGCTGATATTCCTAAAGCACAGGCCTGACCATATCACTCACAACAAACTCATGGTTTCCTATTGTTTCTATGGCATTTGAAGGCTTTATCATCACTTGCCTCTAATCTGCCTTTCCAGGTTTACTGTAGACTACTCCCTTCACAAATTCCATATTTCTAGACAACAGGGCTTATTTTCTGTTGCTACCACACTTTTTCTCTCCCCTCCCACCCTTTTGTATAGGATGCCCTGACACCTGGAACATGTACTTCCTCCTCACTTGTCTCTTAGAATTTCTAGCTTTCTTCAAAGCTCAGTTCATGTTCTACCTCTCAACATGGTTGGCCTTTTCTGATGTCTCTCCACTAGCTGCTTGTGCTTCCCTCTTAAATTACCTATTTACACTGTATACTTTTATGTACTTTTATTTACATTTTACAACCCCCTAGTAAAAAACCCTCTTTGGTTTTAAAAATGATAGCTTCATTTACATTTTTCCATTTTCAGCACCCAACATGGGCCTGGCAACATTGCAGATATTATAAATGGTTGCTTGATGGATGGGAGTAGAAGAGTTGCTAATTTGAAAACATTTAAATTAAATCAGGATAATAGGTCATGGCTCCTAGATACTTGATAACATAAGTTCACACTTTAAAACTACATTTATTAATGAGGCTAAAATCAGAAGGCAAACAGGTAACTAGAGGGAAAAAATCCTTAAGCAAGTTTCTCTGACAAGAGTTTCATTTCTAAGGCATATAAGAAATGGATTGTAAACAAAGAAAATAAACAGGCAGTTTTATAAGGAAAAAACTCAAGCTATCAATAGCCATATTAGCAGAGAGAGAGCTGATGAAGCAGTGGAAGGCCCAAATTTAAATTTGGCCTGACATTTACTAACTGAGTGACTCTGGGCAAGTCACTTAAACTGTTTGCTTCAGTTCCCTCAACTGTAAAATGGAAATAATAGCACCTATTTTCCAGGGTTGTTGTGAGAATCAAGTAAGATAATATTTGCAAAATGTACTTACTTAGCACAATGCCAGGCACATAGTAGGCTCAATGTAAACATTTATTCTTTTCCCCTTCCCTTACGAAAATAATGTTCCAAATCACTAATAGAGAAATGAAAAACTAAAGTAACTCTTAGGTTTCATCTCACCTACAACCATCAGATTGGCAAAGTTGAGAAAAAAGGAAAGTGACAAATGTTGGAGTGGCTGTGGAAAGATGAGAATTTGGAGCTATGCCCTAAAAGTTACTAAGCTGTGCAAGCCCAGCAATACCACCTGGCCTATATCTCAAAGAGGAAAAAGACCCATTCCCACAAAAATATTTATAGCATCACTTTTTGGGGTTTCAAGGAACTGGAAGCCAACGGGGTGTCCATCATTTGGCTGAACAAATCAAAGCATACAAATATAATGGAACACTTGTGCAATAAGAAATAATGAAGGGGACAGCTTCAAAGAAACCTAGGAAGACTCATATGAACTGATGCAAAATAAAGTGAGTAGAACAAGAACAATTTATACAATCAACCATATTGTACAGACTAACTACTTTGAGAGACTTAAGACTCTGATCGATGAAATTACCAATCACAATCCCAGAAGATACACAATAAAATATGATATCCATTTCCCTGATAAAGGTGATGGACTCAGTGTTCAGATTAAAATTTATTTTTTTGGACATAGCCAATGTAGGAATTTGTTTTGCTTGACCATGCATATTTATTACAAGAGTTTTATTTTCCACTTTTTTCTCAATGAGGTAAGAAAAATATAAGGGAAGGAAAATAATTATTTTGTTAACTGAAAAAAAAAACTAAAAAAAAATTTAAGAGTAAGGTATAATTCACCACTTTAACAGAACTAATCTATGTTCTGAGAACCACAGTTCAGGTTATATGGTTCTTTCCACACCATATTTTATGCCACATAAACAGTGACTTGGATTAATTAGCCCCATGGAAAAACACTCACTTAAATCACGTTAAAATCTCTACTTTAGATAATGTTTAATTTTTTGGTTTTTTTTTTCTCCCCCAAAAAGCATGCCTGATCAGTTACCACAAAAAAAAAAAAAATCAGAAGAAATTTTTCAGGAGTGTATACTTCGGAAAGCATTCATATAAAATTAGGAAAAAAAATTCCCACATTTAAGGCAGAACTCATATAAATATATTCCAACCAATACAGTTTTGTAATAAAGTCATTATGCCTTATAACTAAATCCCACTTAACACTGTTGCATTACTAACATTTTAAAGATAGTTCCTATGGAACTGCTACCTGTATACGGTTTCATCTAATATTGTGTTTCCCTGGTACAAGTACCATTAAGGAAGAGTATACCTAGAATAGTCATTAAAAAATTACAGAGACATTTCCTTTTCAATCAATCACAAGACCACTGCCAATCTATATAACCACTGAATTATATGACAGCCTACTATTATTTATACAAATCAGATCATGTCTCCTCCATCCAAACCTAACAGTATACAGTAAAAAGCCTCAGCAAGAGTTGTACATTCTACATTATCAAACATATACTGTACATAAACACACACAAAATACAAAAATGGTCTCACACTTCTAGTTGATCTCATGTCTTGGCAAAGTTTGATACAAGAATATAGAAGACCTTGACAACTGCATTACATCTTACAAAACACATGAGTTTTTACTAGCATTGTTTTGATATTTGCATTCTGGTCACATTTATCTGAGATTCTAAAGAATAGTAATTTCTCAGTAGCAGAGTAAAGAAAACCATGGTTAAAAACAAACTTCCCATTAAAATTTAACTTTGGACAAAATGAATTTTAAAAATTAGTATTATATCTTCCTTTTCAGTATGTAGCACATTTTAAAATCTAACTCTGGAGCACCCTAACATATAGACCCTGATTCCTCCTGGGTTGTAGATGCCTCAACACAAGTAAAAGTTGAAAAATAGGCTGAAAATTTAATAGGGTTACTTTTCTTTTGAGAGAAGAAATACCTATCTTTCAAATATCTAATAGGTAGAATGGCTAAATGTTAAGTTTATTACTTATTAAGTAGGTAATTTAAGATGGACTTGAAATAATTACTTATTTACTTTGGAGGGCAAGGGGGAGAATGAGGGCAGTACAAGTTTTCCACCATTAATTAGAACTAGATGTATTAGCAGTGGAGTTGGAAAATCCTTACCTCCATGGCTAAGAGCAGTCAATTACTGCACCAGTGTGTATTTTCAAACAAATACAAAAGCAAAACTCATTATCTCTTTTAAAAATACACACAATTTAATGTTGGTCTGTTTTAATTCTAAGTAAAGCAATTCCAAAAATACAAACTGAACATCAGAGCCATGTGAACCACCAAGATAAAATCAAACAGACATTCACAATAATTAAATCTAAAGACAGTTTAGTTGGATAAATTGTCTTCCAAGCATGTTATAGAAAACTTTACTACAAATACTGCTGGTGTTCAGTTAGAATTAAAGGACTCTGGGAGAATGAAATAATGTGAATACAAGTGGAGTGAGTCATGTTACACGGGATTTACACTTTTCCATTACCCCTAGATTTAAACAAACATTCAAAAATCAACACAAACTCTGTGTTATCAAAATATTGCAGCTGCAGGAAAGGCAACTTTAAATGAATAACTAGGGGGAAAATCAGGTTCTGGCAGAGGCAAACAGAAGTGAGTTTTTAGTTTGCACTTTAGTAAAGCTCCTTTATATCTGGCTGACCAAGAACCAAGTGCAAGGACAACCACATTCTCTGCTTCTTTTGGCTACAATGTGACAGGAAGAAGTCATCTTTTGAAGATGTTTAAGTAAATAAAGCAACTTTCTTTATAAACAGTCAAATAATCAATTACTGGAATAAATAAAGACTAACCCACATTTTTAACCAATCTTCTATGACATCTTACATATTTTTTCATTTTGGTGGCAAATTCCCAATTTTTAAGCTAAACACCACCAGTCATTTTTAAGAGTAAAATGAATAGCCACCAAAATATCAATACTCTTCTGTTTACTCTTTGGCTAAAAAACCCCAAAAATAAAACAAAAATAAAGGAAAAAGACAAAGAAAATACATCTAACACTGGTGATAAAAAATTGTCTTTTTACATGTAAAATAAAGTTATCAATTTAAAACTTGGTACATTTTATAAAAACAAGAGGTAATGTTGTAATAAAAACAGTGGTAGCCTGAACAGGCCACATACTGTTTGTGAACCCTGTGCAATAAAATACTTTGTTCATACTACATTTATCAAACATGACTAATGTTACTACAGACACTGTAGGAATCTTTTGTGGGATCCCTACAGATTCCTTAAAACTGGGAGACATTTACAATCATAATGTGCCACAAAAACTTGAATATGTTACTTCTAGTAGGAGATAATGTTCATATCTGACTTTTGTTTTAGGTTCTGAACAGCTGAGTTACAAGGACCAGAACTGAAAAGCATTACATGAAGCCCATGAACACTGTTGTTCACACCCTTCCATCAGAACACACCGTACTGGTTTGACATATTTCTCTTCATACATAGCAAGCAACAGCACCTGATAAAGCCTGAGAAGAAATGCTGCTGTGTAAATACTGCAACTATTCCTGAAAAAAGAATTATGGGATATATATATATATATATGTGTATATATATATACTCCAAAGCTGCCCATTCCCATAATTTGTATTGCATAGGTCACATAATCACACACATATATATACATATAATTATGTGTATATATATATATATATATGCACATGCAAAGAATATATTAAGACGACAATGAAGTCTAGTCATGGAGCAATTTACAGGCTCAATATATTTTTTACACTTTGCTTGAAAGAAAAATTTCAATATTTTACAGTCTTTCAGTAGGCATTATATACACTGCACTTTACGAAATCTAAAAGGTATTGAAATAGAAATTCATTTCTGCAAACATTGTGGTAACAAAACAGACGTTTCTCCAAAGACTTGTGCTATCTACATGATCTGTTTGCGCTGAAACCCACTAATCACAACAACTGACTCAATGGAATACCTAGAAAAATTATCTAACACCATGCATGAATTTGAATCATTTTAATATCCTATTCTAGAAACAATCTACAAATCTTAAGATTAAAAAATTAAGTCTCTGTTCTGATTTTAAAAGATAGTTTTTTATGACAATATCCATTTTCTTAACAGGTACATGTTAAGGCTAATATTTCCTTGTGATGTTTGGTGTGTGTGTGTGTGTAGTTGTATGGTTGTATATGTGTGTAGTTGTATGGTTGTGTATGTATATGCGTGTTTTCAGAAAGAGAGTAAAAGCCAGCTCCTTCAGGGCTCTGAACTGTACCTACAGAAGATGCGAGTGCAGTGAACATAATGTTCAGTCAGTCCTACAGTCAGGATGCAGTTGCTCCTTCCCACTCCACCAAATACTGCACCTTTCCATCAAGTGTCACCCGGCGAGCCAATACTCTATATTTTTCACCACATGCTATTCTACCTGCAGCACCAAAATAACTGGTAATAGAGTTCTTTAGATGATTAAGCTGTAATTCCTGATCTGCTAAATTATTAAGAATCTCTGTGTTAAGTTCATCAAACTGATAATCTTCTTTGCCTTCATCATCTTTCACAATTTCAGAATTCTGCGTCTGGAGTGCTTTCCGAGGAAGGCGCCCCCTTCTCCTCCGCAGGTGTGGTATTGCAGCAGGCCACGATCTTCCTGTTCGAGTTCTCTTTCTGGAGTCAGATAACCTAGAGGATATAAGACAGTGACATGACTGTAAGGTCAAGAATGTAAGACTCTCTGCTCATACAGTAGAGCTTTCTAAGGTGTCTCTCAAATCTAAGTGCTACAAGACTATCACAAAACATGAATAATTCAATGAACAAAATAATTATTAAAAGGCCCATTAAACATAATGTCTTAAGAGTTAAAATGAATATTAACCATCAGCTAATCCAACTTGTACTCGACTGAGAATTCTCTGCTCAAAGGGTTCTTATTCTATCACTTTCTACTGAGAGGTGACCTCTTCTAGGCTTCCACTTTCTAGCCTATTGTTATTAAGCTATCAGTGCAGTTATTTTAGGGTTTCTTGCCCATCTAGAGGTTCATCCTCATCAACTTTTTCGTCTTTAAAACTCCACATCAAAGCAGTAACTGGGGGTTAACAATAAATGGCTGAAAACTATTGTCCCCAATTGAATTCTTATGCAAAACAAAAAGTAATTTGTCTGCCTAATTTATTTACTTCAGATTGGATATTTTATAAGAATCTATAAGCTTCTATAAGCAGAGGGCCATGTCTTATCTAAACATTTTCTCTCTCCAAGTACCAAACACAGTGGTTGGAAAACAGTAGGTACTTAATAAATATTTCGTTTATTTTTGTGTAATAGGATTTTCTTAAAGCAAACTACATCTAAATTTCACATCAAGAGTAATGAAAAACCTATAAAAGGAAAACACACCCTGAAGAAGCGAATATATTTAATTTATATATACTACAAATATGTTTTGAAAAGTAGAAATCACTTGATAGTTTAACACTAAACATGGCAAATTTCTCAGCAAGGACACATTGTGCCGCTTCATAAACTTCTGAAATGTTCCGCTATCATCTTTAAAAAGAAAGTCCAAAAAAATAAAAAACAAAATAAAAAAAAAAAAACAAAATAAAAAAATAAAAGAAAGCCCAGAAAAAAATCAGTACAGAAAATGAATGCTTCAAACAAAAGAATAAATCAAAGCTATTTGTTACCCATAATGCCTGGAAATAGTAGATGAGGTAGTTTCTTTTGTACTGGCAGCACCCGTGAAGTCCACATCTGAGGTATTGGATGAATGTGCAGTTCCATCAGGTTTCCTAAAAAATAAATGAGAAGGATATTTATAATAAATACTTAACATAAAAATTAAGCTAAACATTCAAAAATAAATTTCGGGGTGGGGGGCGCAGACAGGAGACACAATGTTCTATTTACCCTATAGAGGAAGGTAAATCCAAGGTAGGATTCTCTGGAACTGATTCCTTTTCCTTCAAATACAAGAAAATTATTGAAGCATGAACTCTATAACAAGTTTTAGAAACCTTACCAATTAGGAATGTAATCCTTCCCTGCTTTTTCCCTGCCTAACATCACTCTGAGAAGATACAAGGACCCATACACTTACCAAAGAAGATGGTTCAGAAGTCTTTTGAATCATCTTTCTTGTATATGGGCCAGGTGGACGCCCTACAGATTTTTTCTTTCCTTTCTTTTCTATACCATTACTTATATCCCTGCAAAGAAAAAGATATAGCATACATTATCAAATGAAATTATATTAAGTGAGGTGATCTTTTACTTAATTCTTGCGTGAGTATAGCTGGATAAACAGAAGTATAATCTGCACAGAGATGAAGACTGAAACTATGGGGTGTTGAAATCACCTAAAGAAATAGTATATAGAGAGATGAGGGCTTAGGGGAGACACTCCCAGTTAGTGGGCATGATCTAGATGAAGATCCGGCAAAGGAGACTGAGAAGGAACAGTCAGGTGGGTAGGAAGAAAACCAGGAGAGAATGGTTTTGGGAAAACCTAGAGAAAAGAAACTATCAAGGAGAATGGCATGATAACAGTGTCAAAAGCAGCAAAACTGTCAAGCAGGATGAGAACTGAGAAAAGGCATTACATTAGAGAACAGTTTCAGCTAAACAGTGAGGTCAAAACCCAGGCTACAGAGAGCAGACATCTACAGTTAATCTTTTTAAGAGGTCTGGCCATGCAAGGTAGGAGAGATACAAGATGATAAGGTGAGCTGGAGATCAAAAGAGAGTTTTTTGAGGTAGGAGGTGTTCATTTTTATAGGTAACAGAGAAGCCCCCAGTAGAGAGGGAGAGATTGAAGATTAGTGAGAATCAGGATGAGAGGGGGCAATCTGCCAGAGGAGATGGGCTGGAATAGGGTCACTTGTGCATGTAGAGGGCTTTGTCTTGGCAAAGAAAAAGGCCACCTCTTACTATCGGAAAGTGCTAGAAGACATAGTAGAAAGCATCTGACTTGTGAGATGAAGAGGAGGGGCGAAGAGGGAGCTCTTGTTGTATGGCCTCAATTTTTTCAGTGAAATATGAAGCAAGGTTCCCAATTGATAGGGTGGGAGAGTGGGAGTCATAGGAGGTTTGAGGAGTGATAAAGAAGTTAGCAGAGTCACTGCAGTAAGTGGGATAGTGAATTGACTGCTGCCGTTATCGTCCAGTCACTTTTTGAGTTGTGTCCAACTCTCCATATCCCCATTTTGGGTTTCTTGGAGAAAATGCTGGAGTAGTTTCCCATTTCTTTCTCTAGCACATTTTACATATGAGGAAACTGAGGCAAACAGTGTTGAGGGTCACACGGCTAATAAATGTCAGAGGCCAGATTTGAGCTCACGAAGAGGAGTCTTCCTGACTCTAGACCCAGCACTCCATCCACTGTACCACCTAGCTGCCCCCAGTGAATTTATTAGGGAAGTGCAAAAAGACTACCTTGAACAGTGAGGGAATATGATGAGCTGATACAGAAAATCCTCTCCTTACAAAATGGTCATGAAATTATGATATATACAAAATATCTAAGACACTAGAATGGGAATTGGGTCCTGTAATAGAGGCCAGATATAGGAAGTTAAGAAAAACAGGAAAAGTATCTCAATTCCTCCAGCAACAAAATTGGGGGCTGGGCTAAAGGAAACCTAGGATTAGAAAAAGTAGGATAATTAAAAACTGTAACCTGAAAAGTCAATCAGATTTGGCCTACAGACTACAAAGGAATGAGTTACGGTTGGGACTCACTGTATCTTTAAGTTGCCCCCTCCTCTGTACTGGTAAGACTAGATTCTCTAGCCTGAGTAAGGTAAACTCTACTTAGTAACGTATGGCTTATACCTCTAAATTCTCTCACATTATAATAAGATTATTTTATATCTAAATAAGAATATACTGAGTAACATATTTGAGTAAATCCAGGAACCAGAAGAGAGAACAGGGGTGAAGAAAATAGTTTGCATGAAGATCAACACAGGGAGAACTGAAAAGATTTTTCATCAGAATAACTTACAAATCACCTAGATGCATTACCTTTTAAGTCTTGTTACATATTACTCCTTTATTACAGCTCAGCACACTTATCTTCATTCTTCCTCATGCTGCACTACTGACTCTCTCTGACATGCTCTAAGAAACTTCTTCACCCTCAAAATTTCACTCAACTCCATGGACTTCTCACATTGGAATGATCTGCCGGGATCCCTGTGGCTTCTCCCTCTAATTGGCTGGTTCCATTTCCCTCCAGGCTACACTCCTGATTTTCTGTACTTTCTTTACCATACCTTCATCCCTTTCCCTCTCCCCCTTCAACTTCCTTGTAAATGTAATCTTCTTCCATTAGAATATAAGCTTTTTGAGGAAATGGAATAGCTTTCTGCTTATATGTGTATTCTTTGAGCTTAGTGCAATGCCTGGCACATAGCTTAATAAATATTTCTTATTGTTGTTATAGCCCCTCATACATGATACTGTCTTTGTATCTTTGAAATGGCCATATCCTCATGCCCTGATTTCACTTTCTCCTCACCTCTGCCTTGAAAATTGCAAATGTGACATTCCACGTAAGCCTTTTTCCTTGTCCTCCCAGATGCTAGTGCCTTATCTCCCAAATGACCCTGTATTTATCTTGGACCTACTTATAATCTTTTCTCCCCAAGCAAGACACTTCTTAAAGGTAAAAGCTGTTCATTATTTTCTTTGTATCCCTAGAATCAAGCCCAACGTCCAACATGTAGTAGTTACTAAATGAATGCTTGGTGACCAGTTGATACATAAGGACAGGCAATAGATTATAAACCAGGCACAGAAACCATCTCTCGCTTTGCCAAAATCAAAGCACCTAATGATTCCTTGAATTTCTTTAGTGATAATTTCACACTTCAAAATGTAGAGAAGGGAAAATTCCATTCTCGATCATTGACTCCAACAAGGAAAAATTTGATGAAATGATGACAACCCTGGAAGAAAGAGACCATTCTCCCTCTAAGAATCTGTGACAGAGGAGGACAAAATCAGTATGATATGTACCACAGATCTGGGGGAAAAAAAGATTTCAAAGAGTCTAGAGGAAGGATATATAGGCTAATTTGAACTAAAATTCTAGAATGGAGGTCAGCCCAGCAAAGACTGCAAGCTCTGAAGAATTAAACTCTTAAGACACAAACAGAAACAATTCTGATGAAGAGGAAAGAGAACATCGATCTAGAGATACTGGTACATATGCACATGGAACTCAAAAACAGTCTAATTTGAAAAAGACATATGTGGAAGATGGAAGAAAGGGCAATTAACAGAGAATGAATACAAAAACATGGCATAGTAATGTTAAGAATAATAAAGTTCGTGATAACCTGAGGCTAGTAAGGATCTCTAAAGAACAACAAAAAAGTGTTTTTGTTTCTGCTGTTAGGGACAAAGGGAGAATTAAATAAGGTATAAGACTGATGCTTGAGAAGATAACATTATAATCATAACTGGAATGTATATAACACCCAACAGAAACTGAATGAGGGAATGGAATAATGTGTTCCAAAAAGCAAAGGAGCTCAAGATGCAATCTAAGGTGACCTACTCTACAAACATAAGCCTAACTATTAATGAAAAAAGACGGGCATCCAAAATAAAAAAAGGTTTTGGAGCATTCCTACAAAGAAAACTAGACCTGAACAAATTGTTTTGCCATCGCCTCAAACATAAATATGCAAAAGTTAAACAGAGTAACCAGAAAAGTCAACAAAATTAATATTTCAGGGGAAAAAAAAACTAAAAAGAGAAAGACATCCATGAGGTTTGCAACAGGAACAATAAAATAAATATTCTAACATTATGCAAGGAGACAAAGGTGAAAGCAGAAATCATAGAAGTATTGGTAGAGAAATGAGACTAAAACATCATGGACTAAAGCTCTTAATACTCCACCTAAAGGCGAATTAATGTTTTTTGAGACTAACTCATAGAATGAGAGGATGCATAAGAGGGAGAGGGAGGAAGAAAATAGAGGGGAATATGTGACATACCTTCATCAAATCAACAGTAAAAGGGAAAATAACTCCTGTAGCTTTTTGAGAAGAGGAGGACCTACAGGTGAATGGGTGAGAAGCCAAAAGGGGGAACTAAAACTGGGGGGAGGGGGCCAAAAGGGAACTCTAATTTCAGTGGTGGGAGGAGAGCTCCAACACTATAATGGGAGAAAAAAGACATTTTATAAACGAAGGCTTTAGAAATGACCTTACAAGTAGAAAAATGACTGAATCATGTTATCAATAAACCAAAAATATTATATTGATAATATCATCATTAATGTTTAAAACATGTCAATTCCTTATCATTAATTTACGAACTAAATCTGGAAATGAGCTTATGTATGAGTAAAGGAAAAAGTTTAAGCCAGAGAAAATTTTTTTACCTTGGATCAGGTATAGGTTTAGATGCTTTTCTGCCTTTAATTTTGAATTCATGAGATGTTCCTTCAGGTTCTTTCTCTGCTTTAAAAGCCACATTTGGTGGCACAGGAGGAACACGAATTCTCAATCCAAACAAATGTTTCTTCTTCTTTATTTCTTTTCCTGACATAAACCTACATTAATTAAAAAGGAGATTGAAAAATTTTATATAGTTTAAAAACCATTTCAAGTGATATTTTGAAAATCGTTTTCAAGAAATGTCACCATCCTGAGAAAATGATGAAATTTTGACATTTTTGTAAGAACATATAGTATCCATCACCACCTAATAGTTAATATCAAGTAACTTTATCCATTGCTACTACTTTTATGCCTTTAAAGGGCATCATTTTTGCCTTAAGGCTTATGGTACCTGGAAAGAATAGGGCTGACAAAGTTTAAAACGGAATGCACCTCTACTTTAAATAATGCTTCTAAATCCCACAGCTCTTAAACAATGCCCTCAATCCTTATACTTACTAAGTGTCTCCCGCATGGGGATACATAAAATAAATCAACTTACATGGTCTTGTAATCATTTAATGCCTCCAGAACATGCTCATATCTTTCAGATTTTGGTGTGTCTGCCAGCTGTGAAGTATCAAGAAACAATTTAACATACTACAATTTCAGCAACTAAGAATATACAGGTGCTTTGGATATTAATTAGATCTATGGTTTTAAAAACAGTTCTATGGTCAGAGGAAAATAATTCATTAAAATTACTTTAGTGCCAATCATGAAAATGTCTGACTATATTTTGTTGCCTTGCCTTTAGTTATGGGCTTTAATATAAATACCTTTAAAATACCAGAAGAAAAGCATTTAAATGGAAAAGGTAGGTAGATACTTATACCATTTCATCATTCAACATCTTCTGAATACAGTGGTAAGAAATACTAGCCTCTGTAATTTTTGAACATATCAGCAGATCTAGCATTTAAGTTTTGAGGCTATTTCAAACCACAGCCAGATATGGCTCCTACCAAAATACTTAAGAAAAGTTCCTAAAATCATAAATTGAAAACTTTTTTTAAAAACTTGAATGTTTCATTCTGGAAAAGATGCAATATTGCTCAACTTAGACTTTCAAAATATAATTTTCTGCCTCTTTCTCAATGTTTTAGCCTTGGGGCCCATCAGAGGATTCTTAGCTATGACAATGGATTGAGTCAAATTGATTTAACAAAGTAACATATTAAAATCATGAAGCCTTACAGAAGTATAATTCTGAATAACATAGAAAAGGACATCAGCATTCAGTAAAGCTGCTATATATGTATCTATTACGTAGTTCAGTCTACATCAAAACTGTCAGGTGCTTCTTCTGACGTAAGCTGAAACTCCAAAGAGTTTTTCAATAATTGTTCGAAATGAAGTGTACTGAAAGACCTACCTAAGTAAGCTCAACTCCATGAATTAATGTTTTAAGATCTCTCATGGATTTCTGAAGGGTCAATGGAGAGATGTTACTTCCTTAAGAGGGAAGACAAAAGGGATGTGATATTGGGCCACCAAGCCCAACTTCTAATTACTAGATAAATTTTTGGCAGATGATCTATTAGGATCATAATTCAATTCAAACATGTATTAAAGGCCTACAAGACACTGTGTTCAGTATAAATTTTTGGCAGATGATCTATTAGGATCATAATTCAATTCAAACATGTATTAAAGGCCTACAAGACACTGTGTTCAGTAGTAGCGAATAAAAAGACAAAAAACAAAACAGTTCCTCCTGCATGGGGCTTTTACTTTTTACTGGGGGGAGTGGAGAATGTTTAAGCAAAATGTATACCAATGTATGCAAAAAAAAAATACAAAATAATTTTGGGGTGGGAGAGAAATAACTGTTGGAAGCACCAGAGAGGTTAATCTGTGAAGAAGTTAGGCATTTCCAAAAGGCAGAGAAGATAAGAAAGTACTCCATTCATAAGGGGCAGTTTTTTCAAAAGTACACAAATGGAAGATGGAATATCATGTATAGGAAATATAAAGTAGTACAGTTTGGCTCGAGTGTAGAGTGTGCATGAGGTGGAGTAATATGAAATCATTACGGAAATACAGGTTGGAGCTAGACCAAATATGAATTTGGGTTTTATACTTGGGTGATGATAAGTTTCTTGAGTAGGGAACAGTGTGGTCACATTTGTACTTTAGGAATACTGATTATCAAGCTGATTCTACTACTCAACAAATTCAATGAATTTAATAAATTTTTTTTTATCAAGCAACTACTTTTCCTATGTGTTACGGATGATTAGGGTTTTTATTTTTTTAATGTTTAATCAAAATCTGCCTTCTTGGAATTTATATGTATTGGTTCTTAGACTATCTTCTGAAGCAACGCAATATAACCTTATTCCTTTTTTAACATGATAGCCCTTTCAATATATGGATCAGGGGTGGGGAACATGTGGCCTTGTAGGTCCTTGGGTGCAGCCTTTTGACTGAGTCCGAGTTTTACAGACCAGATCTTTTTATTAAGGGGATTTGTTCTGTGAAGTTTGGATTCAGTCAAAGGGCTGCACTTGAGGACCTAGAAGTCCACAGGTTCCCCACCTCTGATCCAGATATCTGAAAACTAACATATCTAATTCTAAGTTTACCTTAGGATATTTTAGCAGCTGCATCAACACTTTCATATTAAACTTGTGGCTAACTAAAGCCAACAGATATTTCACATGAATCTGCCAAGGTATATTTCCCTTATATCATACTGGCAGAACTGAAATCAAAATTAAGTGCAGAATTTTCTATTTATTCTTGTTAAATGTCTTCATTTTGTTTTCAGCTTAGTATTCCAGCTTACAGGTAGCATTTAAAATTGTGATCCTGTCATCTCTCTCATCAACTAACCCTTCCTGTTTTTTTTTAAAAAATAAGTTTGATAAACATGCTTTGCATTTTCTTCACTCAAGTATTGATAAGAACACTGAACAATCCAAGTGAGAGGCTACAGTCCTGCAGTTAATGACTTAGCAACCTCCCTATAAGTGAACACCCGGTCATTAATCTTGGTGAATTTGCTAAGCTATCATTTCTCCTAACATCTACATTCCATCAGCCTACCTTCCACTATCCACAAAACTTTCAAGGGAAATACTGATAGATGGTAGCTGAAATCAAGGTATGCTTTGTTTACAGGATTTTCTTGATATAACTGGTAACTCTAACAAAAAAAAAAGGAGTAAGGTTAATTTGCCATGGCTCGTTCTTACTAAAATCATGTTGACTCTTACTATATCCATTCTCAATATTCACAAATAATGTTTGAAAATCTGTGCCAAAAAGCTGCTGGAGGATCAATATCAAACATATCAGTCTATTGTTCTCAAAATATTCCTCTAATCCTTTTGAAAATCATGCATTTACTTGTTTCTAGTCTTCTAATACCACTCCTATTTCCTAAGATTTCTCAAAGATGAACATTAGCTCTAAAATTATAACTATAAGTTTTCTCATCACAATAAGAAAATTATTTGTTTGGGCCTGGATCTAAAATTACTAAATGCTCCTTTATTCACATTATGACTTCACATATTCTGGGATAATAATCCCCTTCTCTATAAGGGTAAAAGTTAAAGTCACATAGAAGAAGTGATGGGTGAAGAAATAGGCCCGAAATATCAAGGACTAATAAGCCTCACAATATTCTATCTATTTTCTAAGACTAAATTGCAAAATTATTGTTTACTTTCCAATCTGAAGACTATTCTTGCTGGAAAAAACAAGTAAAAATAACAGAATTGTTTTGCCTTCTGCTATTTACTTACATAATAAAGTAATTGGTCTATTTCCTTCCTATTTTCTTGATCCAAAAATGGCTTTAAATGCTTTTCTGATGGTCTTTAGAATTTCTTTAGTCTCAGCTTATCCTTGACCTTTAACTTCCTGATATTCTTTTACTAAATTGGTATTTACTCTTTTTTACACATCCTTGTGGTTATTTGCTCATTCTCCTGCTTTCTATATGTCTTGGAAAAATTTGTATTCAAAGTATCTCCCAATGCAGCAACAATAATTTCTTTAGATAATCTCATCTCTCCCCTCCTCTCAATGGCTTGTTTATAATTTTGTTTTTAGTTTTAGACTTTGCTATCAACATTCCCTTTTTACATATTTCTAGTTATATAATTAATGAGATCATATTTATTTTCTTCTCTGAACCTGAAATGTGATTTCCTAAAGTCTAAGGCAAACTAATCAACTATGCACATTATTCCTGTTTGCCAATATAAAATCAGAAATCATGGTCCTTTTCATCCAAGCTTTTTGTCATTTCCACAATGCTAGCCATTTTCTTCTTGCTGGTCAGTCAGAATTAAATCCAGAACAGCAGTTTATTCTCAGAGATGAAAGTGGCAATATGGCAAGTCAGGAATTTACCAAATATTCTGAATTTAGAAAAACATTTCTATTAAAAGTTGCATGGCATCATGGGAAAAGTCAGATTAGAAGTCTGAAGACCAATCACTTTGTGACCTTGGGTTAAGACACTGAATGATTCACACCTTTCATTTGTTCATCTATAAAATGGGAACACTACCATTTAACCTAACTTATGTTTTTGTTGTGAGGGTCAAATGAGATAATATGCATGAAAGCATTTTACACATACTATGCAAATATAACTTGATATTATAGTTGAGGTCCCTTGTTATTATAGCTTTCTCTCCTGCAAGTTTTCTAATCTATGTTAAGAAAGAACTTCCACCCAGCCAGCTAACCATTCAGTAGTATACTCCTGCAACAGTTATCACTTGTTTCTTTCACCCATTATCTTAACCCAAATATACTTCTCCACATTATGTACTCTTGTAGAAATAAACCTGAAAAGATTGTTTGGGGGACTGCTTTTGTATTACTGCTTTACAAAAATCAATGCCTCGAGTATAACCTATGACAAATTGCTTGCTTTCTCAATAAGGGGTGGGGGGAGGAAGGGAGGAGAAAAGAAGAAAGAGAATCTGGAACTCAAGAGTTTTAAGAAATGAATGTTAAAAATTATTTTACCTGTAATTGGGGGAAAATAATAAATAATTTTTTAAAAATCGGTGCCTCATACCAGCCAACAGGGTTCACTTTTTAATGACTGGACTGTTTTACTGATTGGATGCCCTTGGTTTATTGGATAATTTGTTTATTACAATTTGTATAGCACTAACCTAATCTGAGAAAGCAAACTACTTTAGCAAAGAATACACAGAGGAAGGGTGGGACTACATGGTTCCATCCAACTGTAGATCCCTTGATTATGTCTTTATCTACATCAAGGTCATAAAATTAGTCTCTCATTCTGACACCAAGCCATGAGCTAAAATACTAAAGATTATTGATGGTAAAGGATGTTGAAGCCACTATCCTTACCATAAAACATGTCTAGAAGCTCAAAACATTTCATATATATTTAACTAGTTTTCAAAATTATACATTTGTCTTTATAAATAAAAACTAATCTTAAAAAATATAAACTAAGAGCAAACTAGTTTATACATAAATGCTATATAGCTTGCTTGTACAAAGGGTTATTATTCTATAGCAGAGTTTTTAGATTCTCCTCAGCTATTAAAGATGCTGCACGACTATATAAACTAGGCATTAATTTTAATTTTGCTCCTTAGTGACAAAACTAAAACTACTTAACAGAGAACTGTTTATAAGTGAAAAAATCATTTATATGCAAAACAATCAAGAGAGGCAGCACGGTATATAGTGAAGAAAAAACACAAAGTCTAGAGTTAGAGAACCTAAGTTTATTAAATCCTGCCTCTGCTATTTACTACCTAGGTGGCCCTAAGCCAAATCTCTTCTCTTTGATAACATTTTCTCATCAGTAAAGTGAGATACCTGAACTAGCTGAACCTCCAGTTCTCTTCCAGCCATGAATGTTAGGCATATTTGGAAATAAGATCATCCCACACATCTAAATAGCTCTAATACCAGGAATTTTAAACATGAGAGAAACTATGTCCCTCAGTTATTAAATTTTAGTAAATATTCAGGTTCTAGGTATTTGGGATGTAAGGTAAAAGTGATTTGCCTAAAGTCATAAAGGTAAGCAGAGTCAGGAATTGAGTAGAAGAATCAGAATTTGAACCCATGTCCTCTACATCATGCTACTCCTGGATTTGGGCCAAGAATAAGAAGGATCATTTTTACATGCGTGTGTCTTTACTATATTCTAAAGCCAAAAAGAGTAAAGTCCTATATTAAACTAATTATCTGACTGTTTGCTGAGAGTTTTTTAAGAGACAGGGGAGGATGAGAAATTACACTTTACCCTATATTGAATCAGAGATTCGAGTGAGGGTAGGGTTGGGGTGGTTTTAAAAAGGGAATTCTGGATATGTTCTGAGGTTAAGTATACATTCAGTCCTATCTCCTATACCATCTACAATTCTATATAACAACAAGAATTAATGTTCAGAATCATGACCTGTATTCAACGTCCATAATCATCATAGAAAAGCGTAATACTTTTTTATAGTTAACAGGCCACTACTCACTATTAAAACACAGATTAAAACATTTGTGTAGCCTACTGCTGAAAAAATTGGAAGCTCAGTATCTTTGGTAATTTAATTATTATAAGATATTCCATACAAGATTCCATTAAAAGATATTTCATAATGGCTAATGCAATGTACTAACAGACTTTGGAAAGATCTTCAATATCAAGCGATGAAATAAAAAGAAGTGTTGGGCTTTTTTTTTTTTTTGCTAAACCTTTAATTAGGCTAAAGATCTGAAACATTATACACCCGAGATCTGGTGGCTCAATTAAATGAAACATTTCTTTAAGATAACAAAACATTCCTCTGTCTTAATAGAGCTTTGGTCACTGCTCTAAAAAACTGTTTTTAACACTGTTTTTCAGTCTTATGGAGCAAACAGAAATTTGTATTTTTATGACAGTATCTGCAAACTACAGAAAAAAAAAAGGAACATCCCACCGGTGAAGCAAATCTTTTTCCAGAGCTGAAACAAAGACGAAGTACAGTTTGACAGTCTTTAGCTGTAGAAAATTAACTTTCAGAAATTCACAAAAAGAACTCTTTTCTATAGACTATTAATTCAACTTTAATTAATTTTATATTTTTCTCCTATAGAAACAAAATCTAAGCCATAATATTTAAAACATAATACAGCGAGAGTATTAAGTGAAATTAATCTTAAAACTCAGTCTTAAATCTGAGGTTGAAGTGTATAAAGCAAATAATTACTGAAGAATTTCATCACTTTAAAGAATAAAAGTACTAACAGGTAGATCCTATGTAGGTCAAATCTAGATGTATCTGCAGTAGTGCTGAAAGTACCAGCCCCTAGAAGAAGCAAAGTATTTTAAAATGAACATATTACACTGTTTTCTAGATATACAAACTTCTAAAGAAAAAGGAGAGCATAGTCATCAGCATTTTAATCCTATTTTCCATTTTAATAATAATTATTTAAAGTATTATGAGATGGACAAATTACTTCTTAAGTTGTTCTCTCAAATTTTGCCAATGAAGGAAGCAGCACTGAAGGTAACTTGTAACCTATTTTGTTTTTTTTTTACTATTAATGTTACTTATTGTAATTGATTAACAAGGTATCAGTGGACAATATACCTGAGGAAATGCAGAGAGTGTATTATCTCACGCAAAAATGTATAACCTCACTAGCCACTGAAAATGTAAATTTAAAAAAATTTGAAGATATATATTTTTTGGCAGGCACAATTTTTATTATTGAAAAACACAAATGATTAACTATAAAAGGAAACACTTGATATAATTGTTCCTTTTCAGTGATTTGGAACAAGTGGATATACACTACATTTAAGAAACATGTAAAATGAAATTTTCGGAAACATAATAGGCTATCATTTCCAGCTATCTCTCAGTGGAGATTTGAAGGAGTGGGAGGGGGAGAAGCTTCCTAAACTAATCTTATAGCAGAGGGCGTGATATATAGATTGCACTAGGTTGAATCTATGAAGATATATTTTTACAATACCTGTTGAAACTGCCTCTCAACTCTGCATAGTCCCCCTTAAGAAATAAACCTAATGTTTGTGGGAATATAGAAAAATTCATTTTCTTACACTTCACTGTGGTACGGTAAACTAGGTTAATCTTTGTGGAGAACAATCTGGTAATATATAACAAACATAAAATTTTGAAACTCTACCCCAAAGAAAAATCTAAAAATATAAAAGTAATCTATGCCATATCAATACGACTAATAGAGTTAAAAATAGAAAATAACCCCTGAATGCCCAACAAGTGAAAAATGATTAAGCAAATGATAAAGAATGAAATACAATATAAGAAAAATGACGTATTTGTGGAACATGTATATGAAAAAGCTTATACAAGATGTCAAGTGGAACACAAGAGTGAACACATACTAACTACAACTACATAAAAACATTACACACATTAACAACGATCAGAAGAGAACTAAGGGATTTAAGTGATGTGATGTTTAGTCAACACTTGGCTCTTTTTAACTATCAAGTTATTTAAGATCATTTTTTTCAAATAAACTACTTTTTAATTGAAATCTCTAATAAGCAGAAAATAACCCCATTTTCAAATGTTTGCAAGGGTCTTTTCTTAAGCACATTAAGTTCTTTATCTGGTATGGTTTGAATTTACCTTAAAAAATTTCCCATTATCTACAGGCTACCGATAATGTTTTTCACTCCTGTTAAATTAATACACAATAACTAGTATCTTAAAAGTTTTGGATGATGCAAGACCAAAATGAACAAATACATTCTAGATATTTTACACTAAGCTAAATCACCTAGCAATAAAGATTACTTTATTCCTTCATCTTAAAAAAAAAAAAAAAAAAAAAAAAAAGCTAAAATTAAGTTGATCTCCTTAAAGATCATGCTCCCCGCAAATGAAAAAGACAAATAAATGTGAATTCCTGGACAATCCTCACTTTAGCCAACTTCACTAGCTAACTTGTCTCATTCTGACATGCATATAACATTCTTTTCATTCTGGTCACACCTACAAGGGAGTCAAGGTAAAAAGTTAAATCTCATTCATAGTTCTACTTGCTCAAATTAAGTTTGAAAAATTATGATACTGGAAGAAAAAGGAGGCAAAGCCAAAAGCATATACTAGTGATGCAACCTGGCATAGAGGAAAGAGAACTCCTGAACTCAAAAGTCAAGAGATCTAAGTTCGAAGCCTGTCTCAAGACACTCCCTATTCTTCAGCTTGTCAGGGCCCCTCTCTTTCCTCATCTATAGTGTAAGGATAGTAAAAATTGCACCATCTAGCTCACAGGGTTATTGTGAGGAAAGTGTTTTGCAAACTTTAAAACCACCACATAAATTTAAATTATTTTAATATCCAAAACTACAAGTTTTCCCAGTTCCATCCTTTACCACCACCATTTTCAGCTTTTGCTGTATAAAATGGAACTAGGGAGGCTTTCTTTCTTCTAAACTGTTCCTGTCTCTTTGAACATTATTTCTATTTTTATAATCAATAGGCAATAGCAGAGAGATGGGACCACTGGCCCCATATATTCTCACTCGAGTTGTTTCTCCTCAGAATCAAAAATAGATTTTACTTTAGGCTTGCAAATCCTAAAGACACAGAGGCCTCAAGCAAGCTTATGTACTTATAGTTATGGCTTCGTTGCTTTAATTAATAAAAAAAAGAGAGAGAAAAAGAGAGAAGACAACTAATAAATGCTAATGTCACCTACCTCTCCAGGGTGCAATCTATCCCAGTTTTCATTAATGTAAGTCATAAGTTCAAGTTCAGAATCAAAGTACTTCTTCTTGTGAATAACACTTAGGTTGTAAAGGCAAAGGTGTGCTATATCTACCCTGGAATTCAGAAAATTGTCAAAACTTATGAAAACAAAATTTTTAATATTCTAAAGAAATCACATTTTTCTTTCACAAACAAATAATTAAAAGTCACAGGATGAAATATCAGGTCAAGTGTCATGATTCGATAGGTATATTGTAGAGGATATCCTTTTTCAGGTATGAGCTAGAGGAGGTGCCTTTTCTCTGAGGTCCCTTTCAATGCTAAGATTCTGTGATTCCTCAAAACAAAGGCCAGTTGCACAAAAATTAGTACAGAACAAAAAGACTGGGTAGTCCTAGCTGAAAATTAACTTATTTCAAACAATTTACTATACAACAGAATTCTTATACAATAAAAAGAATTAGGGTCTAAGAGAACTTGCCCTGTATAAAAAGTGTAACAGTTAAAAAAACATCATTAATTAATGGGGACTAGATACCAGACTGATTCTGGAATATTTATATCACTTAGAGTGATCTGAACAGATCGATTTTCTAAAAGTTTTTGATATATTCAGGTATTAAATGTTATCTATTTGCTATATATGTAGTTTCTCCCTGAAAAAGCTGGGTACACCTCCTCTCCTCGTTTTCTTCTTAACCCCTCTACAATTCAACTTCTGATTTCATCATTTTACCAAAACTTCCCTCTCTTAAAATAACCAATGATCAAATTTCTAACTCCTTTTCTCAATCTTCATTCTTCTTGACCTCTCTGCAGCCTCTGACACTGCTGATCAATCTCTTCTCCTTGATACTCTCTCTTCTCTATATATTTTCAGGACACTACTCTTTCCTGGTTCTCCTCTTACCCAACTATTCCTTATCAGTCTCCTTTCCCGGATCTTCATCCAGGTAATACCAACTGTAGGTGTCACAAAGGGCTCTGTCCTGGGCCCTCCTCTCTTTTGCCTCTATATTACTTCACTTGGTGATCTCATCAGCTCCCAAAGATTTAATTTTCATCTCTCCATGTTGATGATTCTCAAATCTACCTATCCAGCTTTGACCTCTCTGCTGACCTACAATCTTGTATCTCTAACTCCTCTTCTGACATCTCAAATTGGATGTCCTGTAGACATCTTAAATTCAACATGTTCAAAACTCAAACTCATTATCTTTCTCCCTTCCCTCTGCCCTTCCAAACTTCCCTATTACTGTCAAGGGCAGCACCAATCACCCAGTCTCTCTGGCTTATAACTTAAGTGTCATCCTTAACTCTTCACTATCTCTCACCCCTATATCCAATGGATGCCAAGACCTGTTGATTTTACCTTTGCAACATCTTTCAAATATGCCCCCTTCTCTTCTCTGACACTGCCACCACCAATGAAAGCCCTCCAGCCTGGACCACTGTAATAGTTTGCTGGTGGGTATACTTTCCTCAAATCCCTCCCCACTCCAATCCATCCTCCATTCAGCTGCCAAAGTCATTTTAGCTAAAGTTCAGGTTGGACCACATCACCCACTTACTCATCAATAAACTTCAATGGCTCCCTATCAGCTCCAGGATCAAATACAAAATACTCTATTTGGGGCTCAAAGCCCTTCATAAGCCATTTGCTACCTTCCCAGTCTCTGTACACTTTATACCCAGACAGGTATTCTTTGAGAAGGGCACTTTTGCTGTTCTGTGAACAAGAACTCTCCACCTTCAGCTGAGGTCATTTTTCTCTGTTTCCCATGCCTAGAATGCTCATTCTCTTCATCTCCACCTCTTGGCTTTCAAGTCCCAATTAAAATCCCATTTTATGCAGGGAACTTTTCTTGACCCCTCTGTAATTTTAATGCCTTCCCTCTATAAATTATATCCTACTTGTTCTATTGTGTAACTTGTTTGTACGCAGTTGTTAGCTTTTTGTTTTCCCTATTACATTTTTACCTCCTCAATAGCAGGACTGTTTGTTCCTTTCAATATCCCCAAAGCCTAGCTGGGCCTTGTACATGGGAGGCACTTAATAAAAGCAGACTGACTAAACAATTAGTAACCTAGTCTATAAATAGTGATGGTTTCCGAAATTTTTCTTTCTTGCCATTCCCCAGGAATTACAGTAGAGAGTAGATGCTACATAAAATTTACAAGAGTATGTTTTAAATATAAGAACTGTCTATATTGTACCATGTATTATGCCTAAGGCCCCCCAAAAAGATAATTCAAATATGAAAACTTTTGGAAAATAGAGCATGTAGTAGAAAGCAGCTATATAATCATGGTGATTTTGCTAGCAAAAAGAAAATTAACCTGATGAAAACTATCTATAGGCTCAAGAAAAGAAAGAAAAAGGGACAGAGAAGGGCAGATTTCTAGAGGGACTAATTTTTATTTCAATATATTAAATATTTCACCCTAGGAAGTGTAATTACACAGAAAAATTATTTGTTTTTTAAATGCCTGTGCTTACCATTGTAAGGGCAGACGTTTGAGGTATTCTGGTCCAGAACTACAGACAGAGCAAATGAATGTATAAAATCTAAGGAAAAAAAAGAAAATCAAATACATACCGAATAACCAAAGGCACACATATAACATTCTAGGTAACATTCATCAGGCTAAACTTCAGTATAGTCAAGAAGACTCCCAACGTGAAAACATGCCTCTGATTAAAGGAATGTATATAATTGATCTGGAAAATTGAACTGTTCACACCCCAGGAGGAGGAGGTAGAAGGAGAGAAGCATACAACAGCATGGAGTAAAAAGTCTCCTAATCTTGGAATCAGGAGACCCCAGATTTAGCTTTCCATCTGCCACTGTGACCTTGGGCAACTTATTTCACATCCACAGACCTCACTTTGACTATATATAAAATGAGGGGTTTGCCTAAATGATCAGTCATGTTCCTTCTGGTTCTTTAGAGTCTAAGATCCTGTAATTCATGTGTGCATGAGTTTTTGCTCAACATTATATATAAAGTTAGCAAGTGTGATGAACCAAATCTATTTCAATTCTACTCTTAAACTTTCTACACTGATATCTATTGATGGAAAATTTGTTTCAAATTTTGGAGCACAGCATGGATTTTTCCCCCTTTGGAGTGGCCAAATTCCAACTCTTAAAAATCAATGTCAGGAGTTAATTGTAGGAATCTGAAACAGCACAAATATTAAGCATATTAAAAAAAAAGGAAAAGTAGCAAAGTTTGAATGCTTATTACCTGTCACCAAATAACATTGGCTTTTGAAGGCATTGCACACAAGCCTCGTGAAACCACTGCTTACATTTGCAGCACTGCAACATTTTTAAATACCAGCTTCAAAAGAAAAAGATGCGAAAATTATTACTTTTCTATCAGAATCTTTTAAGAAAAGCAATTTTCTTCATATGTTAGAAAAAAAAAGGGTTATCAATTTTTATAAAAATTCCATGGGCTTTTTTTGATTAATGAAGATGAGGTGTATTTCTTTTTTATCTCTATATGTGACTTAGTACTTGCCATACAAAAGACTCTCAATGAACTTTTGTTGAAGGAATTTACAGTTTTCCCAAGAATGTAGTGGATTTCAGTAACAGCAACACTGTGCAATGACCAACTATGTTTGGCTTAGCTCTTCTCAACAATACAATGATCCAAGATAATTCCAAAAGACTCATAATGGAAAACATCCAGAGAAAGAACTATGGAGTCTGAATGCTGACTCAAGTATATGGCTTTCACTTTTTTTTGTGGCTTTCCCCTTTCATTGTTTCTTCTTCCACAACATGACTAATGTGAAAATATGTTTCCTTGACTGCACATTTGTAACCTATATCAGATTGCCTGCCCTCTTGGGGCAGGGATTAAGAGGGATGGAGAGAAACATTTGAAACTCAAAATCTTATAAAAAATGAATGCTGAAAACTACTGTTGCATGTAATTGGAAAAATAAAATACTACAAAAAAAGAATATAGTGGACTCGTAATACTTAACACTGAGAAAAGAACCTTTCCCCCCTCTCCTCCTAGTAACATAAGGGTTCTCCTTACTATATGACTATCAGCAATCTCCAACTTAGAATATATCTAACAATAATGCATACAAACTTTAGCCACTGCCCAAGCAGTGTAATTGAGCCTTGACAGTCATGGAACAATTGTAAACAATTAGATACCAGTTTAGATGTAAAGAAAGGGAAGAAGCTAAAAATAAATAAATAGGGCAATCTTATAAAGTCTAATTATCTTTGATGTAGGTTCCCAGAAAGAGTTGATCTATAACAGGGGTATTTTTACTACCCTCTCAAATGTACCCACCTTACATACTATCTATACCATTTGGAAGAATCCTATTTTTAAAATATAAGTTGTCCCTTGAATGTTGGGTGGGGGTGGGGGTGTCTGATCATTTACTAATTAGCATTAGTTTCATCCCCCCGCCCCGAATATCAAGCTATATACTAAAACAACTAAGAATTTCATCTAGGTAAAATGGAAATATGTAATTCTGAAATATGAAACACTTTGGGAGTTAGGGTAGAACAAATAAACTTGGTTCCTGAGGGAGTGGGGCACTAGGAGGTATGAAAAGAACACAAAAATGGAAATAAGGTCCCCCCCAAAAATATCTACTTTGTTTGCCTAGACTAGATTTTGTACCTGAGTAATCTGTCTTCTCTTCTTTCCTGCACACCACTTTTGTTCCTAAGTCCTTTGGCTGAGCCAAACCTTAAACTAGTACTATATCTCTGTTATAGTGTGGGTTTAGAGAGTTCAAAACACTTGCACAGGCTAGTCTGGAAACCAAATCACCATTTACATCTAGATTCTGATTAGAGCAACTAAAGAATCCTCTGAAATGGTTTCATTACTCAAATTTGCACTATATATTTCCATTGGGCTAGAACCAATTACTGTATTTTATTATACTGTAAAATATTCATGAACTTGAATATATGCACCAATCAGGACATAGTGGTATAACCCTGTTTCTCTGGGAACATATTCTCAGAGTTCCAAGCAAGTATCTTCCAAATAAACTTTAAGAACACTACTAGTTTGTAAGTTGGGGACTAACTGTACTCCCTGTCACAATATTAGGAGACACCCTGTCTTCCAGAGCTAAGATCCAGCAAGCAATATGTGCCCTGAGCTTGGCATAACAACAATCCTTTGCGCTCACCCTCTGGATGATCTCAGCCACAAAATCTCAGAATTTTTTCTGGCTATGAAGCTCTGCTATGAATTACACTTATTGTTGCTGTTACCCCTCATTGTCAACACTGGTTGGTATGGTTATGCTCACTGCATAACCATAGGTATAAGTATTGAGATCTCCCCATACTGAAGTGGGACCCCCACTAGGGGTGGGGTTTCAAAACATGTGTCCTTGCTTTGCAAACTGTTTCCTTCACTTTGAAATTAAGCTTCTGTTGATCCCTGACTCTCCTTTCTCTAGCCATCTTTGTTCAGCTCTGGCCACCCACAGATTAGAGGCCAGTTCCAGTATCGTTGACGTTGTTGTCAAAAGTGAAACCAGGACACGGAACCAGGCCATTGGACTCTCTGGTAACAGTGGGAGCAGACTAGGTGCCACTGGAGATTTATTTCTCTGGAGTCCAATCTCCCTTCGTCTGATGAGTCCTCTGTCCTTGTCCCAGATCCAATCCTCCAAGCTCCCACTTTGGTCAAGCTTGCCATTCTTTTCGAGGAAAACTCCAGGGCCCTCTGGTGACTCAGTTCATTTCAGATCACTCTGGTAAGGATGTTCTTTCTTAACTGCACACCTCTGTTAAATAGCTTCTCTGTGTGCCTCTGTACAACTGCATTATGTAACAGCACACCTCAGTAACTGTGTGCCTTGTTTGTATTTGTCTTTTCATTTTGTCTCTTCCTGTCTTTGTAAAATGTAAAATGTCTGTGTAGATTCTGTTACCTTGAAAGATTTAAAATGAAGACAATCAGAAAAACTTCTAAGGGCTGTGGCCTGAGAGTTTAGAACGCTGGGAAAGGTTAATGGCAAAATTCCACCAATGTTATTGTATGGCTGCGAGATGTGGAACACCAAATAATCGCAAATGTGTATCATATACAGGGTAATGGGGAGATACTTGGTGAAGGAGAACCAAGCTATAATACAGCAAAACAAGTAACTTTAAAGAAGAGGTATAATATATGTCATCAGGGAAATGTACAATAGGAAAAGAAGATAGGCTGGTATCGTGGAAGGGCAAAGTACGACAAGTAAACAGCCTAAGTGTTCCACTGGTATCCTTGTGATAAAGGAAGAAAAGTGAAGAGAGCCTCCAACATGTTGGTAATTTATAGGTTGAAATTGTTAAGAATCACACAGATGGGCAAGCATAGATGGATTTCAATTTTCATTGTTGGCAGAAATATCCAAACTAATGAGATCAGCAATCCATCTGAAGATTTGGGTACTGTTCACTTGCATTTAAGTTCAAGGTAATTGTTAATCAAATTAGCTGACTTATGAGCTTTTGCTTTAGAAGTTTGTATTTATAACTATTCTAAACAGATTTATGAATTTTTGTCCTTTTTATTCTCTTACTGGCAGTTTTAAACCAAGATGAGTAGTAGGTTAGCAAAGTGATAGTATCAGTTTGCTCAATACTTGCCCTTATCTTGTCCAAAATTTTACTAATAATTTGACAAAGTCAAAGAGGGCATTAAAATCAGCAAATAATACAAAATGAGAATGCTGAGATAAATCAAATAATGAATAAACCTAACTCCTGAATCTTAATAAAAAACAAACAACCAACCATTCAATTACAAGTCATTTTTCAGTCATGTCCGACTTTTCGTGACTCCATTTGGGGTTTTCTTGGCAAAGATGATGGAGTGATTTTGCAATTTCCTTCTCTAGATCATTTTACAGATGAGCAAACTCAGGCAAACAGGATTAAGTGACTTGCCCAAGATCACACAGCTAGTTAGTGTCAGAGGCTGGATTGGAACTCAGGTATATGATTTAAACCTCTTATATATCAAAGCATGTGTGAATTAGGAGTAAAACTAGGAACTGAGAGAATACTGACCTAGTACTAAGCTTTAAGCATCATGTGATGATTTATTAACAAACCTAATTTTAAAATTCAACTCCTCTTTCTACTCTCAAACACCTAGCTGGAAAATTCTTTCAGTTAAAATACAGAAAAACAATTTCCTAATGGTTATCTGAATATGATTTTATTCAAATAATCTGGCACTATTGCTGGAGAATCCTCAGCATATTAGGTGCTTAAATAAATGTTTAACTGAATTGCTTATAAAACATGATTAATCATTTCACCACCACCATCTGACAAGAGTAGTAAAATCTGATTTATTACAAGTCCGCTTTATTCCCAAATTCATGCTAATATTTGCTTTTTACCCATCCTAATACTATCAGTTTCTAGAGGGTCAATAACAATAAGGCTGACATTCACCAAAGAATGGGAGAACCAGGAAAATCTCAGACCTGACTGGGAGATGCAGCAATAAATTTCTTCCCTAAAAGTTAGCTTATTAAATCAACATCACTAATATTTAGAAATCCTCTGAGTAGAAAATATTATCTACTTACTCTCCAGGGCCTCCACAGTAGCAGTAACACTGCTGAGCATTGGTTTTATGACCTGGATCCCATTCTAGGTCTGCCACACTATAGGGTAAAGTCTGCTTCATGACTTGTAACGCTTTGGCATTTGGTCCTTTCTTAAGCGCACCACCCCTCTATATTAAATTTTTAAAAAAAATAAAGACAAAGACAATTGACTAACAATGAAGGCTAAATTTTAAACACCATTTAAAATTAATGATTTACAATATATCTCCAAAGTTTCCATTTTAAATATTGTTTTAGAACTAGTACTAAAAATTTACCCTTGTTGCTTCTATCATTTTAAAAATACAGGTCAGTACAAACATTTATTAAGCACTTCTTTATCATTCTTTTCTTTTGCATCACTAACAACTTCAGAATTGCTATCAACATAGACAAGGTGAGTCTAGTAATCCTTATAAAACAAATTGTAAAGAATATTTGTTTCTTCACAGCTCTAGTTATTCTTATTTTCCCACAAACAAGTTACATATAAGCAAAAATTAAAGTAGAAAAATTTACAAATTTTTACTTAGGGTCACAGGACAAAAATCTTAAAATATATATATACCTTTGTTGTTGTTGCAAAAACACATTGTCGACAGAGCCATTTTTCATCAGAGTCAATCACACTGGAATCAATATTAGGTGTATGGCACAACTGATGATACCCTAAATTTTGAAAATAAATTAGATGTCCAAATATGGACAAGTGATTCACCAAAATTTCAAGGACATATTTCAAAATAAAATTATCTTGCTTACAACATTTAATACTCTTCAATAATGTAAAATGTTTTTCATTTTGCTGTAAAAGTATATGCAAATCCCTTTTTAGTTCTTAAAGAAGATGAACATAGAATTCAGTTTCTTGACAAAATATATTCCACATTTCAGGAGCCAAAAAATTCAATTATTACACTGAATTTATTCAAATTAATATTACATAACATTATGTAATATAAGTTACATGTAAGGTAACATAAGACCTCAAGTTATCAATGTATCAAAATATTTATTATTACTCATATGCCGCGAAATCTGTCTTAAGACTAAGAAAAAAAATTAACATTTTAATGAAATCATATCCTACTTACCTTGCCCACACTTATCACATATAACCATTTCATTAGGAGCTTCTGAATACTCTTCCTGACATATTGTACAGACCATTTCCCCACTTCCAGTGGCTCCTGAAGACAATTAAAAATATTTTTAATCCAGCAAAAAAAAAAATACAGTGAATATATAAAGGTCTTCATAAAAGTCATTTCCATGTACCAGAGAATGGCTTTGAGTAAGAGTGCTTTGTTGACAGAGCTAGGTAAATTCTCATTAAGTAATAATGAAAACTTAAGGAAAACTGTTATTTTTTAAACTAAAGGATCTAGTTATATCACAATGCAAGTTAGAAAGAGTGGTCAACAGTTAAAGCCAAGACTTTCATACTTTCCTTGTTCTGCTACGAAGAAGCCATTACTATTCTCCCCTCTATGCCTTGCTCACATTGTTTCCTATACCAAAAATATACTTCTTCACCTATTGAATTCCTACACTCTTTAAAGCCTAATTCAAATGCTTCCTCTTCTCCTAACTCTGTATCTTCTCCCACGGACCTCACACAGCACTTTGATTTGCGATGTTTCAATGCACTTATCGTGTAATATTATGTATCTGTCACCTCTGTTTGTGCCCTATCTCCCTACTGGATTGTAGCCACGTAAGCTCAAAGAGAATACAAATGGTGTCTTCCCTAAATCTTTTATCTGCCCACCCAGTACCTAGCACAGTCCTTTGTTCATATCAGAAACTTTACAAATGTCTGTTTTCATTCCCCTCAATCACTCAATACCTTCCAGGGAAAAGCCTGCCTAAATTCCAAACGTAATCACCAAACAAAAAAGAAAATATCTACGAGTATGTAAGAGAGGAAAAGGGTAGTCATAATGGCACTTGACCGGCATGAGCTCTTTATTGGGTAAATCATCTCAAAGCAACCTTTTTAAGTGACCTAATTGTTCTTTTAAGGTTTATGTTGGCATCAGAAGATAGATCCATTATTTGTGGAAACCAACACATTCATTCTCTATCCATTAAAATATCCATTCCTGGCTGATTCCTTGTAGTGGGTCTCTCGCTTCATACCATCCCCTTCTGGGGCTACCATGGACATAAAAACTTGAATCACAACTGCACATACAAACCTTTTGTCATTTTGGTGGCGGCAATAGCAGTGCACCTAGGCAAGGGGAAGAATACTGGACTGTCAGGGGATATTTCAAAAAGGGTCAAATGGGTTCTATGACCCACACAAATCTTCCCTTTTCTTGCCACCTGCTACCACCATGAAAACACTAGACAAATATGCTCTTTTATTGTCTGGGAAGCAGCAAAGAGGAGGAAAGTCACAGGATCAAAGGACTTGGTCAAGAAAGATCCACATTAGACAGTATCATCTGAAAGCAAGTCATATGATAGTAGGTTTCTAGAGCAATAGTTCTCTGTGGACTCCTTGGGGTTCCCCAAAACCCTTTAAGGGGGTGCACAAGGTCAAAATTACTATCATAACAATACTAAGACATTTTTGCCTATTAAAATGCTCTTCCCTTTTCCAATTATGTATCTATGTGAGGCCAGATTTTCTTTATATACTTCAACCAAAACAACACACTTCAATAGACTGAATGCAAAAGCAGATATGAGAATCCAGCTGTCTTCCATTAAGCCAGATATGAAAATGAAAAGCAAAAAATGTGAAAAACAATGCTACTCTTCTCAATAATTTTTGTGTTGGAAAATATAATTATTTTCATTAAAAATATGTTAACATGTAACAGATTTATTGGTTATTTCAAAATGAAATAGTATCATGTTTTCATTTCTAATACAGTAAATACTGATATAACCTACATAATAAACAAAAATTTATTTTAGGTTCTTAACTTTTGAAAGTGTAAAAGGGTCCTGAGACCAAAAAGTTTGAAAACCACTGTTCTAAAGTATAAGTGAACCCCTACTGTGAAAAGACAGTTCAAAAATCCAAATTTACAAATCAAAGTCTAAAAATTATTCTTTTGGGATTAGAGAGATGATTCAGCCTACTAAGGTCATTGTTGTTGGAGCCCTGCTGTCCCTTTAAATCCTTTGGCTTAGTCTATTCTCACTGCCTCCTCAGTTCCATCTTCAAAGTATGCCACCATCCCTCTGAAAAGATTAATTACAGAACGGTTACTTCTTTAGAGTTATTTAAGCTTTTGAGTATCTGAGAACTAAGTAATATAATTACACAGAAATGTGACTGAACTCTATTTCTAGTTTTCTTCAATAACTTAACAAGCATTTGTTAAACATCTAATATGTACCATAACTGTGCTTGGTGCATGGAAATGTTCCTTCCAAGAAACCAGGAAATGGAAAACTTTAGTAATTCACTATATAATTATGACTTGGGGTCCAAAAACAGAACTCAAAAGCTAAGTTTTGTTTACTAATACAGTAACCATCATGTAGGGAAATTACTCCCTATAGTGCTGGTGGCAAAGGCCCTGGAACTGAGATAGCAGCAACAATGTTTTAAACCAATCAACTTAGACCCTCTACAGGGAGTATCTTCTATGGAAAGTACTTCAATAGAAGAAATCTCTATATCGGAGTTCTAAATAAAGTAATAACTAATAGTCCCACTTCTGTGTTTCCTTTCTAGGCTGGACACAACTCCCTTTAGATTCCTTCCTGATTACTTATCTGATAAGGAAATCCAGAAATGGAGCTTCACTGGGCTATTAGTATACTTTGAATTTTAATATAGAGATTTCAACATTCTTTTTGCAGTTAAAGGACTTTCCAGAGAGAATATGTCCTGTAAAGGGCCCACACTTACCAGATTTAAAGAGCAGCTGTGAAATAATGATTCCAACAACTTCCATGAAATAAGTATCTGCAATTTATAAAGTATGTTTAATAGGAAATTTTTCTGATCTATGTGTTAAAGCAAGGGATACCTGAATTTATTCTGACACCAATCCAAATCTAATTATTAACGTCATCAAGAGATAACAAAAATAAAGGAGCAGCAATTTCTACCATACTCTTATTTATACATATTTTCTACTATAACACAGGGGAACCATTTATTTATGTGTATCTCAGTAAGTCCTAAGATATGACTCACAGGATCATGTTGTTGTTGTTCAGTCATGTACAATTCTTTGTGAAACCATAGACCACAATGTGCCAGGCCCTTCTACCCTGCACCATCTCAAGTCTGTCCAACTTCATGCTCATTGCTTCTGTGACATTATCCATCTCATCCTCTACTGTCTCCTTCTCCCTGTGCTTTCAATCTTTCCCAACAGCAGAGTCTTTTTCATTGAGTCCTGTCTTTTCATTATGTGGCCAAAGCATCTGACCTTCTAATGAACGTAGATTCATAATAGGCACTACAAACTTTTATGATAGTTCACAGAAGTGTCCACTTTTTACCTAACAACTTTTTTCTTCTGTATGTCAGTAATGCTTACAACTTCCAACACATGATGATTCTACTGACAAATATCCAACTTTTTATGACCCAAATGATCTCTCAAGCACCAATGAGATATAACAGTATCTAGGACCAGGTTTATGATTTTTTTTCCCTTACTTTCTTAAAAATGATATGTTTATTTTAATACCCACATTTAAAGGTCAGAGACAATTTGAAAAAAAAAATCAAGTTTCAATATAAATCACTTTCAAGAAAAATAACACCTGCCTGTTTGTATGTCCTTCCAGAGAACCCAGGATTTAGAACTATCTTCAAATATGATGAAGCAGCTCTGTTTCAATATGTTTATCTGTAACGAAGAAGAATATTTAAGATGATCTTTCTAAAAATGATAAATTGTAACTATGAGCTCAAAACTACAATATGATTTTGTTAAAATTTAAGTTGTGATAACAAGACTTTTAAATAACTTGCCTTTTTGATAGTTCCAAGATAAAATAATCCATCTGACCATCTAGCTAGGACATCCTGACCCTCTTCAAATTTACATGCTGGCTTTTTGGCTTTCTGTCCATCCTGTAAAGACAGTTTGGTCAAGGATGTCGGGGTCTTTTGGTTTCGACGTAAAGGAGACCGCTTATGGACCAATGAATTACACGCCCCTGTAGAGTCTCTGTTTAGGAAATAGAAGCCATCAAAAATAAATAAATAAATAGCCACATCCTACATTTACAAAGTCCTCACAAAAATTCTCAGGCAAGTAGTGCAAGAATTATACCCATTTTATAGATGGAGAACCAAATTCAGTGAGGTTAAATGACTTGTTCAGGAAGTACCTGGCTGGTAAATAGTGAGGCCAAAAGCAAATATAGGGCTCCTGACTGCCACCTCAGCAGAGTCTTTACTCCAGCTCTCTTGCAATGTACACTGTGGCAAAGCAGGCTGCCCCTATTTGAACAATGCCTACTATGCTCTTTGGATACACTGTGTGAACTATGATTATACCACACTGCCTAAGGAAGAAAATCTTCTATGTAGTGTATCTTCTATGCATATTTGTACTAAGAAATCGATTTGAGATTTACAATTGGATCTGTCAAACTCAACCACATAAATAAAACAAAACCTATCCAACCAGGCCCAGAGGTACTGAAACACAATCTAGTCTGGTACAATGATTAATTAAAATACTTGCTACAGGAGATGGTAGCAAGAAACTCAGGGTCATGTCTGCTAACAAAAAGGTGGGGAAAAAAAACCAAGATAGAACACTTCTTAATATTTGCCTAGCTGCCTCAGGTAGCTAGGTGGCACACTGGATATAACATTCAGTCTAGAGTGAGGAAGACCTTAGTTCAAATTTAACCTCAGATACTTACTAGCTGTTTGACCCTGAGCAAAACACTTCACCTCTATCTACCTCAGTTTCCTCAACTGTAAAACAAGGACACTAATAACAGCACCTACCTCCTAGGACTGTTGTGAGGCTCAAGTAAGTATTCATAAATTACTTAGTACAGTGCCTAGCACACAGTAGGCACTATATAAATGCTTATTCCCTTCCCCCCTTCTCTTTTCCTTTCCACCCCCCACACACTATGGGGTAAGGGTCAGCAACCATTCATTAGTCACATACTGTCTTTATATATTTACTTTGGCCACTACAGGCATAGAAAAAGGGACAGGGAGATAACCGAGAAAGATATATATGCCAACTATCCTTTGTCCTTGCAAAGTCACAGTGGTATAAGGGGAAAACAGTTATCTATGCAGACAAGTGGATGCAGGTGACAGAAATGACTGCAGATGGTTAAGTGGATAGAGCATTGGGCCTGGAGTCAGGAAGATCTGAAGATCTAACTAGGTGTATGACACTGGGCAAGTCACTTAATCTCTATTTGTCTCAATCTTTCAGAGAAGGAAATGGCAAACTGCTCCAGTAGGTTTTTGAAGAAAACCTGTAATGGCTTTACTAAGAATCAAATAGGATAGATCCACTGAACAACAAGGTGGCATAGTAGAGAGGCTGGCCTGTAGTTAAGAATATCTGACAATCTCAGATATTTACTAGGTATATGAGCCTGCACAAGACACTTAACCTTTGTCTGTCATAGTTTCCCCAAATGTAAAATGGGGCTACCAAATAGCACCCTACCTCACAGGTTTGTTCAGAGGATCAAATTAGATAGTATCTGTGGAGCACTTAGCACAGTGCCCTACACATAGTAAGGGCTTAATGAATGCTTGTTTCCTTTCCTTTCCCTTGAACCTTCCTTCTGAAATGCCAGATTCTGGCCTTAAAAGGCTATGTTTTAAAAATACAAATATGCTGAGAAAAGTTAACACCTTATACAGTATCAGCTAATATCACAACAGGAATTGGCTAACAACCGGCTGAGAATAAGAATAGGACACAGAATTAGGAGAGTTCTGGGAAACAGAATTTAAGGGAAAGAAGTAGCACTCATAAGGGGATATGGAGGAGAGCCAAAACAAATCTTTTTTTTCATGATTTTGCCAAGGGCTGGCCCTAATTATACTTCTCAAAATCATCTCTCATAACAAGAGACTGCTGATTTTTCTAGGCATTAGACTATGAAACATTACTTCATTTTAAAGTTTTATTGATTGCTTTCATTTTTTACACCACTGTTTCCCAATACACTTCCTCTGCCCACCCTCAACTTTCCCTTATAACAACAACAAAAAAAAAGTTAAGTAAAAACAACCAACAGAGTACACACAACACAACCATCTATATCTGTGGTCCTCCACCTCTCCAGTGAGCATTAAGAGACAACATGGGTTCATTGTAAACAAGCAGGATAGTTTTAGAACTAACAAATTCAATCTATTATATATTTTTCTTAAAATTTTATTTTTAATTTATGGAATAAAACAAGCATTTCCATAACATAGTACAAGGAAAAAGATGATTGTATATAAAACTGCAAATCTACTATGCACAATTTGCTATTCCTTTCAAACACACTAAATTATCATGTAAATTCCCCCACCACCACACACCCCTGCCCTAGAGATGGCTATCCTTAGACAAACAGGTACACACACACACACACACACACACACGCAAACGTAAAATTATTCTGTACATACTTCTATTAATCAGTTCTTTCACTGGATGCAGATAGTGTCTTTTTTCATATTGTTCTTTATAGATAACTTGGGTATTTATAATAAACAAAATAACTTATTGGCTCAAAGTCATCTTAAAACAGTATTGCTTGAGGAGCAGATGGACTTCATAAGAACCTGGACAGTCTTATATGATCTGATGATGAGTGAATGGAGCAGAACCAAGAGAACACTGTACACAACCACAGCCATAGACACATTCTATGATGACTATCTTTGATAGACTTGGCTCTTCTCAACAATGCAAGGTTTCTTATAAGTAAGACAGCTCCAAAAGACTCATGATGGAAAAGGCTGTCCACATCCAGAGAAAGAATTACAGAATTGGAATGCAGACTGAAGCAAACTATTTGCTCTCTCTCTTTTCTCCTTTTGGTTTTGTTACATCTTTCTCATGGTTCATTTCATTGGTTATAATTCTTCTTTACAACTTGATTACTGGGAAAATAAATTTAAAATGAAGGTACATGTAGAACCTATATCAGATTATATGCTGTCTTGGTGGGGGAGGGGGAAAAATTTGGAACTCAAGAACTTGTGGAACTGAGTATTGTAAACTAAAAAAAAATTAATTAAAAATATTGCTGTTACTGTATACAACGTTTTCTTGGTTCTACTCATTTCACTCATATTTCGTAGAAGTCTTTCCATGTTTTTTTTAAACCATTTCTTATCATTTCTTATAGCACAGTAGTATTCCACCACAATCATATGCCTCAACTTGTTCAGCCATTCCCCAATTGATGGGCATCCCTGCAATTTCCAGTTCTTTGCCACCACAAAGGGAGCTGCTAGAAACAGTTTAGAACATACAGGTTCTATTCCTTTCTCCCTAATCATCTTTGGAAATAGACCAAGCAGTGGGATTGCTGGGTCAAAGGGTATAGGTAGCTTAATAATTCTTTGGGCATAATTCCAGATTGCTTTCCAAAATGATTCAATCATTTTATAATTCCACCAACAATGGAATAGTGTCCTAATTTTTCCACATCCTCTCCAACATTTGTCACTTTCCCCTTCTATCATTTTAGTCAATCTAGCAGGTGTAAAATGGTATCCCGAAATTGTTTTAATCTCCATTTCTCTAATCAATAATGATTAAGAGCATTTTTGTATGACTATAAATTATTTTGATTTTTTCATTTATTTGCATTTTTATAAACAAGGTTCCTTTTGTTCTTTGCATATAGAAATGGGGTTTGTCAAAATTTTAATAAAAAGAAAATCTAAAAAACAAAGCTTGATAGACTTTTCCTTTAAAAAAAAAAGACAAAGCTGCTAGGCTGTTAAAGCACAATAGGTGACGGCATAGATAATATAGCTAGATTTCAGAAAGTCTCAAGGTATCTTTATGGACAAGATGGAGAGAAGTGGGCTAGGTGCTAATATGGTTAGGTTGTTTTATCCAGTCTCAACTGGACCCTCACTATGTATAGCAATCCTTTTGCCCTTTTATGATTTGACTGTATCAGTCTCTACAATGGCAATTCCAAACCTCCTCTATTCTCAGACCATCAACATAACCTCTCTTTTTCAAAAGAGGCTCTCATTTCATCTTTACTGAGAAAACAAGGACCATCCGTTATGAGCTATTCCTCCCAAACTCCACATCAAAGCCTTTCTTTGCTATACTGTTCTCTCTCTTTCTCTCTCTCCCCCAGAGAAAAATAGGTGGGGCCTTCTAACCAAGGCTAACCTCTCACTGCCCTATACTTCCATCTCTTGATTCCAATCCTTCCTATCTCTTACGGCAGCTCAATCATTCCATTTCTTTCTCTTGTCTTCAATGTCCCCTTATCTACTGGCTCCTTTCTCACCACCTAAAAACATGCCCAGGTTTCCCTGAACCTTAAAAATCTTCCATTTTATCCTGTCACCTCTTCACATTATAGTTCTATAATACTCTCGTCCCTTGTACAAATTCCTGGAAAAAAGATGTCTACACTCATCATCTCCATTTCCTCACCTTCCAGTCACTTCTTAATCTCTTACAATCTGATTTCATTATTCAATTGAAATTACCCTTTCCAAAGTTACCAACAATTTCTTAATGGCTAAATCTAATGGCTTTTAGTTAGTTCTCATTCTTCTTGACCTTTCTAAGAGAAAGATGCTACGAAGGATTAGGCATGAAAATTGGGAGTATTTGGTCTGGAGATGAGATTCAGGAGTGACATGACATCTCTCTTAGAAATTCCATTACAAAATGTGCAAAATACTTGGGAGTCTACCAACTAAGATACACAAAAGAACTATATCAATACAATTGCAAAACACTGTTTATAGAAATAAAGACAGCCCTAAATAACTGAAGAACTATTAACTGCTGAAGGTTGGGCTAAGCCAAATGATAAAAATAATAATACTATCTGAATTTATTTATTCAGTTACATACCAATCAAACTACCAAAAGATTACTAATAGAACTAAATAATAGAACTAAAAAAAATAGAACTAATAGAACTAAAAAAATAACAAAAATCATTTGAAGGAACAAAAAGTAAAAAATCTCAAAGGAATAAATGAAATAAAGAGAGAAGAGAAAGGGCCTAGCTATACCATATCTTAAATTCTATTCTGAAGCAGTGATCATTAAACAATTTGGTAGTGGTCAAAAAATGGAGAGGTCTATCTGTGAACAGACTGAGTACATAAAACACAAAAACAAATGAATTCAATAGTCTGGTATTTGATAAAACTAAAGACCCAACTTAAATAAAATCTTACAAAAACTGCTAGGAAAACTGACAGCAGTCTGGAAAAAACTGGGTTTAGAAGACCAACACTTCACACTATAATGTAAGCTACAAATGGATGCATGTGATCTAGATATAAAAAGTCACATTGTAAAACATATTAGAGGAACAAAGAAAAAATTACCTTGCAGATCTATTAATAGGGAAAGAATTCAGAGAAATTAGAGAAAATAAATTGGATGTATTTGACTACATAAAACCAGAAAGTTTTTGCACAAATTCACTGCAGCTATGATGATGAGCTGATTGATATACTCACTGTCAAACAGGGAGAGACGGAGCAAAGATTTGAACCAAAGTGCTGATAACAAATCCATTGCTGTTTCCCCTTTAACACGGCTCATGTTTTCTTCCATAAAGTTGTTTTGACACATCACTTCTAAATAAACAATTCATCTATTATACTCTCTTAATAAAAAATAAAGCAAAACTTTCTAATAACTACACCTGACAGCACAGCAAGTTCCCACTCTCTAGTGGGAGTCAGTCATTTAATAGAAAGGAAATGTATTTGACCCAAGCTCTATTGCTTAAACACCTGACTCATTCTCCAGGAGTCATTACCTATACTGTTCACAGAGCATCACAGCTCAGAGGTCATTTAGCTGAAGCCCCTCATTTTACAGATGAGGAAACTGAGGCTCAGAAAGGTGAAGTGGGTCACCTGGCTAGTAAGTAGTAGACACAGGATTTGAACTCAGGCCCTCTTACTCTAGATCCAACACTCTATCCACTGTGCCGTGCTGCACACTAAGAATGATTCTCAAATTTTCCTTCTCCCTCACTCTTCCTTCATATCCAAGCAATTCAATCTCTCTCACATCTTCAACCTTCTTTACTCAGGCTTTAATGTTACCTCCTACTAGAAGCCTTTCCTGATTCCCCCACAGTTGTTACCACATTCTCATGCCTACAACAGCAGCAGTAGCTAGCATTTACATAACATTTTTAAGGTATCAAATTACTTTACAAAAATTATCTCATTTTATGTTCATGTCTCTGGAAAGTAGATGCTATTATTATTCCCACTTTAAAGATAAGGAAACTGAGGCATCCAGAAGTTAAGTGATTTGCCCGGAATCACACACCATTAAATGTATCTGAGGTTGTATTTAAATTCGAGTCTCCTTGACTTCATGTCCAGTTCTCTAAACACTGAGCCACCTGGCTGTTGCAAATTATTATTTATATACTTATCTATTTACATGATTCATCAGCAGAATATAAGTTCCTTGAGGGTATAGTCTTTTAAATTTTATCTTTCTAGCATCTATCCAAGTGTTTGGAGCACAGCAGGCAATTACTAAATTCGGTTTGGAGTAGAAAGCTAAAAATTTCCAGTTGATAAGAATGTAGTTTTCCTGGGGACAAAACAATGACGGAAAACTACATTTACAAAAGCGACAAAAATACTTCTGTAAATTATTGTGGTTTTTTTTGTACACCAACAAAAAAGAAACAAAATGTCCCAAAGAATATAGTGAATACACACAATTCAGCAGCGAAATCAATACACTGCATTTAAAAAGACAAAAATTTTTTATCTTTCAAGTACACAAATGCTGATATATATTGTCCTTTATCTTCAACCAATAATTAAAGATAGATATTGGGTAATGAATTAAGCATTATTTCAAAAACTTTCAGTCAACTACTAGTTTATTGCCACTATTTGTACACCATTATTTACAGTAAAAAAAGGGAAGGTATTATTAGGCTGAAATAATTATTGTTGCCTTTTAAATGACGAACAGTGTTTCTGTATGCCAATTTCTGTATTAACTAAAAGGGACAGGTGATAAATCAGGTTGGGTTATATTCATGCAAACTGTCACAATGATTTATAAAGAAGAAACAAGTATTACCTCCTTTAATTTCATATAACTATATTCAAACTGGGTTGAAACAGAATTGAAATTATACTTTCATTAGAAAAACCAGGGTCACTGTCACAGCACTGGCAGGAACAGGCTAGAGGTATGAATAGCCTCACTAAAAAAAGAAAAACTCTGTGTGTGAACATGGATTTGGACAGCTAAAACACTATAAAAGCTCAGATCCTAATGAAATCAGTATCAAAATTAAGAAATTTCATCTATGTATCATGATGACACCTGCATGTCAATTCTCTAAACTTTCCAAAGCGCTTTATCTCATCTGTTCCTCACAATCCTTGGAAGTATATACTATAGGTAGTTATGCCTATTTTATAAATGAAGGAATAAAAATGTAGAAAGGTGATATTACTTCTCCAAGGTCACACAGCTATTAAGTGTTAAGAGGCAAGATCTGAACCTCAGATCTCTAATGATTAAAAACCTAATGGTCTTTCCACTGCATTATACTGCTTTATATATGGTAATAAAAAAAATGAAAATTAACAAAAAAGTGATGAAAATCCTAAAATTCCAAGAAACATAAATGATTGTCTACTGACACCAAATATTAATTGGTCTCAGTTGATTACATAAAACTCTAAAAGACAATGCCATGAAAGTCTTGCACTCAATATACCAGCAAATTTAGAAAACTCAACAATGGCCACCAGATTGGAAAAGATCAGTTTATGTCCCAATCCTAATTAAGGGTGCCAAGGAATGTTCAAATTACCAAACAAACAAGCCTGCCCTTCTGCTAATTCTCAGTTCACATACTGCTGAAGCCTAGCTTGCAGAATTTTAAGCATTACTTTGAAGGCTGTTTTCAAAGAGGCAGAAGAACTAGAGACCAAATTGCCAGCATGAGCTAGATAATGGAAAAAGCAAGGGAATTCCAGAAAAACATCTGCTTCTGCTTCACTGGCTACACTGAAGCCTTTAACTGTGTGGATCACAGCAAAATGTGGCAAGTCCTCAAAAAGATGGGAATACCAGATCATCCCAATTGTTTCCTGTGGAACCTGTATGTTGGCCAAGAAGCAACAGTTAGAACTGAACACGGAACTGACTGATTTTAAGATTGGAGGATTATGATAAAGTTGTGTATTGTTACCTCATTTAATTTATATGCAGAGTACATCATGAGAAATGCCAGGCTGGATGAATCGAAAGCTAGAATTTGGTTTCTAGAAGACATATCAACGTCTCAGATATACAGATAATACCACTCTGATGGCAGAACGTGAAGAGGAATTAAGAAACCTCTTGAAGAGAGTAGGACAGGAGAGTATAAAAGGTGGCTTGAAGCTTGATGTAAAAAAAAACAAAAAACACTAAGATCTTGGCAACTGGTCCCGCCACTTCTTGGCAAATACAGGGAGAAGAAATGCAAGCAAAGTTAGGTTTTATATTCTTAGGCTCAAAAATTCCTGCAGACAGTGCAAGCCATGAAATTAAAAGACACTTGCTCCTTAGAAGGAAAGCTTTGACAAACCTGGACAGCACACTAAAAACAAAGACATCACCTTGCCAAATCTTTGGTTTTTCCAGTAGCAAGGTATGGCTGTAAGAGTTGGACTATAAGGAAAGCTGAGTGCCACAGAACTGACGCTTTCGAACTATGCGGGGAAAGACTTTTCAGAGTCCCTCAGAGAGCAAGATCAAAACAGTCTATACTTAAAAAGAAATTAATTCAGGCTATTCACTGTAAGGTCAAAGAGTGAAGCAGAAACTTACTTTGGCCAAATAATAAGATGGGACTCAGACTCATTGGAAAAGACCCTGAAGTTGGGAAAGACTGAAGGCAAAGGAGAAGGGAATAGCAGAGGAGAAGGATAAAAGTATCATGGAAACAATGAACATGAATTTGGACAGACTTCCAGGAATAGTATAGAAGGGCATGGTGTCCATGGAGTCATCAAGTATCAGACATAACTGAATGATTCAACAACAACAAAAAAAACAACTGATTAGGTAAAGTATGATCTAGTGGAATTTGGTTTCAAAGAAAGATAAGATGGTAATAGGATGGCTTTATGGGTTACTAGTTTCTTATCCAATTTTCCAATGGAAATTAAATTGACATCTCTTAACAAGGCAAATTGAATAAATCTTTATTTTACTTTCTTGAGTTCTCTTCTGTGAACAAAAATAATGTATTTTATCAATTTTTAATCCATATTGACTGTAAGGATTTATATCCAAAGAGAGGGGATCATTTTACACAGAATTCATTAAAGCATCTTTAGGAATAAAAGATGAAGTTCCAAAATAAAGATGATAAGCCATTCTGCTTTATCCAAGAAAAATAATCTGCTTCAGGGTCCCAAATGCTGAGATATTCCTTTATATTAGAAAAGTTGAGAACTAGATAGGACCTTAGACGTGACCTTGTATAATAACCCATTTGCATCACCAATCCCCTTTATGACACCCCACCCCCAAATAGTAATCTAGCCTCTGCTTTAAGACCTCCAATAATATGTTCACTACCTACCAAAGTAGAGCCACAGTGGGGAACCTGTGTGGCCTTCTCGGTCCTTGGGTGCAGCCTTTTGACTGAGTCCAAGTTTTACAGAACAAATTCTTTTATTAAGGGAATTTATCTGGTGAAGTTTAGATTCCGTCAAAGGGCTGCACTTGAAGACCTAGAGGGCTACACGTGACCTCGAGGGGACACATTCCCCACTCCTGGTAGCCCATCATACATTTTTGAATGGCTTTAACTTTTACAGATCTTTTCCCCAAAAGTTGGATGAAATCTCCCTCCCTGTAACTTCTACCTGGTTCCAGATATAGAGTTAAATCGAATTCTCTTCCACATAACAATTTTTCAAACATTTGAATGTGCTCCCTTGAGAAGTAGTCTGTTGCCTTTACTAGAGGCAAGAAAAAAGGCCAGGTGGCCATTTGTCAAGTGTGTTTATTATAGAATGTTTTAATGTTCAGATATAGGCTAAATATGATGACCCCTAAAGTCCCTTCCAAGCGGGGCTGTGTAAAGGAAAGCTCACAAAGCTCACTGTTGGTAGGAACTGTAAATTGGTATGACCATTCTGGAAAACAATGCAAATAAAGTGACTAAAATGTATATACTTTTTGACAGAGACCCCACCGATGGGCATATAACTCAAGGAAGTCATCGCCAAAAATGAAAAGTACCATGTGTTCCATATAATTTATAGCGGCATTTTTTAACAGTTGTAAAAAACTGGAAATAAAGATGCCTATCAACTGTGGAATGGTTAAACAAATTGTGGTACACATGAATGAAATGGAATATTAATGAGCTATAAGAAATAGCAAATGTGACATACTGAGAGAAGTATGGAAAACTTCTATGAAAGGATGCAAAGTGATAATCAAAACCAGTAAAATAATATACACAAAAATTACAATTTAAGTGTAAAAAACAAGAGAAACAGAATGCTGCAAAATTATAAAAACAAGGTTGTCCTCAAAGAAGAGGTATAAGACACCTCCCCTATTCCTTTGCAGATGATAAGGTCCTTAGGTGTGTAATACTGCATATATAAGTCAGATTTTTCTAATGTGTTGATCAGTTTTGGGTTTTGTTTCTTCCTTTTTTTTATAAGAAATTCTTTGTTATAAGGGATGCCTCTCTGGCAGGTAGAGGGACACCGGAAGAAATCTAGGCAATTTAAAAACAATAACAATAAATATCTACTACAAAAAATAAAATCTCTTCTAATTTAAGATTCTGTGATTGTAATAATTTGTGGTCCAAGAATATATTAGCATTTGGTTGCCACAAAACACTGTTGAATTGCATCGGACTTCAAAGTTCAGCCCAATAAAATGTGACATCAAACAGTCTGTGCAGAATTCAGACTCTCCTTCCCTAAGTGTCTTTACATTCTAGGTCTGATACTTAGTTGAATAACCATGAGCTACAATAACCTATGAATCTCACTTTGCTCATCGGCAAAATGAATGAAAATGAATTTATTAAGCATTTATTATTTGTCAAATGCTAAGCAACAGGTCAGAAAAAATCATCTGATCAAAAATCAAAAAACCTCAAGGAAGTCCTACTCTAATGGGGAAAGAAAGTACATAGGGAAGTTATTGTGGTTTGGATAGTTACAGGTACAGTGAAAGAAGCCACAGGATAACTGACTGCCATCTTTTCCAGGAGCAATGGCAGTAGTGATTTCAGAAATTAAAGAAGGATGTAGGTGAAGAAGGAAGAAAATAAGGAGAGAGGATATATGTAAAGCAGCAAGGAAGGTGAAGGAGAAGACAACAGGATTGTTGTAAGACAAGCATTCTGTAAATCTTTAAGAAAAGGTCATCCATTGTATAAACACTTACAAGTACTACCATTATTCTAGTAAGAACATTATATTGACTACTAAAGATGTATAATACAGGGGGCGGAGTCAAGATGGCAGCTGGAAAGCAGGGACTTCTGTGAGCTGCCCTCCAGGTCCCTCCAAAAACCTATAAAAAATGGCTCTGAACAAATTCTAGAACTGCAGAACCCACAAAATAGCAGAGGGAAGCAGGGCTCCAGCCCAGGACAGCCTGGGTGGTGGCTAGGTAAGGTCTATGGAGCTGGGAGCAGAGCACAGCCCAGCGTGGGCATCAGCAGGACCAACCAGACAGGGAGACACTCAGAACAGGCCCTAGCACCCTGAATCAGTGAGCTGTGGCAGTTACCAGACTTCTCAACCCACAAACACCAAAGACAACAGAGAAGGTTAGTGGGAAAAGCTGCGGGGGACAGAGTGAAAGGAGTTCGAGGTTCAGCCACCAGCCCCAGTGACAACGGGGGTGGTGCAGCTACAGAACTACAGCTGCAGTTGCTTCCAGCCCTGGGCCCACCTGGTGGGAGGAATTAAGTGGTGGAAGGAATGCAGAGCCTGTTTAAGATCTGAGTCAGGTCTCGGTTGGAGGTTCTTGGGGGAGGAGGAGTGCTGGTGTGGCAGAGCTGGCTGCATAGAAATAGCTCTGAAAACAACAATGCATCCCCTCAAGCTTGGAACAAAGTACTTTTTACTCTACAAGCAGTCATAGCCCGACAAAAAACAAGGGTCAAGTAGTTGGGTGGGAACATGGCCAGGCAGCGAAAACGCTCTCGGATTCAAACTCAGACTTTGGAATCCTTCTTTGGAGACAATGAAGACCAAAACATACAGCCAGAACAAGTCAACAAAGTCAAACAGACTACATCAATAGCCTCCAAGAAAAACATGAACTGGTCTCAGGCCATGGAAAAGCTCAAAAAGGATTTGGAAAAGCAAGTTAGAGAAGTAGAGGAAACACTGAGAAGAGAAATGAGAATGATGCGAGAAAACCATGAAAAACAGGTCAATGACTTGCTAAAGGAGACCCCAAAAAATTCTGAATAACACCTTAAAAAACAGACTAACTCAAATGGCAAAAGTGCTCCAAAAAGCCAATGAGGAGAAGAATGCCTTGAATGGCAGTATTACCCAAATGGAAAAGGAGGTCCAAAAGACCACTGAAGAAAATACTACCTTAAAAATTAGATTGGAGCAAGTGGAAGCTAGTTACTTGATGAGAAATCAAGATATTATAAAACAGAACCAAAGGAATGAAAAAAAGGAAGACAATGTCAAATATCTCTTTGGAAAAACCACTGACCTGGAAAATAGATCCAGGAGAGATAATTTAAAAATTATTGGACTACCTGAAAGCCATGACCAAAAAAAGAGCCTAGATATCATCTTTCAAGAAATTATCAAGGAGAACTACCCTGATATTCTAGAGCCAGAGGGTAAAACAGAAATTGAAAGAATCCAGATCGCCTCCTTAAAAAGATTCCAAAAAGAAAACTCCTAGGAATATTGTTGCCAAATTCCAGAGTTCCCAGATCAAGGACAAAGTACTGCAAGCAGCCAGAAAGAAACAATTGTGGAAACACAATCAGAATAACACAAGATCTAACAGCTTCTACTTTAAGGTATCAAAGGGCTTAGAATACGATATTCCGGGGGTCAATGGAGCTAGGATTAAAACCAAGAATCACCTACCCAGCAACACTGAGTATCATGCTCCAAGGCAAATATGGATTTTCAATAAAACACAGGACTTTCAAGCTTTCTCAGTGAAAAGACCAGAGCTGAACAGAAAACATGACTTTCAAACAGAAGAATCAAGAGAAGCATGAAAAGGTAAACAAGAAAGAGAAATCACAAGGGACTTACTAAAGTTGAATTGTTTTTTTTACACTCCTACATGGAAAGATGGTATGTATGATTCAAATTCAAATTAAGGGATGAGAGAGGAATATATTGAGAGAGGGAGAAAGGGAGAGATAGAAGGGGGTAAATTATCTCACATAAAAGTGGCAAGAAAAAGCAGTTCTCTAGGAAGGGAAGAGGGGACAGGTGAGGGGGAATGAGTGAATCTTGCTCTCATCAGTTTTGACCTGAGGAGGGAATACCATTCACACTCAATTGGGAATCTTACCCCACAGGAAAGAAGTAGGAAGAAGATAAAAAGGGGGGATGATAGAAGGGAGGGCAGATAGGGGGAGGAGGTAATCAAAAACAAACACTTTCCAAAAGGGACAGGGTCAAGGGAGAAATTCAATAGAGTGGGATAGGTTAGGAAGGAGCAAAATATAGTTAGTCTTTCACAACATGAGTATCGTGGCAGGGTTTTACATAATGATACAACGTGTGACCTATGTTGAATTGCTTGCCTTCTTGGGGGGGGGGGGGAGGGCAAGAGGGGAGAGAACTTGGAACTCAAAGTTTTAAAAACAGATGTTTGAAAAAAAAAAAAAGTTTTTGCATGCAACTAGGAAATAAGATACACAGGCAATTGGGGCATAGAAATTTATCTTGTCCCACAAGAAAGTAAGGGAAAAGCGGATGGGAGGGGAGTAGGGTGACAGAAGGGAGGGCTGACTGGGGAACGGGGCAACCAGAATATATGCCATCTTGAAGGGTGTGGGAGGGTAGAAATGGGGAGAAAATTTGTGAAATTTTCACTCTTGTGAAAATCAGTGCTGAATATTAAATATATTAAATAAATTTAAATAAACAAAAAAATGTATAATACAAAAAACAGTTGAATGAGTGTCCTGTACAACCTTCAGCTTAGCCTTCTCAGTCTTCTTTCCACTACAACCATGCTCTTATCTTGCCTTCTCTAACAAAGAAAGGTGCATTCTGTGGCTAATGCAGCGGACAATTCCCCTTTTGGCTAATGCAGTGCAACAATTCCCCTTTTTTGCAACACTAGATCCACACAAAGGCTGCCTCTACAGAGTAAGTCTCATTAGCAATGAATTCTAACCAAAATCACCCATATGGAGCACCACTATGTTATTATGGCATTTAGCATTTCCTCATCTCAAGTTTAACTTGTTAGCTATTTTGCTGTTGTACTGGCAATTAAGGTGGGCTTTCAGCACTTATTTAATCAAGTGCCCTTGAAGAGTTTGGCCTTTGTTTCTTTGATTAAATTAGGAGTCTTTGATGACCTCCTTGCCTCAAGGGCAAGCCTGGTTTGCATGAATTTGAGTCCCAGGTTTGGGATGTTTTCGGGTCACACGTGTGACTCACCTTTGACTCTGAACAAGATTTGTAAACCCAGAAGTTGGAGGTCTCCCTTGGGGCTCTCACTCACTGGAAGAGTGGCGTATGACTCCGGGAAAGCTGTTGTTAAGAGCTCCCCGGCTTGTGAACCCTGATGTCGATACTTTCCTGGTAACTATGAATTGTGATTTGGTCTGTTTATATTGTGTATGTTTGTAATTTATTTGTACTTGCTCTAAAGTTCAGGTTGTTGGCTTTTCCTCCTGAACTAAGTGAATGATATTTGTATGTGTGACTAAAGTAAGATTCTTAACCCCTTTACTTTCCTTAGTAATGCAGATCAAAAGAACCTGTTAGCAGCCTTCTGTGTGCTGGTTGTTGTTGGTTTTACACAGCCACAGTAGCTGCTAGCCAGATTGTTGCTATGGCTGTACTTTCCAGTCTGAGGAAGAGAATACAGAAGTAAAATAGGAGAGTTGAGTAATTCTGCTTTTTCTCCATCATCTGTTAATATACATCTCATCCTTTCTTCACTTCTCCTAAAAAGCAAGAGTCCTATCTCTTTCTCTTTATGTCTCTTGCCTCCAACATTGCTTTTTAAAAAGGAAAAAAAAAACTAATTGCATTTATTATTAACTATTCATACCAAGCTTTAGCATGACACAATTTTTCCTTGACCATGTCACTCCCCCTCACCCCATTTTCCTCAGTTACTCATGTTAGGATTCTACCTTTTGTATATTTTATCCCTTTAAGCCTGAGATTATTTGATAAACTCTTCCTGTAGCTACATCAGTCTCTTAAGATGCTTTTTCCTTTTCTTTCTCATCAAAATAATTTGTAATGGCATAATCAGGATCCTGTCCTTATGGCACCAATCACTCAAGCAAATTTCCCTTTTAGATTTCCTAATCACAGGATTCTAATCAAAACACAGTAGTGAAGATTATTTCATATCATAACACTGTTTCCTGTGAATTACCTAACACATTTCAAAATCAGTTTACAGCAGAAAAAGTCCAAGGCAAAAAAATTTTAATTAAAAAAGAAAAATAGTTGTCATTCAACTGCACCCCAATTTTACTATTATTTTGTTTGTTCATAGTAAGCTTCTGGTCCAAGTCTATTTTACATGAACTGCTATATAGCCAAGTTTCTCATATTTTGTATTTGTACATTTGTGGTTTTTAAAAATGCAAACATATGATTTTATATTTTGTCCTGTTGCAAAAACAAAATAAAACAAAATAACGGCCAATAAGCAGCTAGGTGGCTGCTGAGTTTAAATTCAGCCTCAGATGCTGTCTTTTATTTCCTTTTTAAAAAGGGGAGAAAGAGTGCTGCTGCAGAATAGGCTGCAGTGGTCACTGCAGTCTTCCTCTGCCCTAAGAATGTAATATTCATTCCTGAAAAATCATTCTAGGTTCAGTTCTTGGAAGATGAAAACAAATATAATTAATGTTAATGGAAATTTTTTTTGTGTTCCTCAGCCCCCAAATTAAGACTCATTTGTGCCAAAATGCCACTGAATCCCACTAAAATGGACACAATTACTTCAATACTAACAATTCAGACTCCTGGTCAAGGGACTCAACTTCACTCACTGATAGCCCAGAACTCAATGTAGGCCCAAAGTCTTTGGCCCCAAGGAGATCTAAAAATTCTACTCTATTATTGGTTAAGTGTCATGGGAAATTATTCTCCCCCCTTCCCCAGGGCAGTTCCAGAATCCCTCCTGACTCTTGGTTGAAGGTGAGGGGAGGAGGGAGGGCAGGGCTGCCTTTCTATTACCCACATCTGCTCTAGGATCAGCTGAACCCAAGGCAATTCCACCCTCACCCCCACAATTAGGGGATATATATGTGTGTCTAGTTCCCTGCCCATCATTTCATTTGGAGTCTTCAGCTCAAACAGTAATAGTGCCTTTTCTCTTATAACAAGAAAACTAAGCGTCATGTGAGGTTTTGTGGAATCTTTTATACACTGCAACAAAAATTTCTCAAGTTTCTCCATGATGGATTGCCTATTCAAAAACATTCTTAAATCTGTATCATCAACAGCAGTCTCAGCAACATCTGTATCTATATATTTTCCCCTTTTGAATGTAGATAAAAAATGGAGTGCCAACATCTTTGTTACCTTATACTTCATCAAAATAACACTAAAAAGTAAGGCTTTCTTTTTCTAAGTTCCTTAGTTTTTGTTTTGTTTTATAACCACTTCCTTCATTTTAAGACACATTATAAAGTGCTTAACTCAAGAACTAAGGTTAATTCAGCTGCTTATGAAGCAATGAAATTCAAAATTGTCTGAGTAAATATGAAGAAATATTTCATAAGCTCAAGTAGACACAGTAAGTGAAACTCATCAATCAAGTTCTCCTAACCCAAATGGGTTTATTTCAAGAGGTAACAGAGTGGACAGAGCATAGGACTTAAAGAGTTAAGAAGGGGTTTGAATTCCTCAGACACTTACTAGTTGTGTGACTTTAAGCAAATCATTTAATCTCCCTGGGCCTCAGTTTCCTTATACAAAAAATGAGGGGTTGGACCTGATGACCTATAAGGTTGCTTCTAGTTCTATATCTTTGATTCTATAACTGTATTTTCTAAGTTCGATGAAGAAAGGTATTTTTTTCTTTTTAAATGTTTTTTAATTAAATTTATTTTCTATTTCCAACATTTACTTTCATAAGATTTAGAGTTCTAAAATTTTCCCCCTAAGACAGTGTGCAATCTGATATAGGCTATACATGTACAATCATATTAAACATATTTCCATACCCATCATGTTGTAAAAGAAGAATCAGAACAAAAGGGGAAAACCACAAGAAAGAAAAAAACAAAAAAAAAAGGGAAAAGAGTATTATGCTTTCATCTGCATTCAGACTACATAGTTCCTTGTGGATAGCATGAGTCTTTCCGCCATGAGTCTTTTGGAATTGTCTTAGATCATTGCATTGCTGAGAAGAGCTAAGTCTTATCGAAGTTGGTCATAGCACAATATTGCTGTTACTGTGTACAATGTTCTCCTGGTTCTGCTCACTCCACTCAGCATCAGTTCATGTAAGTCTTCTCAGGTTTTTCTGAAATCCAGAAGGCATCATATCTTGTTTAATCTCTCTATATCTCCCAATACCTAGCATAGTACTATCGCTATATGTATGTGTGTATGTATGTATACACACACATACATAATTTATGAGTGTTTGCTGAACTGAACTAGTGACAATGAAGTAAACAAATTGTCTTCTCACCACTACTGCCTTTTACCCATACCCTGTGCCTCTGCTGCCACCACCACTCCCTCCTTCCTTCCCCTCCCCACCTAGCCTTTTCAACTGTCCTTTTAGAACCTCACTACTCCCATCCACCCTCAATTCTACTCCATTCATAGGAATCCAGCAATGAGCTTGAGAATCTGGGAGAGTAACTGGCAATTATGTCAAGGAGTCATTGGTTCCAATTGCTGGAGACCAGGAAAGTGTTCTTGGCAACTCAAATTGAAACACTATACATTTTCTCAAAGAAACATGGAAATGAATGGTTGTTAAGATCCACATCTGATACTATAGTTTAGCTATATTTGGGATCAAAGAGACCTACACAGGGAAGTCTAGAATTATAAGCATTTAAGACACTATTCCTATGGGGAAAATATGTTAAATTTTAAATAACTGTCTTACCAATGACTTTGGGAACAAAATCTATTCATAAACTGCAGTCACAAAATTTAAATACTAGCAACTTATAAATGAAATGTATGCTTATGGTCTCAGTTAAGGTAGTCAACTAACCAGAATATTCCATATATAAATCAATTTAGGTAAAGAATTTATTCTTCTTTACAACATGACTGACATGGAAATAGTTAATATGGTTGTACATGTATAGCCTATATCAGATTGCTTGCCATCTTGGCGAGAGGAGAAAGGAGAGAGAAAGGGAGAAAAGTTAAAACTCAGAATTTTATAAAAGTAAATGTTAAAAACTAAAACCAGATAATAGAAAGAATTTATTCTTTACAAAAAGGGAAAATATGACAATTTAAGTTCAATTTACATTTTACAATTTACCTTTGTTGTTTAGTCGTGTCCGACTCTCCATGAACCTACTTGGGGTTTTCTTGGCAAAGATACTGGAGTGGTTTGCTATTTCCTTCTCCAACTCATTTTTACAGATGAGGAAAGTGAGGCTATGTGGAAACAAGATTATGTGACTTGCCGGAGTCTGAGGACAGATTTGAACTCAGGAAGAAGTCCTCCTGACTACAGGCCTCGCACTCTATCCACTATACCTAGCTACCAATGTAAACCTTACCCTCCCTTAAACTCTAATTTATCATAGTGACAGAGTAGTACCTATTTTCTCACATCAAATTTGTTAATTTACTTTGTCCTCATTGTGTTCAGTCTTTGACCAGTTAAGCCAAAAATAGTTCTTATAAAAGAAAGATTTCTTTTCGCTTCTAAAAGTGAACTTCAGCTTTGGGCTGAAACTCAAGCCAGACATAAATTCTAACCAGTGGAGCTACATTTCCCTCTCGGATATATCAGACTTGAGTCCCATAGGATCAGAAACAGCATGGGAACTGCCAATTTATCAAGCAATGACTGAGTTATTTTCAGGTACAGTTATAGTGGCTTTCATACACTTTAGAAGTTACATGTAACTTTGGAGTACTTAAAATTCATTAAAAAAAAAAACAATAATGGTAGTAAGCACAATATGTATCATCTTATAAAAGTTTTTAAATGATACTTTTGTTTAAAATTGTTGCCACAAAATTTTCCAAATCTATAAACACACTGTCTAAAAAAACACTTGCTACAGTTAAAACATGTTTTATGCAGCAAATAATGGAACATCCAATGAGAAGGCCACATATTTTACATTTGCCAGTATCACTGAGATATTGCTGGGAACAAAAAGACAAATCCTAAAAAGAAATATGTAGATCAAGTGAACAAAAATTTATTAAGCCCTTTCTCTGTGTCAGGCACTGTGATAAGCACTATGGATACAAAAAAAGGCAAAAATGGTCTCCGTCCTCCAGGAACTTATAACCTAATGGAGGAAAAATATGGAAACGACTATGTTAAGTACAATATACAAATAAACTTTGAGGTAATCCCTGAGGAAAGGCACTAGCATTGAGGGAGACCTTGAAATCCACCTTACAGATGATGGGATTTTAGCTGGGGTTTAAATAGAGAAGCCAAGAGATAAAGAAGAGAGAACAAATTCCAGGCATGGGGACAGCAAGTGAAGAGGCAGTCAGGGGATGAAGTGTCCTGCTTGAGGAACAGCAACAAGTCTAGTAACACTGTAGACTATCCGAAGAGGAGTAAAGAAGGAAAAGTAAAAAGGAACCAAGTTATAATGAGCTATACAGAGGATTTAACATCTGATTCTGGAAGAATAAGGAGCCATTGTACTCTTGTGGAGCCACAACCTCCTATTATTAAATAGTGGTCAGGATTGCACTTTAAGATCACTTTAGTAGCTGAAGTGGAAGATGAATCAGAGTGGGAAGACACTTAAGGCAGGGATACCCACCAGCAAGCAACTGCAATAATCCTAGCATGAGGTAATGATGGCCTAAACTAGGTTTGGTGGCAGTATCAGGGACAAAAGGGGACATATATGAGAGAGATTGTGAAAATAGAACTGAACTTGAACTTGCCAGCAGTTTGGATTGGGGTGGTGGTGGTGGTGTGAGAGAGATTAAGAAGTGGAAGATGGTGGCTAGGGCCAAAGCCTGGGTGACTGAGAGGATGTTGGTAAAGGAAAAGGGTAGCGTTTGAGGGCAAGATAATGAGTTCAGTTGCAACCTTCTTAGCTACATGTAATATGAATGGACCCAAAGAACCTCTGAAACATTTTATAAATGCTATACTGCCTCAAAGGCATATATAGCATACTTTGAACACAAGATCCAACAGTAAAAGTATAAAAATATGCCAATAAATTTTAAATCAATTTTTACAGAAAAAAATTACAAAATATCACATAAAATTACTAACTTAAAATTATGTTTTACAGTCAAAAATCCATTTATTTTAAAATTCTCATTATATACAAGTTCTCTAAATGTATAAAATTGTCAGGATTTTGAGCCATTAAAGGTATACTGCTAAATAGGGAATGGTATAACAAAAATATTTGTAAGAGAATTAAAAAACATAATGATTGGCTAAACCTTAATATCACAATTATAACTATCAAATAAATTATCTATATGAATAGAGTGGTAAATATAAACCTGTCTAAGGAGTTAGAAGAAAAGTGGATAAGCACACACAACCCGCCCAAGTTGACATTTCTCTAGTAGTGTATGTAATGTGTGCATTCTACCATAAATAACCATCAAAAATTAGTCAAAATTGATTTGTGTAACTGGAAATTTGGCATCAGTTTATCAACAAACACTGCAATGAAGATACACAATCAGTTGATTATCATCGTTTCAACAGAAAACAAGTAGAACTCTTTATAAGCTGGTTTTTTAAAAGCTTTTCTAAAAACAAGGATGAAACTAGGTCCAATACCAAATTACAAACACAAATTAAATCTCCAAGCATGAAAACAATCTCCAATTTAGGCTTCCTTCTAGCGATCCTGTTGAAATGAATGTTATTTTATCAAATCTTTAAAAAATAGTTTCATGGTTCTCAAAAAATTAAAACCATTTACAAACAAGACATGTATAAACTTAAAAGAATAAATAATACCAATCAATTATATTCTTCACTAAACTTGTAATACTGTTAGGTTCTGAGAAAATTTAATAAGTGATGAATTTTTTAAACAATTAGTCTTATATTATTTAGTACCATTAGCCATCAGGCATTTCTTGAGAAATAAATTTTAAAATAGTTTTCAATTTTTGCAGAATTTGATCTGAAAAAAAAAAAAAAAAGTATCCATCACTGCAAAGTTTGACAACTACTACATTATTTAACTTTGCGGAACTGCACATGTATTCCTAACCCTTTTTTGTTGGCAGTAATTGTAATTAAGTTTCATTCCTCAAGCATTCATAAGCTTTGAGGCTAGGGAAGTAGGCTCAAGAGAGTGTTGGATGTCAAGGAAAACCAACTAAGGGTTAAAAAAATTTCCTGAGTTGATCAAAACAAATAATTCCCAGGTAGATAATTGAAAGTTGTCAGCATGTATTCAAGCAAAGACACAGGTTTTCACTTTAAGTATGGAAGACCCAAATAATACTCTATACCTGATAATCACAAGTTTTATCAGGCAAAATAAGTAAATGAATTGGTTGAAAACTTCTGAGGTATTTATTGCAATCCTGACTGCAAGAGAAAAAAAAAGATGAACCACCCTGTCATTTCTGGCAAGCCACTGCATCCATTCAAAGATGCAATGGGGAGCTAAAAAAAAAAAAAAAAGAGAGATAAGCTGAGCTTAGTTTTAGATAATACTGAAATCAATGAACAGAACTTAGTAATACCTACCATTTTAAGTTTGCAAAGCACTTTCCCAGCTCAGGTTACCTTCACAACTATTTGAAGTAGGTAGGAGGAATTATTACCCCAACTGACAAGGAAGGAAACTGAGAAAAAAGAGATTAAATGACTTGTCCCAATTTCCAAGGTCCAATGACTAATGCGTAACAGGATCAGAAACAAGTCTGCTAATTCCAATGTGATACTCTTTCTGACCTTAAGTTCAGAAAAGTAAGAAAAATTCCTACTGTTTTCAGGTCTTCCAAGTCAGCTCCTCACACTTTGGTTCTCAAAATATTAGACAGGATCAATATTATTTTTAGTCTACAATGTGGAATCATGTCATATCCCATAGTGCACCTAGGGTTTCTATTGGACTATTTCAGCTACAGCCTAACCTTTGGTATTTTAGCCAAAGGGCTTCTCCAATCCAGTGCAAACAGGTTTTCTATTGGTAAAGGTAGATACTTTCAGGCCAGGTCTAAATTGGTCCCACAGCATCCTATGCTACATGTAGTTTAGAAGATAGACCCATCCAAAGCAGTTTAAAGATAGAAGTAGAAAAGCTTCCAGTAAACTATTTCAGAGCTCTGAATTTTCAAAGCCTCTTTCAGATAATTTCACAAACCATTCAAATACCAATGAGAAGGTAGGAAGTTAAGGTTCTATGAAACTGCAACTCCTATAATCATAATTGCAGTGTTTTTTTTTCAAGCGTATGCCTTTTTTTTTACTACAAGACTATAAGCATCTAAGAGGCAGGGGCTATGGTTTTTTTTTTATCTCCCAGTTTTTCAACATGATAGGTATTTATTTGCTAATGATAATGAGACGTTATAACATTAAAACTGCTAACAGTATGTTTTGAAAGAGAATCTGATAGATTTTTAAGGCTGAAAGACAGGGTTAGTGACAGGACCAGTGATTTCAACTCCCTCTACCAAGCAATGCAAGTTGGCACCTTATCTCCAATTTGTTATCTTAGAAGCTATTAGAACATTGAGAAATTAAGTGATTTGCATAGAGAGGGTCACACAGCCTGTGTGTGTCAGAAGCAGGATTTGTATACATGTCTGAACGACCCGCAGGTTGACTTGCTATTCAATAATGCCATGCTACTCCTAGAAAAAGCACAAGATTTGGAGTCAGAGGACCTAGATCAAATCCTCATTCTTTGACTTACTACCTGTGACCTTGGACAAGTCACTTAACTTCTCTGGAACTATTTCCTCATTTGTAAAAATTAAGTTGGATTAAAATTTTGATCTGTATGTAGACTTTCAACTCTAAATCTCTGATTTTCCTGATGGGAGATTACCTCCCCCAGAGCACCATTTCAGGACTTCTTTTCAGTCCTAACTAAAAGCTCATCTTCTACAGGAATTCTTTTCCAACTCTTCTGAATTCTAGTGCCTTCCCTCTGTTAATTATTTCTTATTTACCTGGTATAGATAGCCTGTTCATACATATTTGTTTGTTGTCTTCCTCTTTACATTGTAAGCTCCTTGAGGGCAGGAATTGTCTTTTGCTTCTATTCTGTATCCCTAGCACAGTGCCCATTTGGCACAAAATGCTTAATAAATATTTGATTATATCCTTCTCTCTGACCACCTCCTCTGCACCAATAACCTGGCTCTTACCCTCTCCTTTCAGTTTTAGAAAAATGATCATAACCATATAAACTGTGCCATTGTTTCTGGATGGGATGCAACAGTCTACTTTCCTAAGATCCCATTCACCATTCCTGAAACTTTCAGGACCAAGTGCCCCTCCCTGGCCACAACTGTCTATGTGTTTAGCTTTGACTTCAAGACAAAAGCTACCTTTGCTTTTTTACTTGTATTCTTAACACTTAACATGGTGCTTAGCATAGCCTAATAAATGCTTTTTCAATGTATCAATCAGTTGACCTGACTTTTGTTTTTCCATATAAAATAAATACTATCTGTCATATAGAATGCCTAGGGAAAGGGGGATATACACGGGATACTACGGTAATGTAAAGAACAGAAAATATCAATAGAATAATAGAATCTGAAAGGATGTAACGTTATCTTCTAGTCTAGGAATACCTTCACATAACAGGTAGATCAGTTTCTCCTGAATGTTTTCAATGGCAAGTCTACTAACTCCCTTAAATGAGAGCCTATTACATTTGTTGGGACAGCTGTGAGAAAGGGGGTAAAGCAGCAGATACCTTTGTTATGTTCCTCCTTAAACTCCTCTGGCCTAAAAAAAAGCAACCCTGCAGAATTATAGTTACCAATTCCTCGAAATAAGTAGCACCAAGAGTGGCAAATAGGGAGAAAGAAGCAAGAGGCAAGCCTTTAACCTTTCTGCTACTAAATGACAGGTGGTTGACAAACTTGTTAATTTTTCTGTGCCTGAGGTGGTCAACCTCTGCTCCTTTGAACTTCTTAAACTCAACCTAGCCAATATTTGGACTGTCTCTCAATTTTTCCAATCAAAAAATGTTTGCTAGGGGCAGCCAGGTGGTGCAGTGAGTACAGCACCAGCCCCGGAGTCAGGAGGACCTCGGTTCAAATTCGACCTCTGACACTTGATGCACTTACTAGCTGTGTGACCTTGGGCAAGTCACTTAACCCCAAATGCCCTGCCTTCCCACCTCTAAAAAAAACAACCCAATAAATCTTAAAAAAAAAAAAATGTTGCTACCTTTATCCATCATATAAAAAAAACTCCTCTACGGTAGAAATCACATAACATGCTTTGTTAACAATCTAAATCAACAAGTATTTACTGAGTGCCTACCATTTTCTATGCTAGACACTGAAGATACAAGAATAAACATGACATGGACCCTGTCTTCAAGGAACTTACACTATCATAAGGGGTGTGTGTGTGTAGACAGACAAGTTATTTTTAAAGCTTAAAACTATACTAAGACTTCTGGGAACTCCTTTTATATTCAAGTTAATTAATTTTTTTTTTTGAGAAGGAGGTAATGGCTGTGGTAGAACGGGAGAGATTCAGAAAGGCTTCATGTAGGTGGCACTTGAATTGCATCTTAAAGGAAAACAGGGATGCTAAAAGGTGTAGGTGAGAAGGGAACATATTTCAAGCCCGAAGGATAGTCACTGAAACCTGAAATGGAATGCTATATATGAGGAACAGTAAGTAGGGAGGCCAGCTTTGACCAAAGTGTGGAGTACATGAAAGGGAAGTCATTTAATAAACATTTCTATGTGCCATATGTTGTGTTAACTGCTAGGGAGTTCATAGCATAATGGAGGAGATAGCATGAAAAGAACTATGTACAAAGACACATACAGGATAAGCTGGAGATAATCAACAAAGTCCCTAGAATTGAGGATTGGGAAATATTTCCTGTAAAAAGGTGAAATTTTAGCTTAAAGACTTAGAAAGAAAAGCCAGAAAGCAGGTATGAGGGAAAACAATCCAGGCATGGGAAACAACCAGGGAAAATACTCAGTTTGGATATGTCACGTTCATGGAACAACAAGGAAGCCAGAGTCACCGGATGTCAGAAGTTGGATGGGGTTGGGGGATATAAAGCCTAAGACTGGAAAGGTGCAGGGGAGAGGGTCAATTATGAAAGGTTTTGAATGCCAGAGGATTTTATATTTGATCCTGGAGGCAATAGGGAGCCACTGGAATTTCTTGAATGGAGGGTGGTGGGGAAAGCTAACATGGTCAGACCTGCGTTTCAGAAAGAACACCAAATAGTTGAGGGATGTACTCAATTGGCCAAGGAAGACCAACCAGCAGGCTACTGCAATGATCCAGGAATAAAGGGAAGGCCTGCACCACGTAAGTGCCAGTGTGAGAGGAAAGAAGGAAGATGAGAGATGTTAGGAAAGTATAATCAGGAGGCCAATAAGCCTTGACTACAGACTGGATTTGGGGAGCTACGTGTGAGGAGTTGAGGATGAGGTTGTAAGCCTGTAGGGATTAGGAGAATGATAGTATCCTCAACAGTAACAAGCAAGTAAAGGAAAAGGGGCGGGGGTGGGGTAGGAAACAAGGGGGAGATAATGAATTCAGTTTTAGACATGTTTAGATTGAGATACCTAATAGCAATTTAAAATATAACACTGGAGGTCAGCAGAGATGTTAGGGCTAGATATGCAGATATGAGAATCACCAGCATAGAAATAACAACTGAATCCATGAGGGAAACAACAGGTGAAATAGGATAAAGATAAGAGGGCCCAGGATAGAACCTTGGGGGATACCCCCATGACTTGGATGAAGATCCAGCAAATGAGACTCTGAAGGAACAGGCAGGCTGATGGGAGAAGAAGCAAGAGAGAACAGTCACCAAAAAACCACAAAAACAAAAACTAGACAGTACAAAAGAAAAAATGGTGACGAACAGTGTCAAAGACTACAGCAGTTCTTGAGTGAGGGAAAATCTTGAAATGACAATGGGGAACAAGAAGTATTCCAACTCTCCCACCTCTGGGAGAGGGAAGGGGGAGTGAGTAAAAGGGAAGCCAATGCTGGAAAGCAGAGATCTGGGAGGTTGTATCATGAGGAGGGGGGGCCAGGTCTCAATAAGAGCAAGAAGATGGAAAAAACGGGAAGGGAAAAGATTTAAGAGGAAAACAAATTTGTTGCCTACATCACAGGCATTCCAGAAAGCACAGTGGAATGGGTGGACAGCTTCAGAGGAGGATTGGGGGGCGGTGCAGCACTGATTTGAGGGTAATGGGAATAAGTGATCACAGGTTTGAATGATGTCACCCAGGAATTCAGAATCACTGACATGGAGAAGATATGACCAAATGAGAGTTTGTTCATTCTTATTCCAGGTGGGTTTTCATGGTCCAAAGGAGTTTGGCCTCAGGGTGGAGTTCTCTCAGGACCTTAGGCAGTTCAGGAGAGGGGACAATTGGCTGAAAACAGCAGAAAGAAACAAGGTTGGTTGGAGCTTTAATTACAGAAGAATTTACATTTGACTTCATATTTTATTTTAGAAGTAATGGAGAGCCATTAGAGTTTATGGAGTACATTTAGGAGAACAGTGCTTTAGGAAAATCGCTATGTCAGTTCCTGTTAATACATGATTTTCAAGTTGATAGCAGTACTAGTTTTTGGAAACTAACAAAAAGAAAACTCTCTTGAAATGAAAAATCAAACTTGAAATCTTTATCTGCTAAAGGAAAAATCTCACAACAGATCTTACAAGTAGCTTTCTACCGGTCCAGAAATGGCTACCCTGATAAGCCTACTGTTAATATTTATAGATATGACAGAAGACACAGAATATGGGAAGGATAGAAAATGTCTCATTAAAAAACATTAAATGAATTTACTTTTCTATATGTATCAAGTCCATAGAGAAATATCTTTCTTCAATAGTACCTTCCAGTAATTTTTATATTGTATTGTATTTCAATAAATTATCTATCCTAAAAACAAGTAAAAGGAAATTCATTAAAATATTCCTTTGGGAGGAGGTATTCTAGATTACTGAAACAAAAGTAGTTACAGTTTCCCTAATTCACCATTAACTAGCTAAAGACTGTGACAAAGCCAATTTCTCAAAATTTCAAATTTCTATGTTAAACTGGGTTATCACTATTTATTCCCTCTCTATCTCAAATGAAAGTTGTGTGGTCAGATCAAATGAAATCATATCTGTGAAACCCTGTCCTAAAATATTAATAAAGGCAGTCCTTTCAGTCCACAAATATTTGGTTGGGTACATCATCTACAAGACACCATGAGGGAATAAAAAGTATGAACAGTAATCCTTGGGGGAGGGGGGAGGGGCTATGTGGTTTCTGATATATTAACTTAATGAAGGCTGTTAAGGCTATTCAGTTTTCCAAATCTGTAAAATAAGGGAGCTGAACTAGATGGTGCACAAACTCTACAATTTTAGATCTAGGTCTATACAGGTATGGTTGAGGGTGTATAAGGTGGGAAGGGGAAGTGTCTAGATCTGTTATTTCATTGGTACAAATACTCACAATGAAGAAACTCCCTCTACCCAAAGCATCTGCAATCGTTTTGCAATGTAGTAGCTTAATAAAGTTTCTAGGGTCACTGAGAGGTTAAGTGACTTGTCCAGGGTCACACAGTATGTATCAGAAGCAGGATTGGAATAAGCTTACATGACTAATTTTTTTTTAATATTAAAAGTATTTATGAACACAAGTCAAGAAGCAGATGAATAACCAAATTAAGTATTTTAGGTAGCTTTTATTATTTTGAAAAAACTTTCTGAAGGCAAAGAAATCATTAAATTTAACTTAAAGCATTTTTTTACTCGTTCTGAAATTTTTACCTTGCATTGTTTTTCAAGCTATCTTTCAAGTACAATGCAAACAATGTTCCAAGTCTCAAACAAAGAACTGAATTTTATATTCAGAAATGTAAAACTGTTTTCTGTCCACAACTACAAGGTTCTAAAAGCTGTCGCTCAAAATGATTCCCTTAAAAAAAAAAGTACACTGTATGTGATGTGCACTTTATTGGAACCAAAATAGATATTTTAAATGTATTTTTTTTTGCAATCTGCTAAACAAAGTATTCCGAGCTAGTAATAAAAACATGAAAATTAAAACCAGTCTGTAAACAAGCTAAACAAGGAGGTCACATGGAATCAATCTAAAAGGACAAGCTTCTGCTACTACTAAAAGATGTGGAATAAAGTAATATTAGACAATATTTACATATTTCTAGTTATGTACTGACCTCATATTTTGTGCTCCACTGCTTAAGACATGGTATCTCTATTTTCCTAGTTTAGTCAAGATGATCTCTAAATGCAGTAACCAAAGCAAAATTCCTCATACCCATACATACCCGTCCTTCCCATTGTTCCCACCTCATTCTTCTAATTACCCCCAATATTCCTGAATGCCCACTTCCAACTGCAAAAGCCAAATTTCCTGACCAAGAACGCCAGCCTGTAAACCAAGAGACCTGAGGTTTCATTGCCGGGTTCTGCCGATCATTTACTTAAGGATTTGGGGTTTACGGCTGAAATTCTTCAAATCGTTTACATCCTCAGTTGTAAAACATCAGCAACAAAAACAACCCACCCCCGAACCCCGTCCGGGCAGTAATGCAGTTTCTGCCTACCAAGAATGTATGGAGAAGCAGGTTTAAGGAAATCAAGTGGAGAAAACTCCACAAGTTCCATCCTTTGCCCCACTTAGTCCAGGGTCCTTCCCTCCCCCTCCACGCCACCCCCCCGCCCCTGTTCCTCTGAGACCTGCTTTTTCCTCATCCCCGCTAGTCTTTGCCGCCTGCCCTCCCCCACCTCCAACACCCCAATTCTTTCTTCTTCCTCTTGTGTGTCGCTTCACTTTCCGCAACCCCCCCCCCGGTCCCTTCCTGTCCGTTTGCTCCGTTCCCCCACAGCACCCCCACCTGGGGTGGCAAACTACCTTCCCATCCCCCCCACCTCGTCACCAGGTTTCATCCTGCCCCTCCAACCGTCTCACGCCCCCAGGTTCCTTCCTGCCTTCCAGTCGCTCGACCCTAACCCGACCCCCCCCCCCCGCTATGGTTTCCTCCTGATCCCCCCCCGCACCCCGCTCCTTCCCACCCACCCTCTTCACACTTCTCCAACCCTGCGCACCAGTTCCCCCCCCCCGCGTCCATCTTTCCCCCTTTATCCAGCCCTCCCCTCCCCCTTCTCCCGGTCCTCCGTGCCCCGGAAGCGCCAAGGTCTCTCACCTCATTCGGTCACTTCAGTGGTGCCAACCGCTTCATACAGGAAAAAAAATAAAAATAAAAATAAAAAAATAAAAAATAAAAAAAAATTACTTCCCCCTGGGCGTTTCCTCCCCCTCAGTCTCTGCGCCCTCGCCAGGCACCGCCGCACCGGGCTGAACACACAAGAAAACACACGCCGAGGTCCTGAGGAGTGAGGTTTGAGAGGAAGGTTGAGGGGGACGGGGGCGGAGAGGGGGGTGGATGCTCACACCCGCCTCCGACACAACCCCTCTTCGCTACGGCCCTTCGCCATTTTGGTTTCCCGCGGAGCGCCGGTGCATTGTGGGAATGCGAAAGACTCCTTGCGCCGAATGGCAGCTCTCCAGGGCCGCGGGGGGGCGGAGTCTGTGAGGCGGACGCGGAAGGACGCGGTGCCCTTCGGCTCCGGCCGTGGGTGAACAAAGAAGGACTCTTTTAACTGCTCGGTCGACGGGTATGGGATTCTTCCGCCGCCGGCACTAACACAATAGTGCAGCCGGAGGAGCTCATGCTGTTGTTACCCCGCGGTCTCGGAGCTGTTGGTGCAGGATGGCGCTCGGTTCTGACCTCGCCGACCAACAGTCTTTTTTGGTTGCTGTTGTTTCGCAACGGCGTCCACGGCCTCCACTTCCTAGAGCCCCATCCCCGTTGTTCGAGGGCTAACGTTCGTGCTTTACACAAGACGGACGGGCCCGGTCTTCTCCTTTGCTCTTAGCCCCAGGCCTGCTCGTGGTCAGTCAACCTCTGATCTCTAAATGCAGGTTTCTTCCTGAAAAAGGATTAGATTTTTACACTTGCCCCTCAAAGACCTCGGACTATCGATCACAACCCTAGACCTGGAAAGGTTCCCAGCTGCGGGCTGGTCCACCCCATTCGTTTTACAAACCGAGGTCCGGGGAGGTTAAGAATTCACTTAAAGGTTCCTTTTTTTTTTTTCTTAAAAATTCCTTCTTGCAATTAGGTGAGCTCCTCGAGGACAGGTACTTTCGGGTTTGGGGTCTCTTCCCTGAGGTAGGCTCTTAGTAGGCATTTAGCGTAAATGCATTAATGAATTCTCTGCAGACCTCTTTTTCCCATTTAAAAGTACAATAGCTTGTGTCCTCGCGCCCCCCCCCATTTTAAATAACAATAGCTTACATTGACAGTTACTGAATGAATTCGTGTACATTTCTTCATTTTAATTCTCCAAAAGAGGAAGTGCAGTGTCCCTACCTCGCCAGTGAAAGGAACACGTACGGAGATTACGTGAACTGGGACTCTAACCCCCCCGGGTTTTGTGTCTTTTAAACCCAAGGTAAACTACATTGACCCCTTGAGGAAGGTAGTTCAAGTGTCCCCATTTAAAAGATGAAAGAAACTGAGGCTGGGGGATTAAGTGATTTGCCTCTCTAATCCACAGTTTTTCTTTTTTGCAATCCATTAAAGCAATCCATAAAGATCTTTGAGGAAGTGTTCCCATTCAACAGAAGAAAAAAACTGACTCTCAAAGTTTAACGATTTGCCTTAGGTCCTGTAGCTAGTTCGTGGCAAAACTAAAATCCACAGCTTCTGACTTTTAAATTTAGTCTTTCCGTTGTATCAGGGGTTCTTAACCTTGTGTATGTATGTGATGGACCCCATTTACAGTCTGGTGAAGCCTACGAACCCCCTTTCAGAATAAAGTTTTTAAATGCATAAAACACAGGACTGCAAACAAAAATAATTATATTGAAATAATTATCCAAATTATTTTTTTTAAGTTTACAGACCCCATGTTTAAAACCTCAACACTACATACCATGATTCATCTTAGAATAACAAGAAGCGGCTCCTTTGGAGAATCCAATCCCCTGCAACAAAAAAAGCACCTTTTTAAAAAATATGGCCTTAGAGACCAGGAAGACCTCGGTTCAAGTTCCTCCTGTGACATATACTAGCTGTGTGGTCCTTGGATAGTCACTTAACTTTTCAATGCTCTACTTTAGGCAACTCTTAGACACAAAGTTTTGAGAAACAGTTAGTTGCTGATTTTCGATGGTAGAGGGAGTTTCTCCATTGGAATTCCCTAAACCATTGAAATTGCTGGTCTGGCAAAAAAAAAAAAAAATCAAAAACTAAAACCAGTTCAAAGCACTGCCAGGTGACAGAGACAAAGCAAAGGGGAAATTGTCCTTCCAATAAAGGAGTTTACATTCCACAATGGGGATACAACATGTAAACTGCTATGTATGTGTATATATAGTCATTTTCAAGAGGAGGGAGGGAAGGGAAGAATGAGAGAGAGAGAGAGAAAGAGAGAGAGAGAGAGAGAGAGAGAGAGAGAGAGAGAGAGGAGATAAGGGAAAGCTTCCCATTGGAGGTGGCACATAGACCAAGTCCTGAAGGAAAGTAGAGATCCTAAGAGGTGGAGATGAGTGAATGGATGCCAAGCATAGGAAATAGCTTTCGCAAAAAACACAGAATCCTGTGTTTGTATTGCTAAGTTTAGGGAAGAGCAAAGCCAATTTGGCTAGAAAGGGAGTGATGTACAATGAGCCTGGAATGATAGATTGGAACCAGGTTGTAATGCCAAGCTCAGGAGTTTTGATTTTATCCTAGAGGCAATAGTGAGCCATGGAAGATTCCTAAACAAGGATGTGATATGATCAGACTTGTAGTGACCCTGAATGATTAGAAGAAAGGATTGGTGGTGGTGTTTTGACAGAAATAAGAGATTTTAGAAGAGATTTTGGTGTAAGGGGAAAGATGACGAATTTCATTTGGTAAGAGAGGAGTTACAGATTCTAAATCAAACTCATGGTCTATCTAGACCACGATTGTATTGCCAACAGAAGCCCAAGGAATGAGTAATAATGGGAAGTGATTTCAATTCAACAAAATTTTATTAAGTTCTTAGTGTCTGCTTTCAATGAGCATATGATCAAATGGCAATGGAGTAATAACTATAATACAACTTATGATTAAGTGGATAGAAGAGCTCAAACAGCAAAGTGAGAAAGTTGAAAAAGGAGATCACTTTAGGAGGAAGGAAGGAATCAGGGAAGGAGCATTCAAGAGGCATCTCATCTGGATCTTGAAAAAAAAAAAGGATTTCAACAGGCAGCGATGGTGGGTAAATGGGAAAGGGATTTATTCCAGGTTTTAGGGATGATGTGTTTAGTAAAAGGCAAAAGAAAATTAAATCAGGCAACAGCTACTATTCTAGTTTGGCTGGAGTACATGAAAGGGACTAGTTTGAAGTAAGAGTAGGAATGTAGGTTTGCGGTACATTGTACAGAGCCTATAATTCTAGGAAGAGCGAGTATTTTATCCTGTCAGTAATGGAAGCCACTGAAGCATTTCAGGGCAAGGGAGTCCTGTAGTTGTAGCAGTAACTGAAATAATGCTCTAAGATGTGCAAAGCATTCCTTCCTAGACATTATCTCATTTGTACTTCACAACAGCTCTGTTTGGTAGGCACTATAGATGTAGTCTTAATTTTCCAAATGAGGAAGTTGGGGGTCAGAATGGCCCATGGCCAATGTGTTAGAGATGGGATTCAAACCCAGGTAGGTCTTCATGACTCCAAGTCCAGGGTAGTCAACGCAGCCAGTCAACAAACATTTATTAAGCATTTACTATGTGGTAGGTGCCCGAAATAAGCACTGGGATACCAAGAAAGGCAAGAAACAGTCTCTACTCTCAAGGAACCCCAGGTCTGATAGGGGAGACAACACGCAAACAACCATGTACAAACAAAATACATACAGGACAAACTGGAGATAAGCATAGAGGAAAGTTGCTACCAATAAAGCAGGGACCGGGGAATATTTCCTGTGGAAGGTAGGATTTTAGATGGGATTTTAAGGAGAATGAAATGAGGGAGAGCATTCCAAGCAGGAGAGACAGCTAGTGCAAATGTCTGGATCCAACGATGAAGTATCCTCTACAAAGAACAGCAGGGAGGCCAGTGTCAATGAATCACGGAGTACATGGAGGGGAGCGGGAAGGTGTAAGAAGACTGGAATGGTAGGAAGGGGTCAGGTTATGAAAGGCTTTCAAGACCAGAGGATTTTATTTTTAATCCTGGAGGTAATAGGGAGCCACTTGTCAGACCTTTGCTTTAGGAAGGTCAGTTTGAAAGCTGAGTAGAGAATAGACTGGAGTGCAGAGACCAGGGAGACCAACCAGCAAGCTGTAATAGCAATAGTGCAGGTGTGAGGTGATAAAGACCTGGATCAGGTGGTGGCAGTGTCAGAGGAAGGAAGGGAGCATATATGAGACATATTACAAATATAGAATCATTAGAAATTGGAAACATTGAATATGAAGAGATGAGAAAGAAGGAGAATGAGGAGTTAAGGATGATATTTAGGTTGCAAGTCATTGTGACTGGGTAGATGGTGGTACCCTTGAAAGAAGTGAGAAAGTTAGGAACAGGAAAGGGGAAAGGGTACAGGGAATGGGAAGATAATGAGTTTGGTTTTGGATATGTTGAATGTGAGATGTCTATGGGATGTCCACTTGAAGATATCCAGTAAGCAATTGGAGGTATAAAACTGGAAGACATGAAAGGTTAGGTTTTGGACAAGTAGATCAGTCATCTACACAAAGATGATAATTGAAACCATGTGAATTAATAAGATTACCAAATGAAATAGTATAGAAGGAGAAGAAGGTTCAGGACAGAGCCTTTGGGTACCCCGATGGTTAGTGAACATGACCTAGATGAAGATACAGTAAACAAAAAAGAACAGCAAAGCAAGTGGGAAGAGAACCAGGACACCTAGAGAGAAAAGGATATCAAGGAGAAGGTGAATGACAGTATCAAAGATTAGAGATAGGTCAAGAACAATGAGGGTTGAGAAAAGGCCATTAGGTTTGGCAATTAAAAGATCACTGTTAACTTTGAAAAGAGTAGTTTCAGTTGAATGATGAAGTCCAACGCCAGAATGTAGAAGGTTAAAGAGTGAGAGTGAAGAAAGTGAAGGTTTTGACTGTAGATGGCCTTCTCATGCAGTGTAACCATGAAAGGAAGGTAAAATAGAATGATGAGTAGTGGGGATGGCCAGTCAAGTGACAGTTTTTTTGAGGAAGGAGAAAACATGGGCATTTTTTAAGGTAGTAAGGAAGCAGCCAGTAGGCAGGGATAGATTAAAGATAAGAGAGAGTGGGGATGATAGGGCAAACTACTAGAGGAGATAGAATGGAATGGAATCACTTTTGCTTGTAGAGGGCTTGGGTTGGAAAGGAGAAAAGCTACCTCTTTATGTGAGATAGAGGTGAGGTACTTGTAGAAGACATCTGAGAGATGTGAGATGAAGAGAAATGGAGAAAAGGGAGTTCTCAGCAAATGGCATCGATTTTCTTTCAGTGAAATATAAGGTAAGGTTCCCAGTTGGGAGGAGGGTATAGGTACAACTTCATGGATTGGATAAGGTGCTGGATTTGGAGTCAGAAAGACCTGGGTTAGAACTCCACTTTTGCTACTTACTAGGTGTTTGACCATGGACAATTCACTTAATTTCTTTGAGTCTGTTTCTTCATCTGTGAAATGGGGATAATGAGTGACAAGGCCTTTCAGTTAAACAGATGTCTTTTGGAGCTTTTTCTTTGCCAAAAGTGCAACAGTTATTTCTTGACTTGCTTTAATGATTATTTAATTCTTCAAAAGATAGAGCGAGATCCCAACTATTGGGTCAGGAACCCACTTTTTGACAAAAACTTCTGAGAAAACTGGAGCAAAAGGGTGATATCACATGCAAATTAGTGCAGCATAGAAGAAATTTCCCTTTAGATCTATGGATAGGGAAAGAGTTCATAACCAAACAGAAGTAGAGAAATTTGTGGGAGGTAAAATGGATAATTCTGACTACTTAAAATTAAAATGTTTTTGCACAAACGAAACCAAATACAGCTAAAAATTAGAAGAAAAGCAGGAAATGGGGAGGATTTCTTTGCAGCAAATTTTTCTGATAAAGATTTCATTTCTAAAATACGTAGGGAACTGAGTCAGATTTATAAGAATAAGAGTCGTTACCCAATTGATAAATGGTCAAAGTATACGAACAGGTAGCTTTCAAAGGACAAAACCAAAGCTATCAAAATGCTTTAAATCACTAATTATTAGAGAAATGCAAATTTAAAAAAAAAACTCTGAGATGCCTCCTCATCAGTTTGACTAAGATAACAGAAAAGGAAAATTGCAAATGCTGGAGAGGATATGGGAAAATAGGCCCACTAATATACTGTTGGTGGAACTTCAAACTAGTGCAACCATTTCGTACAGCAATTTGGAACTATGCCCCTAAAATCCACTAAATTGTACATACCCTTTGACTCAGACATATAGTTACTAGATTTATAACCTAAAGAGACCAAAGAAAATAGGGAAATAACATGTATGTACAAAAATGTTCATGGCAGCTGTGGTGGTAAAGAAATGAAAACGGAGATTACCATCAAGTGGAGAATGGCTGAGCTTTAACCTATGAATGTGATGGATTATCCTGCTATATGAAATGATGAAGGGGGTGGTTCCAGAAAAACCTGGAAAGACTTGTATGAACTGAAACATAGCGAAGTATAAAATATCCTAGAATCCTAGAACCAAGAGAACAATTTACACAGTAACCATAATATAAGTAAGGAATCAACTGTGAAAGACTTAGTAACTGATTAACACAATGAATGATCCACCTCAATTCCAATGGACTCATGATGAAAAAATGCTATCCATCTCTAGATAGAGAACTAATGGAATCAGAGTACAGATTGACGCATATTTTTCTCTTTCTTTTTTCTTGCCTTTTTTCGGAACATGACTAGTATGAAATTTTGTTTTGTGTGATTTCATACTTGTAGTAGGTTTTGTATTTCTTGCCTTTTCAATGGATAGGGAAGGGAGTATGGAGAGGGAAGAAAAGAATTTGAAATTGAAAATAGAATTTAAAAAATTTTTAAAGGCAGAGGAACTAAAAAGAAAGTCTATTCTGGACCCAATTTTCACTGGAAAGCAGGAACTGTTTGCTAAGTGTGGAAATGATGGTAATCTTAGAGAAAGGCAACTACTCCACCTTGTGATTTGTAACAGAGAGGGAGAGAAAAGTTGGGAAATTCATCCTATTTTGAGAGAATAGATATCAAAGGGTTCCGAGAAAGGATAGGTCAGATGCCATGAAACAAATTTCTAAAGGGGAGATTTGCCTATGAGGAATGGGAAGTTCTAATGAAATCCCTAGAGCACACCCAAGAAAAGAAACAATGTCAATGGGGAGGGAAAAGGATGTTATCAGAAGTCGATAAAGGTGCATAAGAAATTCACACAAAAGACATAAACTCCTCAGTTGGGAATTTGAAATCCTTCATAATTTGACTCTAGCCTATCTTTCTAGATTTATTGCACATCATTCACATTTATACACTCCATATTCTAGTTAAACTATTCCACCTGCTATTATTCTCTGACCCTAACATTCCATCCTCTGTCCTGTAAAGTGATATAACTACATCATAACTCCTTTTGTCTCTGTCTCATCTTTGAACAGAAAGAGGCATCATGGAATGGGAATACTTGTGCACCAGGAGGGTTTTGCTAGCCACTGTGCAAAGTGCTAGGGATACAAAGAAAGGCAAAATACAAACAAAGCCCTGAGGGGCTCATATTCTAACAGAGGAGACAACCAGCAAAAATAAATGGCACATGCAAACTATATTTACTACAGTGTAATTAGAAGGTATTCTCGGGGGAAGGTGGAGTAGAGAAGATCAGGAACAGCAGCTAGGTGCTCTCTTGAAATCTCATTATTTCTCTTGGGTATCAACTGTTCATCAGCTACTTTAAGACTTTCTAGGCCAAAGATAATTTTTCTGGTACATAACAAATGCTTAATAAATACTTGTTGACTGATTGACTTGATGAGTCCAAATCACCTGGCCCAGATGATTGCCTAGATGCTGGAAAAAATGGCAGACATGATTGCAGACTGTTAGTGATACTTGAGGAATCATGGAGAAAGGGAGAGCAACTATAGGTTTGGAGAAGGGAAAAGATCCAGGTTTTCAAAAAAAGGGCAATGCAACCTATATGGCAACAAACCTGACTTCAATTCCTAAAATATCCTAGAATGTATTAATAAATAGAAACTTAGAGGGCTCAGCTAGGGATAGAGCCCTATGGCTCATGGGATAGAGCCCTGGGTCTGGAGTCAAGAAGACCTGAGTTCCAATGAGGCTTCAGACATTTAACTAGTTGTGTGACCCTGGACAAGTCACTTAATCTCTGTTTGCTTTAGTCCACTGGATACGGAAATGGTAAACCATTCTAGTATCTTTCCCAAGAAAACCCCGTGAATAGTATGGTCACGAAGAGTCAGACACAACTGAACAACAATGATGAACACCTAGAAAAAGGAGGAGTGATTACAAATAACCTGTAAGTCTTTATTAGGAACAAGACATGCCAGACTATTCTTATTTCCTTTTCTGACAGAGTGACTAAAGCACTATCTCAGGGTAATGTTATAAAATATCTGATAAAGTTTACATGCTACTCTTAAAGAATGATATAGCGCTGTGGTCTTCATAAAAATACACATAGGCAAATTGGGGCCTGGTTGAACAGCCAGGTTCAAAATGTGGTCATTAATAAATCTACATTGACTTGGAAGAATGTCTCTTAAGTAGTGTCCCAGGGATCTGTTCTTTAGTGCTGTGCTGCTTAACAATTTTAACAATGACCTGGATAAAGTCATGGAGAACATGCTTATCAGATTTTCAAACGACCCAAAACTGGGTGAGATAGTTTACACACTGACTTGACAAAGTCAGGATTCAAAAATATCTAACAGCCTAGAACACAGAACTGAATAAAAAAAGGAGGAAGAAGGAGAAGATGGGAGAAAACCCAGCGGTGTTAAGGAATGGTAGAGACAGATGAAGATCTGTTAGAGGACCTAAATCTTCTTAGTGAAGTAGAAAGCAAAGTCCTCTCTTGAGAGAAATGACAATAGAATTGGAATTAGAGGCCTGAAGAGAGAGGAGGTATGGAAAGAGTGTTGGGAAGAGGGAGCTAGAGAGTCAAGAGAGGATTAAAAGGACTTGAGTTTGAATGCTACCTCACACACTTTTTATCTCTGAGACCCTGAGCAAGTTTCTTAAACCCTTAGCATATTTCCTCATCTGGAAAGTAGAGATAATAGCATCTATCTTACAAAAGTTGCATGAGGATCAATTTAAAAAAAAATACGTAAAGTACTTCACAAAACAAGATAACCCTAGTTGACCCACAGACTAACCAAGATCAGAATCTTTTGATTGACTTAGAAATATGAATAAAAAAGGATTTAATCCTGACTTTATAATAAAACTGAGCTCCTCATCAGAATCAAGACCAGAAAAAATATGGAAGTCAATTAGGATATTAAAAACAGATAATTGGATAAAATTTTTAAAAACTATAAAAAGTGCACAAAACATTAGTTGTTCTTTAAAATACTGTAGTAACAAATTCCCAACGACTTATCAACCAACCAAATAGCATTTGTTGAGTGCTTACTATGTGCCAAGAGTTGAGGATACAGAGAAAAAGCAAAAAGAGAAGCTCACATTCCAATGAGGGAGACAGCATATATAAATCAGAACATAAAAGATAAATATAGAAAAGATGGAGGATGATTGTAGAGAGGATAGCAGTGGGGGCTGGGGGTACGGGAAAGATCTCTTGGAGGAGGTGGAGCTTGAGTTGAGTCTTAAAGGAAGCCAGGGATTCTAAGAGTTGGAAACAGAGAGAGAAAAAGGTGTCTTTTATATTGGCTAATATGCAGAGACAGAAAGAACTATCAGAACGCACAGGAGCACGAAACATTCTAAGATGAACTCTCCCCTCACTGAACTTCTTGTCAAAGGTCAGGAAAATGACAGCACTTAAAATGAATTCCTTTAATGTTAAAAAGAATGCAAGTTCCCTTAGTATAATCAAACTACTAGATGATTTCTCTCCTCTCCTGACAAATGTTAGAATTATATCTGCTGTATGGTAGTTTGTTTTTCCCCTAACATTCTCTCCCCAGTTTAGATACTGTTTCCAATCAAGTAATTTGTGGTAAAAGTTTGTGGGTGAATTTAAGAAAATAAACAAAATCAAATTTCTTATTTAAGTCATCTTGAAACAAAATAGATGATTATTGTTGAAAAGTATCAATATTAACAAAAGCCAAATAACAGACCAATGTATACTATCATTTGATTACATCCAAAGGAAATAGTATAGATTAATAGTGAAATTGAGAAGCAGCTGCTTACAAAACAAATGTCTTATAACCACTTTTGATGAGTTAAAGGGCTTTTGTATTTATTTTGATATTTTAAAATATGTGAAGCTTTAAATATACGGAATCTTTCTGATTATGAGAACCACAAAAAGAATAAACAGAGGAACAATCTCCTGTAAAGTGATATCATAACTGCATCATAACTTTCCAAAAGGCAGTTTTTAAAGTCATAGCCTTAAGAAACAAATTTAAATTCTTCAACACATAGAAGGATTATTTCCATTAATAAAGCCACCTTACTTAAGTTTTTCTAGCTCTTTTCTCTAAATGCAGATTTTTAAAATTGTTTCCCTGCTCCATCTAATCAAAAGGCTATTTGGCTTTTGACAAAAGATGGGAATAGATAATGCTGGAGGGAAGTGGACAGAAATGTACACTAATGCATTATTGGATTAGTACATCTATTCTGGAAAGCAATTTGGAATTATGTAAATAAGAGGCTAAAATAACCATCCCCCTTGATGAAGAGCTTACACAGCTAGGCACTTAACCAAGGAGATCATTAATAAAAAGAAAGGCTCCACATACACAAAGACATTTATAGGAGCACTTTTTGTGGTAGTAAAGAATTGTAAACATAACAGATGCCATTTATTGGGAAATAGCTAAAAAAAAAATTATAGTACGGGGACATTATGGAATCAACTGTGATGTAAGGAGCAAGGAACATAATGAATACAGAGAAACATTCAAAGACTTACCTGAATTGAGGCAAAGCAAAATAAGCAGAGCCAGGAAAATACAATGACCACATCAATGTAAATAGAAATAACAATGAAGACAGAACAATTAACGATAAAAAAAAAAAGAACAAGTTAGGCTCCAAAGAAGAAATAAGATATCTCCCTTGATTGCTTTTTTGAGGCCAGTCCCGGGTGTGAAACATTTCATATTATATCATATAATGATCAATTTTGCTTATTTTTTTCTCTTTTCTTTAAAAAAGAAACCAAATCAAAACCTTTGTTAAAAGAGATGTTTCTCTGGGAGCAGAATGGTTACAGGGAGAAATCTGGGCAATGTAAAAATAAGCGCTATCTAGCATTTTCCCAAGAAATAAAGTCCACCCCTCTCCCTGTCCCCCTCAAAAAACTCTTAAAGGACCATCTGGTAGAAGATCAGTAGAAATTTATGACACATGTGAAAATCTCAAATTAGCAACACATACTACTTTTGGCACAGAGTGGTCACTTATGAGTGGTGGCTTATTCTTGAAAAATACATTTTTTTTTGTAATTGTGAATTTTGTATTTGGTTTTATTTATTGAAATATCGAATCATCCCTTTGCCCTGTGAATTCAGATTTTGTTTTGAATGAGTTTACTACAAAGTTTATGAAGGGAGTAAGAGTACCAAGGATCATTACCTGAGAAAAGCTGCAAAGGAACTGATTGGTGGAGATTACAGGAAGTTGTTATACTGTTGAATACCCTTTGTTTGTTGATTTTATATATAAATGATAGTGCTTCCTTTGAAATCTAGCAAAGATTCTTTCAGGGGGACCTGATAAGTGTTTGAGGGTTATCTGCTCATATTTGCATTCTATGGGGGTGGGGATAAGTCAGGAGGATTCTTATTTTAATAGGAAGAAAGTTCAGCATTTTCTCAAAGACTATCCTGGGTCCCTTCTATTATAAACATGTAGGAGCATAAACATAATCTCTCTTCCCTTCTGCTTTACTAAAAAAACATTCCTCTGTTCCCCCCAAAGCATATGATAGCACAAAATAGGAAGATAAGTAGTAGGAAGAAAGATTATGTTTGTATAAAGAATCATTTCTAACTACAAAGACCACAAAAAGGATCAACAAAGTAACACTCTTTGAGTGTGTACACACACACACACACACACACACACACACACATGTTTACATTCATTAGGGAAAGGATATTCAGAGAAGCTCCTTGATCAGCTTGATGAACTCCCCAAACAACGTGAAGAGCTTACAGGATGGTGACGCTTAGAGACAAGTGAGAGGGTGAGAACGTGCTCACTGGTACCTTATTTAGAGGACGGGGTAACTTCTGACTGGGTTTCAAAGACTGGAGCTATCTCTAAGACTACAGGCTTACCTCAGAGTTGTTGGTTTGGTTCCAGACCACTGAAATAAAGCAAGTCACAGATGTTTTTTTGGTTCCCAGTGCATATAAAAACTATGTTTACATTATACTGTAGCCTATTAAGTGTGCAATAGAATTATGCAAGAAATGTACATACCCTAATTAAAATTATTTTATTGTTAAAAAAAAAAAAGATAACCATCATCTGAGCCTTCAGCATCTTTTTGCTGGTGAAGGGTCTTGCCTTGATGTTGATGACTGCTGACTGATCAGATTCGTGTGTACTGAAGGTTGGGATGGCTGTGGCAATTTTTAAAAATAAGACAACAATGAAATTTGCCCCATCAATTAACTCTTCCTTCACTTGAACACAAAGAAGCCATTGTAGGCTTATTATCTGGCCTAATCATGGTATCTCTTGGAGAAAGAATGTGTCTCAAGAAGGGAGTTAATGAATAATGCTATTGAACCCCAACATCCCCATATATAGAATAGAGCCCTGGACCTGGACTCAGGAAGCCCTACATTTGAATCTTGTCGGAGATGCTTACCAGTTGGGTGACTTTGTACAAGTCACTTAACCACTGGGTCTCAATTTACTCTGAGTGCTGAGGGGTGTGTTCTCAATAACCTCTAAGATCCTTCCTAGCTCCCTACATGTGACTCTATGATCTTGGGTTGAGGAAGGAAGGTTTAAATCTTCTAGGCCCATATTCCCACAATTTAGCCTTGTAGCAGTGAATTGTTCTTAACAATACCAACTTTTGGACTTGTCTCTTTTAAAGTAGAGATTCTTAAGCTGGAATTATGACTAAAAAATCTTGTTAACTGTATTTAGTTATAGTTAGTTTCCTTTGTGACCCTGTGTATTTTATTTGATATATTTAAAGACATCCTGAGAAGGGGGTTGTAGGCTTCACCAGACTGCTAAAGGGGTCTTTGATACAAAAAAAGGTTAAAAATATCTGCTCTAAAGTAATTCCAAGTTTGAGAGTTCAGGGACTTTTCCTTCAGAAAGAGAGACTTCCTGAGAAGTGTGCCTTTTGGAAAAAATGAAAATTGCCCCAAATTCTGTGTGACTTTGAGTCTAGTGTATGACCCTGTATAGGATTTCTAAACCTTTTTGGTGTCATGGACCTCTTTGGCAGTCTGGTGAAGACTATGGACCTCTTCTTAGAATAATATTTTAGAATGCATAAAATAAAATATACAAGATTACAGAGTAAATCAATTATATCAAAATAAAGATGTAATTTTCCCCATCCAAGTTCATGGACCCCTTGGAAGTTGGTGGACCTCAAGTTAAGAATCCCTGCTTGTAAGAAAACTAGGAATTCACTGGAATGTTGGGAGTGCTGTCCCAATGGCAATCTTGAGTTCAATTCTGTCCAAGGGGAAATATTATGAGTGTTTTGTATAGCTATTTATGTGTTTCTTGAATCTTTTGCATCTTTTGCATTTTCTGCAGGGTGAAATAAAGGCATTTCTCTACCAGATATGCATTTGTAACCTTGACTACTTGTATAGGAGCTAAGGACTCACATTTGTGAAAATAAGACATGAACATATCTGGAGATTTTCCTGGAGGAAGGTGGAAAGGGCCAAAAGAAAATATTTGGCTGTTTTGGGTTAGTCCTAATTCATGTGCTCTCCGTAAGAAGCTCTGGGTCACAGATTACTGATTCTTTCTTAACTTCACTGTCACTTTTCTGTATTTCATCCTTCCAATCTTCTCTCTAACAGAGAGAAAAAGTTAGGCAAAACAAATGCTTGTGTGCATCCCTTCCACTACCTTTCTCTCTTTCTTTTGGAGGTGATAATAGTTAAGTGACTTGCCCAGGGTCACAAAGCTAATAAGTGTTGGAGGCTGAATTTGAACTCCAGGTTCCCCTGATTCCAGGGCTTTATCCACTGTGTCACCTAATTGCCCTCTGCTACCTTTCAATAAAGAATAAGAAAATATATTTAATTTGTCCTCTGGAATCAAAATTGCATGCATCTTAATTCTGATGTCTTTTAGTGTTGTTTTTCTTTATGTTATATGGTCATTATGTTCTCTTGGTTCTGCTTTTGTCACTTTGTATCAATTCATACAAATCTTCCCGAGGTTTTATGAATTCATCATTTTTTAATGCTGTAGGAATACATTATATCTATAGAATTCAATTTGTTTGAGCTTTCCTCATTTTATTTGCAGTTTTTGCTACCGCAAAAAATATTGCTATTAATACTTTGGTATATTTGGAACTATCTCTTTTGCCTTTGTCTTCTGTTTCTTTTTCCTTGGAGTATCCGACAATTGAAAATGCTAAGTCAAAGGGGATAAATACTTTAGTAATTTTTTTTTCAAATAATTTAAAGTTGTTTTGCCATATCAATTGAAAAGTGTTTATTGGACCCTGTTAAAATACTCAAAACTTTATATCTTTTTATATTATTTTGTTTTTCCCTTGAGGAGTCAGAGGGGAAGTTAGTCAATGATTAGGTAGGAATGTGTGTAGACCAACATTCCAAAAGTGGGTAGAGGGCATTCCTGACCATGTTAGACCTAGGGAATAGTAAGAGAGAGTAATTTAGAAATGAGGTACCACCTACTCTGGGAATGAGTGGGTTTATTTTATATGCAGTTATAATTAACTTATCCTGGTGTATTATTTCTGAATTTGTATAATCTCTTTTCCCTTATAAGTAAACCCTAGAAATCTACTCTTATATTTTGGAGTGTGGTGGCAGTAGAAAGGAAAAAATGTGTGTAGAGACTAGAATCAGCTATCTTGTCACAATGGCAGCCACAATAGCCATTGCAGCAGGAGGGGGAAAGGTAACTAGAAACTGAGCTGAGCAGGTCACTGAATTAGGGAAACAAGCAGCCTCAGTGAGGTTTAGGAGGCTCAATGTTTGGAGCTGAGTTCAATAATCAGGAGGTTTAGAAATTCATGAATTTCTAAAGAAAAAGTACAGGCCCTACTTCTTGTATCAGTAAGGCAAGATTCACCATATCGATGGTGATCATGAATGTGCCTACATAGTTTGCAATCGCAAAGTATAAGAGACTCTCTATGCAGAAGGCAGAAGAAGTAAAACATTTATTTAGACACCAGAGGGTCAAATCCCAAAACCAATAAATCCAATTCAATTTAGCAACAGTTGTATCCCCAAAACAGTAAGCTGTAAAGCCAATCAGTAAGTGAAAAGATCTTTCCCACCCATTGAATAGGCTTCAGGTGGGGCCAACAAAGGGAAGTCAGATTAGAGGCACCCTTTCACTAATTAGATGTGAGGCCCCAGGCTGGTTGGCAAACTAGTTTGCTAGTTTGAGGCGGAAAGCCCTCTGGGACCTAAGGGGAGTTTCTAAGACCAGAACATGGTGTGTGCCTGAGTTATAGTCAATCAGAGGATGTTCTAGTCGATCAGATGACATCTAAGGACTGTATAAAAAGAGACAACAGAGCTTGGAAACAGCAGAAAACTGAGGACTGAGAGCAGAATGGAGAGCAGCAGAATTCAAAAGCCAAAGGTCAGCTTCTGGAGTATGCAGAGTGAAGAGTGCTGAACACAAAAAGGAGTTTTAGAAATTGGAGTCAGCAGAGCTGCAGGAGAGAGTGCTGAGCAGGGACTTAGGATTCATGGGTGATCTTATAGGAGGGCCCTAGCATTGAGGGAAAGCACACGTATATAGCTTGCTGCTATAATATTTTGTTATAATCTCTTTGTTATTATACTGAGGTAGGCTTATTGGTTTTGGAATGTATCGCCACAATATCGAATTGGGAAAATTGGTTTTTGAGTCTGATCCTTTGAAGTCTAAATAAATGTTATACTTCCTCTGCCTTCTACCTAGAGAACTCATTATACTTTGCGTTTTTGAACCATTCAGGCATTCTCATGGTTTTCTCTGGGGTCATGAATTTTGCCTTATTGATATATAAGTCCACCTCACTGTAACAGCAAGGAGATTAAAACACAGTACCACAGCAAAGAGCCAAGCCATTGCCTCTGCTTCCCCTCTGCTGGGGCCTTCCCATAAACACTTGCTGTCTGCTTGCCTGAGCCCTCTCCTCCTGCAGTTCTCAGAGCTCTTGCAGTTCTCAGAGCCTTTGCAGTTCTCTCTCTCTCTCTCTCTCTCTCTCTCTTTCTTTCTCTCTCTCTCTCTCTCTCCCACTCCCCCACCCCTGCCCCGTCTCTGTGTCTCTTCCAGTTCTCTGTCTCTTGAAGCTCTAGAAACACTGCATCTTCTTCTTCTTCTTCTTCTTCTTCTTCTTCTTCTTCTTCTTGTTCTTCTTCTTGTTCTTCTTCTTCTTCTTCTTCTTCTTCTTCTTCTTCTTCTTCTTCTTCTTCTTCTTCTTCTTCTTCTTCTTCTTCTTTCAGTTCTCTGGTCTCTCTCTGAGCTCTCTCTCCTTCTCCTTGGGCTGAATTCTGACATTAATGGCTACCCTCAGGATATGTATATACCTTGTTTAGGGCCCTGGGGCTTAGTACCTACTTAGCAAAAGGGTATAGGCCTGGGGCTTAGCACCTACTTAGCAAAGGTGTGGGCCTGCCTACAAACAAGCCTTCCCTAATCAAGCTTCCCTTAATTAGCTCCACCTGAGGCCTATTAAATGGGTGGGGGAAGATCTTTAATTACAATTAGAACTTCACTTCCACTCTACATTTCTCTCAGTCCCTTTCCCTTTTTGAAATACTGCAATTTGCCTTCTGTTACCATGGCTCTGGCAATAATCATTTTTAAGGCTACTATTGATTTCTATGACAATAGTAAAAGCTTATGTAAATATGGCATTTATGGTTTATATATGTATGTGCGTGTATGTACATATATATGTACATATACATATATAATATATATGTTTTTTACAACCACTTAGGTGGGCTATATTGTTATTATTATTTTTCAGATCTTATCAGTGCATATGGTCTCCTGGCTGGTAGGATTCAAGCTCAGACTTTCAATCTTTTCAATTTAACACTTTTCTTAATGTTCCATGCTGCCTCTCTTTCCTTCTGCCCTCTACCATGGTGGATATAGGAATTGATTTGGAACCTGGAAGACCTGGGTTCAGGTTCAGCCCCTAACACTTAAAGCTATGTGACTATGGGCAAGTCACTTAGTTTCTGAGTCTCAATTTACTTATCTGGAAAGTGGAGCCCACAGAAGGTTGTGACAATCACATGAAATTCTGTACACACACAGACACAAACACATACCCTAGGTCTCATCCTCAACTCCTAACTCTCTCACTACCACCTCACTCCCCCTCCCCCAACCCTGCCCCATGTGTTGCCAAGTCCGGTTGATTCTACCTCTCTCCTATATGTGCTTTGGACACATCCACCACCCTGTTCCAGGGCTTTATCTCCTCCTGCCTGGACTATTGCAATAGCGTACTGATTGGCATTCCTGCCTTAAGCCTCTCCAGTACACCCTCCACTTATCTGTCAGACTGATTTTTCTAAAGCCCAGATCTGACCAGGTCATTCCCCTATTCAATAAACTCCAATGGCTCCCTATCACCTCCAGGATCCCCTATAAAATATAAAAGTTTGACTTTTAAAACTCTTCATAACCTGCTCTTGTCTTTCTGATGTTTTTACATGTTACTCTCCTTCATGTACTCTCTGGTCCAGTGGCACTTACTTCCTTGCTATTCCTCACACAACCCACCCACCTACAGACTCCTGGCACTTTCATTTGCAGTCTCCCATGCCTGAAATTCTTTGATTCCTCATCTTAACCTCTGGCTTCTCTGACTTCCTTCAAGTCCCAACCTTTATAGGAAATCTTTCTTGATTCCTCCTTAATACTAGTACCTTCCTTCTGTTGATTATGCCTAATTTATCCTGTATATATCTTGTTTGCACATAGTTGTTTGCCTTTTGTCTCTCCTAGAAGACTGTGCATTCCTTTGAGAACAAGGACTTTCTTTTCTTCTTTTTTTATATCCACAGTGCTTAGCACAGTGCCTGGCACATAGTAAGTGCTTTAAGAATGCTTGTTGACTGACTCACTGACACATATTATATATACATATTATATACATACATACACACATATGTATGTATATGTATGTTGTGATTTGTGAACTTTTATTTACAAAATAAAATGAGAATTTTCTCAAATCTTTCTTTTTTTCCACTTGCCCTGCAGCATTTCATATTTTTATCCTTTGTTTCATGACCTATGTTGGAGATACTGTAGAGGGATTCTGCTGGGTACAAGTTGAACTTTATGGCCTCTCTGAGCTCTTCCAAATTCAACATTCCATGCTAGTCTCTTGGGATGGTGTCAAGAATGAAGTAGCATTCCAGGAAACTGACCAGAGTTAAACAAGGTCTAAGACAGGGATGGAGAAATTTCACTCGTGACTAGCAGAATGGAATCTCAGCTAAGTTTTCCTCTGTATGTGAAGTGGGGGTCTAACTATACTTTGGGAGGTCTCTTGAAAATTTCTCCAGTTCCTCTACCTCACCCAGGTGAATCTAGGGAATGTCATTATCAGGCAGCCCTCAAAGGGTTGCCATCACTTAACTCATTCACAGGAATTGTAGTTGATTGGTCACCAAGCTTAATACTAGAATAATCACAAGGAGTACTATCACTCAATTTGCTGGTTTCTTTGAAGGTCTATCAATCCAGAGGTTTCATACACAACCAAAACTGGTCCCTGGGTTGCAAATTCTCCCCTAGGAATCTATTATTTGCTCATATCTTGGAGGCTTTTCTTATCTATGTATAGCATAACTTCTAAATCAGATTATTCTGTTGCTTAAAGCTCCCCCAAAGCTGTCCACTGCTTTCACTCTGGGGTGAGGATGGGGAAAATATGTGAAGCATAAGATATACCCATGAGTCAAATGTATATTCCATCTTTGCAATCCTCATTTTTCCACACCTACTCATGTGAAAAAAACCTTCTGTTTTTTTCTCTAGGTAGATACCTGTAAGTCAGGAGTTCTAGACCTTGCCACAAAATTTCACAAGGAAATATATCATCTTTTACCATTTTCCTCATTTTTCCTTTCCATGGTGAAGTTCCTAGGAAAGGTCTTTTACCTGACTTGCCTCCCCCTTCTTTTGTCTATAGCTACTCCTTCCTCTTCTTTCTCTGATCAACACCCATGATGCAGGCCCACTTACCTTGGGTGTTCTCCCAGACCATGATATCCTGGGTTCTCCATTTCCTTCCTCTTGCTCTTTCTCCTCCTCTTCCTCCTCCTTCCCCTCCTCTTCCTCCTCCTCCTCCTTCTTCTCTTTCTCTCATTAGCTACTATAGGTTCACTGTCCACTACCTCTTGGTAGATCCATGACAGGTGTACATGAATCCAAATCTCACTCTGGAGCTCCTGTGGCATATCACCAAAGCTTCTGAAATTCAACAGGTACAAAATGGAACTCATTATCTTTCTTCTAACCCTCCACCCTTTTCCACTGGAGTAGATGGGGGAACTTACTTATTTCAATGGAGGACACCAGCATCCTTCCAGTCACCCAATTTCCCACCCTCCAGCTCATACTCCATGCTCTGGCACCCTGGATGACTCAGTTGCCAAATCTTGGCCCGTCCACATCTACAACTTACCTCATGTAAGTACCTCATCTATGAAAAAAACCCAGAGTCAATTGGGGCTTTAAAGCCCTTCATTATCTGGCTGAAGTCTACATTCTTAGGTTAATTGACCCTGAATCTTGCTGTGGGAAGAATAACTACCAAAATGCTCCCCCCCCCCTTGGAATTTGGGTGGAGCTAATTTTTTCCCTTAAAAAGTATTGAAAACTTGTTAGACACTGACGGCTCAGGAGATTGAGTTCCAGATCCTTGATATAGCTTCCCAGTCTCTTGAGTATACAAAAGCCTCTTTGCACCCAGAGGTTTGATGGAGCTTCACCAAATGTTGTTTCCTGGAGGCAGGAGAGATGAGTTCAACTAGATTGAGGTTGTATCTTCATTGAATATCTTTTCCTGTCTCTATTTTTCTTCTCCTAGGGATACATAAACCCCTTTTAGTGATCTGATAAGTGGATTTTCTCATATTGTATGAAACCTGGAACTCCTCTTGAGGTGCCAGCCTGATATGAGCCAGCTTGGCCAATACAATCCTATCCCACCTTGACCCAAAATCCCCTCCCACCACATTTTCCCCACCAGACCCCATCAGTAGGACCAGGAAGCCCAGCCTGCCTGTTGTCTGGTGTCTCTTTGGGGGCTTTACATAGGCTGTCTACAAGTCCTGGAATACATTTCTTTCCCCCCTCTACCTATTAGAATCTTCAGATTCCTTCAACTCACCAACTTTTGCAACGCCTCCCTAATTGTTGGTCCTCTTTCCTTCCTTTAAAAAACCTGCAGTTATTTATTTGTTTTGTTGGTTGAATCACTGACCCAATTCGCACTCCACTCCACCCCACCCCACCCCCCATTGAAAATTCCTAGAAGGCAGGAACTGTTCTTGGATTTTTCTTTGTATCTCCAACACCTAACAGAGTGCCAGATATGTTGGTAAGAGCTTGAGAAATGCTTCTTGAATGGAATCGGGTAGAATTGCAAGCTTCCAGGTTATAGACTCTATATTGTTACTCTTGACAGAAGAATCTTGTATTTTGTCCTCAATGTAGGGGAGTCTGGGTGAGAAGTTCCCTCCAACAAAGCTAATAGGCACCTGCTGTTCAAGTTGACTGCCTGACGAAGGTCCCTTGAAGAATGGAGAGTTTAAGATCCTAGACTTAGGAGCTCTGGACGTCTACTAAACCCTTCATTTAGTAAATAAGGTAACTGAGTGAAAATCTCGGTCCGGAAATACCCGTGGTGGTGGCCAGGGTGTGGTTTGAATGGGGCAGGTTGGAGGAGGAAGGGAGGGCTGAGGGGGGAGGTGACCTTGATGGTAAAGAGAGATGTAGAGGGTCAAGGTGTGATGTGTTTTTCCTTGAAATTGAGTTCCCCCTCTGGATCTGTCAAGGGAGAAGTAAGGAACCCAGGGACAATGTCCAAAGGGAAGGCGACTGAGGCAGTGGAAAGCCAGGGCGTGAGTTGAAGGACTCATTTCTCTGTCTAGGCTTGAATGCCCGTCCACAAAGATTCTCAGGCTCCTAAGGACGTTGTTCGGGTTCTTGTTAATTTGATGATAACTATCTCTGGGGTTAGGTTCCTGAAAGGCAAGGGAGAGATTTTTTTTCCCCTCCTTGTTTTGCAGCTGGGAGCTATGTAGGGTTCCTTCATTCCAGGTGATCTCACCGTTGCCCTCCCCACTCCCCTACACCTAGGTCACTGGACAGGCAAGGGACGGCTTCCCTGAGGTTGCTTGGCTCCCCCTGCCTGTAGGGACTTCGGAGGCCAGAGGATGGAGAAGCAATAGCTATTGGGCCATCCAACTGGCCGGGAGAGAACAGGAAGCTGAGGCAGGAGACGGAGCGACACCGGGCTGAAGGGCTGGTCGCCAGCGCCCTCTCGCCGTCCACTTCGGAGCTCTGGTCCAGGATTAGCCTGAGCCGCGAGCGTCTCCACTGCTGGAGCCCCAGTCTGTGCTCCTGGCAGGACGCGCCTTTTTGGAGGAAGGCTGCAGCCGGGCGAGGAGCAGCTCGCAGCGGCGTCAGCTTCCCGGCGAAGGGGCAGCAGTTTGGTCGCGGTTTGGTCATCTGCAGGGTAAGGAAGGGCCTGTGCCTTGCATTCCGCCCGCCAGCCCCGCAGGTGGTTGGGGGCTGCGGAGCGCTGCGCCTGGCTGCTGCAGGGCGTCCGGATGGATATCCAGAACAAGCAGGAGGGGGAGGCCGAAAGTGGCCGTGGCCGCTAGCCTTCTAGAGTCTAGGGGCGAGGAGGAGGGTATGTGAAATGGAAAGGGATGGGGGAGGGCGGTAGAGGAAGACCAGTCGGCAAGACACGGGCCTTTGAGCCACTGGAGAGGTGAGTGCGCTTGGCGTGGCGTATCGGAATTGCGGGAGGAGAGGAGCTGGGGAAATGGAAGCTGGCTATATAGTGTAAGCGTTTGGGAAGCTGGAGAAGGCCGAAGTATAGGTTGGTGTAGGGTGACATGTTGGACTCGACAAGGTGGCCGTGACAGCTGGTGTGAGAACGTTTTAGCTTAGACCAGTTAGGTTAGGATGCCGCTCCTTCACCGCCGCGGCCCGGCTGCAATCCCGGTCAGGGAGTATTTTTGCTTGGCTAGAGATCCGATGAAAACCCTTCTTTCCCCTCTGTTGCCGGGGCCCTCCACGATAATTCACTGCCCCTCTAGAAGCAATCCCTCGGCCCGGAAATCACCCGCCTGCTTTTTCTCTCGGCTGCCTGCTTCTTGGGACCACTCCCTCCTATAGCAATTCCCTACTCCACCAGCCATGGCAATACACATACTCTCAGGAACCAGGGCCAAGACTGCTCAGGTCAGCTACCACCAGACAAAGGCACGTTCAAAGAGTCGGGGGAACTCGCGTCTGCCTTTCTGAAGACTGATCAAATCGGAAACGAGGATCCACAGTCGATAAGGCAGCATGGGCTCTGCACCCTCGAATACATTGCTGGCGCCGCAGACAACCATCGGTTCCATCTTTCTTTTTGCAATTCCCTCTGAATTTCGCCGAGAAAAAGCCCTGGCTAGAGTTGCCCCTAATAGGGATATACCCCAAATGGAGTTAAAGACAGAAAGAAAATTCATCTACACATAGAGAACAAAATATTTCTAGAGGCTGTCTGAAGGGGGTATGGGAAGGTAGACAGAACGTAGAAATTTGGGGGGAGCATCTTGACCATCGATTAGGTGGGCGATTGGCAGCTCAGAAGGTGGAGTAAGAATCCAGTGGGATGCCATTTGGTCCACGAAGAACCAACCATTAGGAGGATCCAGAGAAACAAGGGAAGAAACATCATGGAAAATGATTTACAGGGAGTTGAGCAGAACCCAAAAAAGGAAGGGATACTGGGACCACTGGAAAGTCAGGTACAAAAACACAAAGGAAGTCAAAAGCTGTAGCATTGGATGTAGGGACCAGTCTTGGTTCCAGAAAGACAAAGGTCAGGAAAAAAATGGAAAATCAACAAAAGAAATGAGGTACACGATCCCGGTAAGGGAGAAGCTGGTAGGTTAAACAAGCAAAACCAAAACCAAACTTTCCTCCCTTCCCCATACCCTAATTCCCCAGAATTTAAAAAAAAAATTAATCACCCAAAGATGAAAAGAAAAAACTTAAAGGGAGGAAAAAAGGACAAATAAGGAAAGAAAAGGAAAGGAAGAAGGGAAGGGAGTGGAGGAAAGGGAAAGGAAAGATGTCAGGTTTGAGGGCCAGCAAGAGTTACTTCATTAGGACTTTAAGTTGGATCCAGAGAAAGATAAGTTTCCTATAGTGGGGCCCAGTTCAGGAGCTGCCTGTAGTTGGTAGCTTTGCTCCAGTCCCTGAAGTGCCTGTGTCCCCCGTTTTCAGGTAGTGGGCCCCAAAGGACCAAGGTTCTTAGGCCAGGTAAGATGGAAGGTGAGGTGGAGAGCTCAAAACAAACAAAAACCCCACCGAATGAATTAAGAGCCAGAGAAGGGATGGTAAAAACAGGCAAGGCGAACATGGGAGTGGCAGCAGGGCCAGGGGAGGGGAGGAGGCTGATGTTTAAGATAACTGCTCAGAACCAGAATCCATGTCCTATTTCCAAGCTGAGAGCACCATAAGTCCCTCTCTGGGGTCAGCCTGCCTTTGGCTACAGACAGACTTATCAATTTTGGGCCTAGGCTAGAAGACACAACTCACAGTTGTATCAAATAGAAAAATGCTGTATCAAAAGTGGGATTGACCTTATGGCACTAAATGAGACCATTCTAGTCATCCCCACAAACTCTTACAATGGGCTTCCTCCATCATCCTCACCTCCTATCTTTAATCCCTTGGAAACACTCAGCCACTTCTTCCCCTCTTTTGGCCCACAATTTAGGGGTATGCTGGAGACAGCAACAACTGGCTCTGGAGGAAAGCTTAGCAAATTTTCAGTGTGAAAATTGGAAATCTGCAAATCCTACAAATTAGGGCTTGATTTATTGTTTTGTTGATTGTGATAGATGAGGATCCACATGATTTCCTCAAGGACAAGGCAGCTAAGTCTGCCAAACTGGGCTCCAGTTAAATCACCTACCTAGTGTACATGGCCCTAAAGCTATCTCCAACTGGCAAATTGTTCCTCTTACCCCATCTCAGGACAAGAAGTTTGCTTCCTGCCTGTATAACTGTTCCCCAGTTTCCTTTGCTAGATTTTCATATAGGACTAATTGTGGGTATCCCTCAAAGGTCTGTCCTGGGTCCTCTTCTCTTCTCCCTCTGTATTACCTAACTTCAGGTCTCATGAACTTTTGTAGTATCAATTATCAACTCTCAGATGTCCAACTGCCAAATTCCCTATTACTGTTAAAAGCACCATGATCTTCCTAGTCATCTAGACTCACTGTCATCCTCAACTCCTTCTGGCAATTCTACCACTGCAATCTATTCTATGTTTATTCATTCCTTTTTTTTTCCTTCACAGCCTCTCTTCTGTATATTGGTTTCTTTCCTCTGACACTACTACCACCCTTGTGCAAGCCCTCATCCTAGATCATTGTAACAGCTTTCTAGTTGGCTATTAGACAGACTTATCAATTTTGGGCCTAGGCCAGAAGACACAACTCATAGTTGTGTCAAATAGAAAAATACTATGTCAAAAGAGGGATTCTCATGCCTGGCTCCAGGGAAGATGGTGACCTTATTGCACTAAATGAGACCACTCTAGTCATCCCCACAAACTCTTACAATGGGCTTCCTCCATCATCCTCACCTCCTATCTTTAATCCCTTGGAAACACTCAGCCACTTCTTCCCTTCTTTTGGCCCACAGTTTAGGGATATGCATCATTCTTTCCCTACTCTAGTCCATCTTCCATTCAACTGTTAAAGTTGTAAAGTCTTCCTAAAGTGTAGGTTTGACCATATGAACCCTCTAATCAATAAACTCCATTGGCTTCCTGTTATTTCTAAGACCAACTAGAAAATCCTCTGTTAAGCTTTTAAATCTTTTCACACCAAGCACCTTCTTACTATTCCTGTGCTCTTGGAGCTTATTCCTCTTTCCATAGTCTTCAGTGAACCTGGACTTATTTCTGTTCCTTAAACAGAACACTCCATCTCCTCCCTCTGTGCCTTCTCATTGGTTTGTCCCATGCCTGGAATTTTCTCTCTCCTTATCACCATCTCCTGGATTCCATAATTTTCTTCAAGACTCACCTCCAGTGTCAACTTCTGCAACAAACCATTCTTGGTCTCCTCCACTGGTAGTACCTTCTGTCTGAGATGACCTCCCATTTATACACCTTCTAGTATATCTAGCTTGTAGTTACATAATTGTTTCCATGTTTTGTCCCCTATAAAATATGAATTATTTGAAGGCAAGGACCCTGTTTTGGCCTTTCTTTGTATCCTCAGAACTTTGCTCAGTACTTGGAACAGAGAAAAAGAATGATAAATGCTGGTTGAGACATTAACTACTAATCAGCAGATTTATCGTCATATCTCTGAGTGCTGAGGAAAGAAACCACCCAATCGTTTCTTGGATCCAGAATTGTATCAGCATGGCAAGATTCATGACCTCGAGGATGACCATGAACATGCTTGAATGGTTCGAAATCGCAAAGTATGAAAAACTCTCTAGGTAGAAGGCAGAGGAAGTATAACATCTATTTAGACACCAGAGAATCCAATTGCAAGACCAATAACCCCAATTCGATATAGCAGTAATCATATTCCAAAACCAATAAGCCCACCTCAGTGTACCAACAAGGAAATTATGACACAGTATTATAGCAAGGAACCAAGTCATCCTGTAACCTTCCCCCCTTCTAGGGCCTTCCTGTAAACAATCACTCATGAATCCTAAATGCTTGCCTGAGTTCTCTCCAAAGTTCTGAAAGCCCTTGCATTTCTCAGAGTCCTTGTAGTCTTCTGGATTCTCTGGATTCTCCTTCTTTAATCTCACAATGTTGTGGATATAGTAGGATTCCTGAAACTTCCTCCTAGAGTTAAGTGAATGTTGACATTGAGGATGTGCCCCAGAGCCAGCTCTTTGATCTCCAAAACTCTCTGGTTCTGCACTCTCGGCTCTGCAGTCTCTCAATGTTGGCTCTCTCTCAATGTCTGCTGCCTCAATGTCTTCTTGATGTCCCCTCTCAGTTCTCCTTCTCAATTCTGCTGCTCTCAGGTCTGGGCTCTCTTTATGTACAGTCCTAGCCAGCATCTGATTGGCTAGAACTCAGTGCACATACAATTATCTCTGGTCTTAGTACTCTCCTTAGGCCCCTGAGGGCTTCACACCTCACAGTGAACTGATTAGCAAAAGGGTGTGGGCTTCCGGTTTCACTTTTAGTTATTGAAAGGGTGTGGGCCTGGGGCTTCACTTCTGGTAAGTAAAGGGTGTAAGTAAAGACTCTATTGAATGAGGCGGGGAAGATCTTTAATCACATTAACACTATAATCATTCAGGAAGATTCACCCAATAAGACTGGACTTCTTTTCAGTTAAGTTCCTGCTGACCTTTTCTTGACTTTCCTTAGTCCCATCTTGGTCAAAAGTGACCCAGGCCTTCAGAGGTCTCCATTCTTCCT